>NW_005353789.1:3923700-4002966 GCF_000412655.1 Myotis brandtii | reverse complement strand
CAATTAGGGGAAATATTTCTTTTCAACTTAGAAAGTGAGTTAATATTGGTGTTTTAGCATTGTAAAGTTACTAATAAGAGGGAAGTAGCTAACTATTTCCTAATTTTGCTCCAAAATCAGACTAAAATAAGAAAATTTTTATTTAAGTAATGTTGAAATGTTAAATTTTCTTACTGAAATGTTGTGACATAGGAATTAGGCTGTTTATATCCATTTGGTGAATATATAAGCAGTAAGTAAGGTAAGAAAATACAGTATGACTATATTGGAATAATACATTTTAGAAACAAAACGGACCTCACAGTGTCATGCCAATCTGCTAATTAGGTAGGATGTGTGGTAAGGAGGCTGCGATGTTGAGCTGGAATGCAGAGTACCTGTGTTCTAATGCAGTGCTCTTTTCATGACCATAAGCATAGATAAAGTGACTGAAAGAATACCATATATTTGTTGATGTATATTGTAACTGTTCCTCATTAAAATGTATATATATTTGGTATACACACACATATAATGCATGAAATTCGTGCACTTGTGGGGGGAGGGGGGATGTTCCCTCAGCCCGGCCTGTGCCCTCTCGCAATCTGGGAGCCCTCAGGGGATGTCCAAGTGCTGGCTTAGCATGCAATCACACATCCTTAACACTGCCACAGAGGCAGGAGAGGCTCCCGCCACCGCTGCTGTGCTCACCAGCCGTGAGTCCTGCTTCTGGCTGAGAGACACTCCCCCTGTGGGAGCGCACTGACCACCAGGGGACAGCTCCTGCATCGAGCGTCTGCCCCCTAGTGGTCAGTGCGTGTCATAGCAACCAGTCGTTGTGCTGTTCAGTCGATTTGCATATTAGCCTTTAATTATATAGTATATGTTATGTATGCAAATAAGGCTGTATTGTAGAGCAACATCTTTGTGAGTAGTACAAGCATTTATTAAGATTTCAAAACTGATACTTTTTCCAAAAGCATCTATAATTGATGTTATAAAAAGAGAATTTGTACACTTTCCCAAATTTGTGGGAATTTTATTAAAAATAACCAAATTTCCTGGAAGGAAGTGAGAATTTTATTGTAATTCAAACCAGACTGTTGGATTTATATTTAGACCAGAAAAACTAAGTACAGTGATTTGAATTGATATCCTGTGCGGTAGCAGAAACCTAAAATATATAATCATTTATTTTGTGGGCAAAGTGATAAACTCCTCTTTGACAATATTGTGGTAAACATGGACCAGAGAAAAAGAGCAGTAAGATACATTTTGAGCACTTACCTTCTTCTCTCTCTCTTTTTGATTAGAAACTACACTGATATTAATTGTATGAATTATGATTTTTCTCTTATTGGTTGCATCAGCAGTGTTGTGGAGTGATACTAAGAAAGGAACAGGTAGAGATTCATGGAAAGTGGAGTGGGGGCTGTGTTCCAGTTACCAATTGCTGTATAACATTAAATTGTTTTGATTATGTTCATAATTCTGTATGTCAACAATTGAAACACAGTCTGTCTCCACTCTATGATATTTTGAGCCTTGGCTAGGATGACTTGAACAGTTAGAGACAGTTGGGGTGGCTGGCTGGGATCCTGGAATGTCCAGGATAGTTCATGCTCTCACATGAGCTTCAGGCACCTGGGTAGGATGGCTGGAACAGCTGTGGGGAAGCTATTATCACTTTGTCTCCATACAATCCCTTCACCTGGCTACCTTGGGCTTCCGAACATCATGGAAGTCTCAAGGTAGTTAGGGTTCACACATGGTACTTAGCTTCCCTCAGAATAAGAGTTTCAAGCTAAGGGAAACAGAAACTTCTTGCTCTCTTAAGAATTGGGATCAGAAATGGCAATGTATCACTCTGGCATATTCTATTGGTCAGAGCAGCCAGAGACCAGCACAGATTCAAAGGACTCCATACATTCCCCCTTTTGATTGGGGAATGACACATAAATAAAATTTTCAATTTACATTGTTTTGTTGGTACTCATGTAGTTTTAAATAGATGACACTATTATTATTTTTATAAATTAAAAAAATCCATGAATTTTTTGTTGGTACTCATGTAGTTTTAAATAGATGACACTCTTATTTTTATAAATTAAAAAATCCATGAATGTAAATAATATGCATTTGAACATGTGAAAAGTCAATTTCAGACCTAATTGCAGAGGAAGCTATCACACAGGAAGTTGTATTAGACTCTGGAATCATCTCCATAAGAAAAAATAAAGCAGTAGAGAGAAGTTGCCCACTTCTCTTTACACTAGGCTGGTGAAAAAAACACAGTAGGGATCAATGTTGCATTGGCAAGGAGGTACTATTTGTCTTTTTAACTCCAAATATCTATGATGTGTTGCAATATTTGTATTCTTTTGTGGCCTATAAAACTCGGTCATAAAGTTCACTGAACTGTTAACATTGCCTGTCCATTTTGGGGATACAGCCAAGCATGTGACCAGGTCCCTGGGATGCTATTGAACTGCATAATCTATCACCCAGTGCAATTTGTTCGTGCATTAAAGGAAGTTAAGTACATTGCAGCTGCAAAACTCCTCTAAGCAGAACATTCCTACCTCTTCTGTGAAAAAACAGTGCAGAAATTATTTCATCAGGCTATGTGAAAGTCCCTTGCTCCTCCATGTCAGCTGCCCTTGGCTGCAAGATAACCATAAAACATTTACTGCAAAGCCATGAAGAATCCATATGTTCATTTGATGTGTCAGGCCACCAAGAAGCCAGAGCTTGTGGGGTAGCATAAGGATATCTGAAGGTGACACATGCTGTCAGTTGATGAACAGAGATGCAGAATGGGGATTCTGGCAGCCTCTATCTTGGCCTTGACAACTTGTGATGGTGACCAGGTGGGGTGTGTTATCTTAATAGTCTGGAGCTCTTGTGAATTATTTGCTGATAGATGTAAACAGCTGTTATTCTTGGTAATGGAAAGCAATTAGAAACATCTGTACTCTTGGCTATGAGTAATGCCTCCTATCCTCACTGCTCCCAAGTGCCAATTGGAAATAACTACATCATCGGGATGGTGTTGGCAATTCTACACTGCATTATGGGGTAATGATTAGTACTGAGCTGTGAAGAACAAGAGGTGAAGTGCAGGAGAAAGAGCCTTTACCTGGGATTTACAAAGCAAGAGGGGAAACTTAATGCTTTATCTACAACAGAAGGCGAACACATGGGCTATGGAAAAAATACAGTTGCAATAATCAGAGCTATCTCAGTATAAAAAGTTACCAGCCTAAAGAAATATTGTTGATTTGTTCCAAGTCTAGCATAGTGATTAAGCATGGGCTACAGAAGTTGGACCAGCCAGGTTTGCATTCCAGACCTGCCACCTGTGTGACTTTGGGCACGTTGTTTAACCTCTCTTAGCTTCAGTTTCCTCTTCTATAAAAATGGATATAATACCTACTCTATAGTAGGGCTATGAGAATGAATTAGTATGTGAAAAATGCTTGGAGCAGTGCACAGCAAATAATAAGTACCCAGTCAATCATAGGTATTGTCATTGTTATTGAGCAACTATTACGTGCTTGGCACTAGTAGGTTCTGTAGAGAGCCTTAAGGAACACATTCAAGATGGTCCCTCTTGTAGTGATCTCAACTTAGTGTAACATTTATAAAAGTAATAATTTATAGCCAAGTACAAAGTAGAAACTTAACATCACTAATTTTCCTTTTCTTTGCTTTCCAGGAAAAGTACTATGTGCTAGTTTTCTAAAGATATTATTCTATATAATAAAAGGCTAATATGCAAATCAACCCAACAGCAGAATGACTGGTTGCTATGACGTGCACTGACCACCAGGGGGAGCGCTGCTCATCCAGAAGCCGGGCTCATGCCAGCTTAGGCCCACTCCCCGCCTAAGCCATCAGTTAGACATCCCCTGAGGGCTCCCAGACTGTGAAAGAGCGCGGGCTGGGCTGAGGGAACCCCCGCCGAGTGCACAAATTTCGTGCACCGGGCCTCTAGTACTATCTATATGCCTCATCATTTTGAAAAAATGACTAATTTCTGTCTCTAAATACAGTTGTCACAGTATATAGTTTCATGATGAATATTTCTGAGGAAGACTATGTTTTTCACAGGAAGAGGTGACGAATTATATGAATGTTGTCATAAGAAAGGGGAAAATTGAGGCCTTTTTTCCCCCTATAAGTTGAGTACCATTTTAGGAATGGTGATCTACCTAAGACTTCGTCTTAAAGTAAGACAGTATTTTCACTCATTCATTCAATAACTTTATAATTAGCTCATATTTTCTATCATATATATACTAGGAAAATGAATAACAAAAGGACATAGACTTTGCAAAGTAACACTGATTTTATGCACATTCTATTTATTTAGAACTTAGATTTTATGTTTGTGTGAAGATAGTGAATTATTCTGAAATACAAGTTTGTAATCAAAATGCAGAATTATGAAGATAGAGCAGGGTTCTAGTTTTCTATGGACAAGGGTAATAAAATTGAGATACTTAAAACTAAAAGAAAGGAGAAATGAAAGGGTTTCAATAAAAATGAGAATATCCTCAGAGCTGGTGAGTTAGGACTTAAAAGAATATGCTGTAAGCAACATGTTACATTTGCAGTGAGTCTGGCATTCTGTTGGATACACACAAATGCTTGTTACTTTATTTTGCAGAACTTTACAGTATGGAAGGGTGCCTTAATCAAATCATGGCTTAATCACCTTGATGATGCATTTAATATTTTTAAAAGACTAGAATATTTGAATTCTTTCTGTTGCTAAAGTCCTTATGTCTTGCTCAATTTCTTGCATGAAGGGAAGGCATGGATTCTGCTATAGAAACTGAGACTTAGGCATCTAACTCATTTTATACCAGAGTAATTAATTAAAGCAAATATGACTTTCAATCTTCTGGCTCCTACTTGGAAATCTGACTCTTTTGATCTTTTTTTTTTTTTTTTTTAATTTTTTTTTATAATATATTTTATTGATTTTTTACAGAGAGGAAGGGAGAGAGATAGAGAGTCAGAAACATCGATGAGAGAGAAACATCGATCAGCCGCCTCCTGCACATCCCCCACTGGGGATGTGCCCGCAACCCAGGTACATGCCCTTGACCAGAATCGAACCTGGGACCTTTCAGTCCGCAGGCTGACGCTCTATCCACTGAGCCAAACCGGTTTCGGCGACTCTTTTGATCTTGAATTTTGTTTACAAGGAGAATAAATTTAAAATGCAAAAGTTGACTAGAAAAGACAGTAAATGACAATAAAGACTGGTAAGTCATAAAAATTGTATCTGCACTACCATGAAGAAAAAGACAGGCACATGACACCATATGAATAGCTGAAAATAACTGTCTCACCATTATTCTGGAGTAATTTACTAGGAGTACCGGTTAATAATGCGAATTTTGTAATCAAAGAAAACACGATAATTTCAAGAAAAACATCAAAAGTGCTTTATCCAAAGTAAGTCCATCGCTTAGCTACACATTTCCCCATCTTTCAGGTAATTTGTGGATACCATCCCAATAGAACTTTTCTTGTTTTGAGGCAAACCATTCAGAGACCCAATTTTCCACTTCTTCGTACATTTTTAAGTGCTGCTTAGAAAGTGCATGTTTCATCGATTGGAACAAGTTGTAATCTGAAGGAGCAAGTTCTGGTGAATATGGCAGGTGGGTTAATACTTCCCAGGCAAGATCTTTAACATGTCTTTAACTGGTTTTGAAGTGTGTGGTAGTGCGTAATCATGAAGCAAAAATACTTTGCCGTGTCTTTGGGAACATTCTGGTCATTTCACAATCAAAGTGTGGTTCAAATTGATTATTTTTTGTCGGTAGCGATCAGTATTAACAGTATTAACCAAACGCAGAGCATTGTCTTCTTTCTGAAGCAATTTGGCCTTGCCGTTGAGGTTGATGGTTGACCTGGATCAACCCATGATTTTGTGCATTCGGGATTTTCAAAATAAATCCACTTTTCATCACCAGTCACAATTCGATGCAAAAAAGACTTTATTTCGTGCCATTGAAACAACATTTTACTGATGACCTTTCGGTTTTCCATTTGTCTTTTGTTCAGTTGATGTGGCACCCATTTTCCTTCCTTTAAAATCTTTCCCATTGCTTGTAAATGATCAGAAGTTGTTCGCTGAGCAACGTTTAATCTTTCTGCAAGTTGTTTTAGAGTTTGACCTGCATCTTCATCCAATAATGCTTGTAATTGTTGGTCTTCAAATTTTTTCAGTTGACCTGAATGTTCTTTGTCTTTCACATCGAAATCATCATTTTTGAAGTGTTTAAACCAGCGTTCACAAGTATCTTAAGATGGAGCATGTTCTCCATAAGCTTCCCGAAGTATATGATAACTTTCAACAGCACTTTTCTTCAAAATAAAGTAATGAATTAAAACTTCCTGCAAATGCTCTTTTTTTTGGCACGAAATTCGACATTTTTAAGCATAAAAATATCTATGATGTTAACACCTTCAGCAAATTTGACATATGAAGTTTTGAAGCTTGCTGTCAATACAACAAAATAGCATACATATCAAATCACATATATTCAACATATGTGTAACTCCATCTATTGAAAAAAAATCCGCATTATTAACGGTACGCCTAGTGTTTGCAAACTTCTCTGGAAAGAATTTGGCCAGTAGAAACTTTCCATTCTTTGGTTCCCATTGCTTGGACTCTCCATGACTCTCTCACCTACCCAACCTCAACTTAAACCCCATTCAATTAACCACTTCCAGGACTGCATATCTTTTCTTCTACCTCTTCTGTCCCACTTGGGCTCTTGTAGTAACCCTCCAGTTGAAATCCCTGATCCTTTTTTATCTCCTTCAAATTTGTCTTACACTCAGTTGCCAGTGATCTAGCTAATGAATGTCTTGATTATGCTGTATTATTTCTTAGACACATCCTATTCACATTCCAAAGAAGAAGGTTCGAGTATCCAACATATCATTCAAGTCCTAGTTTATACTTCTTCAATTCCATCTTTCACATTCTCTACTTGGAAATTAGTTGTGAAACTGCTTATTATTGTCATGCACACATAATTTTGTTCATACAATTCTCTTTGATAACAATTCCCTGTTCATATTTCTGTGCTCAAAAAACTTCTGGAACGTCTTTGCTTGAAAAAAACTTCTAGAAAACTTCTAGAAGAGATAACTTCAGAGTTATCTCTGCTAGAAAGCCCTCTGGTCTGCTCAGGGTGTAATAAGTGGTGTTTTCCATATGCTGTTTCTTGGGCTTATCTCTACCATTCATATCTTAATTTTTATTTATCTGAGGTCTAGACTGTGAGATACTTGAAAATTGAAAATTATATCTTATTAATATTGCATCCTTAACATCCTTTATAGTAGATCTTCAATAAATATTAGTCTGATGATTATTATAATATATTAGTACTAGAGGCCCAATGCACGAAATTCATGCAAGAGTAGGCATTTCTTCCCCCTGCTGCCGGCACTGGCTTCCCTCACAGCCCTGGCTTCATCTGGAAGGTTGTCCGGAAGGATGTCTGGTATACTTAGCATATTAAGCTTTTATTATTGTAGGTAATAGTAATGTATATTGATTAATTACTGTGTGCTAGGGTCTGAACTAAGTGCTTTGCATGAATTTTCTCACTTAATTTTCCTCTGTAGGAGACATGTACGGCCTTTATTCTCACTTAACAATCAAGAAACTGAGACTAAGAGTGAATATGTAACTGGCTTTAGGTCACCCAATTTTTTAGTGGTGGAGCCAGAGTTATAACACAAGTCTAACTGGCTCTATTAAGTGTTCTTCAGAACAGAGCTCAATTTTGCCTAAATCCTGGGTTCTCGACTTAGCCTTGCAATTTGCTTGCTATGTA
This sequence comes from Myotis brandtii, assembly GCF_000412655.1. NCBI lineage: Eukaryota > Metazoa > Chordata > Mammalia > Chiroptera > Vespertilionidae > Myotis > Myotis brandtii. The sequence continues at coordinate 3,995,110 of NW_005353789.1, read as the reverse complement.
ACCTGGGGAGTATGACTCCTTTAATTCGATTTCCTCATCTAGAAAGGAGAACAATGATGTCTTCTCTATGTACACAAAATTGTTGCTATTTTCCCCAATTAGCATAATGTCTCCCAATCCTTTTCCACTATGAACAAGTCTAGCAGGGCCCTACGAACTGCTCTCTCCCTCTCAATTAAGGATCTACAAAATCCCTCCTGGCTTCAACTTTTTGTTGCCTGCTAGTACTCTATTTGGACTTGATGCTACATACAGTCCTGGTAGTCGCTAAACCTTCTGAACCTTAGGGTGCTTGTTTGTATTTCTCATCCATTTACTCAACAAACATGTTGAGCACCTGCTGTGTGCCAGATGTTCTTGTTAGGGTCGTCAAAGGAAGAACACACAAGGCCAAAAGGGGTAAAGAATTATGACTTTATTAGGGCATCTGGGTACCCAGATGGGCTGAGCCCCAAAATGGTGCTGGCACCCAAAGACTGGGAGTCAGAGGTTTTTAAAGGACTCTAGGCAGGCTTTTTCTGGATGGAGAATTCTCTGTGCAGGTCTGGATTCTGGGAAACTCCAGAGGGGAGAGATAATGTTCTTAGCAAATGGAATGTGGTCTAAGCAAGTGGAACGTCCATTGTGAAGTGGCCTAAAGGTCAGTTCCCAGGGGTGGGGGCATTGATTCGATTATTTGATCAGACCTAACAACTCTTATGAAGACTTGGACACATCTCTGGAAATGGAATTCTCTTTGCTTTGACAGGGGGAGTGACAGGCAATAAAAAATAAACATAATAACTGAAGTTAATTATATATTAGATTAGAAGGTGATGCTGTGGGTATCTCAACTCCAGGTCATCACTCTGCTTATTATGACCAAATTTGGCACTGGGAACCCAGTGCTGGCCAGAGCTTCTGAGCCTCTCTGTGTGCCTAAAAGTATTTTGGATAAGTGACATAATCAAATGTGTTGTAAAACTGCTTTATATCTGATTATCTCAGAACCACATTGACTTCCAAGATGTTAGCTGGCAAGTTCTTAGAGGAAATAACCCAGGACTTTTCAGGTAATAAGACATACCCCTTGTGCTAGTGGGTGAAAGATAAGAGCCTGGTTGAAGAAGAAAACAGACACAAAAGACATGTTCTGGAAGATATGCCCATTTCCTTTCAGACAACCAGTACTGGCAAATGTCCCTGGACCCCTTTCAACCTGGGAGACACTGGGATATTAGAGAAGTTCTAAAGGTACAACAGAGACTACAACTGAGTCATTTTCTTGAAGATTTAGAACATTTGTATAAAAATATACAAATTAAATGCAAGAAGGCAATGCTAAGTACCAAATGTCAGGTGTAAATCACTTCTGTAGAAGTTCCTAGAAAGAAGTGATTGAAATCTGGGACAGTTTGTAAAAGTCCCAGGAGGCAGCTGAGTTTGAACTGTATCTAAAAAGAGGCTAGTACTTATCAAGGGAAGAGAAGGTTAAAGAAAGATCTCTAGGAGAAAAGAATGGGCAACTAAGGTAAGAATGAAAGAATCCTTGACTTGAGGCTGAATTTATTTCTAAGTTCCAACTATTCTATTACTAACTGCCAGACACTGGGAAAACCTCTTAACATTTCTGAGATTTAGATTCATACTCTTTATTTCAACTGTGAATTGTGAAGAATGTATAAGATCATGGGCTGTACAAATTATTAAATTATAAAGAATTATATAAGTATAAGTTATTACTTTTATAATGGACATTAATCGTTTTTGCTTTTTCCAGCATGTACTTTTTTCTTTTCATGTAAGGTCACTTCAATTTTGATTTGGGAGTTATCCTTCTGAAACATGGGGTTCAGGGTGCAGACTTTTCTTCCCATGGGTTCTTGTCCTCACAAAGTTTGAAGAATAAACATGCGGACAAAAAGTCTTCTTTAATAAAAACTGTAGAAGTTTATTAGAAGCAGATACAAACTCCATCTGAGCAGTGGTGTCCCCAGAGGGGACCCCATGGGGAGGGGCCCCCAATGGGGAAAGTCTTCTCTCTCTCTAATGGGAAAAATAATAATAAAAAAAAATCCTGCCTCATGTCCCTTTGTCTCCAGTTTATATATACTGCAGTTGAAACAGAATTTTTGGACTGGAACCCGAATTCTTTGTCTGCCAGAGTTGAAGAACGAATCCACGGACAGAGGGTAGTATAGCAAAGGTGGAGATTTATTGAAGAACAAGTACAGACACCCACGTGGGGAGAGGGGAAGAGTTCCACAGAATGGACTCCCACGTGGGGAGGGGGAAAAGGGTCCCACCGACTTCCTGTTTCCATGGTTTATAAAGGCAGTAGTTCCTGTGTCCTGATATCCCCTCTGATTGGCCACTATCCCCCTTTTTTATTTGGTCACTATAGCAACTCCTGAGGTCAAAGGTCAAACACCACATGAAACATGTGATGCCCTCCTCCCTCATTGTTCTTTTCTTTTTGGGCTTCCTTCCTTCTTTATTTTATAAATATAGACCTTTTTGGCTACTTCCAGCTCCCTTGTCTTATGTAAATGCAGCTGTTGCTGCTTCCTGAACCTGGCTTCCTGTGTTATGGAGATGTACTTGTTGCTGCTCCCTTGTCTTATGGAAATATACCTGTTGCTGCTTCCTTGTCTTATGGAAATGTAGCTGCCCCTGGCTTCCTTGTGTTATGGAGATATACCTTCTCCCAATCTGTAGCCCTATGTTATTTTCCATGGACCCCAATTCTAAAAATTCCCTAAACCTGCTTATATCCCTCTAAAATTCCTGTTTCACAGTTCTTTGTTTGAACCTGACTCTTTCTTTTTGGTCCCTTTTCTTAATTTGGGACCCCCATGTTTTTCTCATTGGTCATTCTGCTACATGGTATTAGTTTCAAAGCTCAAAGCCCATGTGGTGCCCCCTTTTCCTCTTCCCCTTATCTTGCTGGTTGGAGTTGCCATTGATCTCCCAGCTGCTCAGGCCAGAGATATCTCTGTCCTTGGTTTATGGCTGTTTTAATTGCTTAGGCCAGAAATGTTTCCATCTGCCTGTGGCATTGCTCTGTCCTCTGTACAACTAAGATAAGCATTTTGGCCTCTTCAAGTCTCCATCGATGCATTCCTCTCCCATGGATCCTCTTTATCTCTAAGACTCCCTAAACCTGCCTATTTTATCCCTAGAACTCCTTTCACTTCCTTCTCTGTATACCTTACCTTCCCCTAGCTAAGGAATGGGCATGCCGCCCTTTAACCTTAAATCCTGGGTTTTTGATTATATGACATTTTCCTGGGATTTGACTCTTGAGAAGAGTGACACAAGGATGAAGTATTGACACTGACTCTTCCTGGTATTAGCTCTCTGGAAATACTATCCTTTAGTTCCTATAACATAGGACCCACCTTGGTTCTTAACCATTCTGAGTCTTTTTCATTTTCTTTTCAGCTTTTCCTTCTGTTCTGTAAGATACTCCATATACTTTTGATAAATTTATTTTCTCTATTAAGTTTTCTAGAGTCAGTTTCCATTTCTTGCAACTGGAGAACACTGACCGATACAGTGACTTTAGGAGACTGTGGAGAATTTGAAAAAAAAGGTGGTATCTTTCATTTTCATATGTATTCAGCAATGGTGCTGGCTCCAATACATGTGCTTAGTAGGTGTTAGGTGAAATAAAACAGGTGGTCATGGACCAGACTAAGTGGAAGTGTTCATATATTAGAATGAAGGACATTGAAATAAAGATATAGGGACTGCATTAAGGAATGCTTTGAAGGAAAAAAACAAATTCTTAATTATTTGGGAATTGAGAGGCCTTGAAAGGTTTTTATCCAGAGTTGCAGAGTATGATGGGTAAGGGAGTGATGTAGGAAAATCAGTGTTTTAGAAAGATTAATTGAATAGGCAGGGGAGAAATTAACACTCATTTATGTTTTCTAGGCTCTGGTGCAAATACTTTTCATGGATTACCATAGGAAATTCACCAATTCCTCATAACAGTCTATGGGATGGGTACCGTAATTATACAGATGAGGAAACAGAGTCTCAGACCTGACTAATAATTTACCTGAGGGCAAACAGCTAGTAAGCAGGAGAGCTGGGATTGAGATCTGGGCAGTCTGACTGCAGAGCCCATGCTTTAAGCAGTACACTGTTCTGACTCCATAGTATGACTATGCAGATGGGGAAAAGAAAGAGTTCTTGGGAGACAGTAAAGATTTCAAGTCATAAGGATCTGGGCTATAGTGGTAGCCATAGGAATGAGGAAGAACAGATAAGTAAATAGATAGCATAAAATAAGAGTTGTCAGGACTTGGCCTCACTGGATGTGTGCTGATATTTGGGGAAAAACCAAAGGCCCAAATTAATTAATTAGTTAGTAATTTATTCATTAAGTCCATAAACATTTATTGAGCATCTACCAAATGTCATGCACAGTTCTATCTCCTAGGGCAGTGGTTGGCAAACTGCGTTTCGCGAGCCACATGAGGCTCTTTGGCCCGTTGAGTGTGGCTCTTCCACAAAATACCACATGTGGGCTCACATGTACAGTGCGATTGAAACTTCATGGCCCATGTGCAGAAGTTGGTATTTTGTGGGAGAGCCAAACTCAAGGGGTCAAAGAGCCGCATGTGGCTTGTGAGCCGCAGTTTGCTGACCACTGTCCTAGGGTGTCATGGTGAACAAGGCAGACAACTTGTTTGTTGTCATGGAGTATACATTCTATTGGGAGGGAATTGACCATAAATAAATGAATAAACAACACAACAAAAAAACCAGGTAGCAATAAGTGATATGATGAAAATAAAAGAGTAAATTGATAGAGATGAATTAGGGTCTGTTTACATACACTGAATAATCCAGAAAGGTCTCTTTGAGGAATTGACATGTACCCAGAGGTCTGAACGATGCACAGTAATCAACTATCTAAAGACCTGGGGGCAAGTGTCCCAGCAGAGGAACAAGCAAGTACAAAAGCCTCAAGGAAAGAATGATCTGGGTGGGCATGAGTGAGGAACCCAAGTAAGGGAAGTGTGTCTGGGCTATAGTGGGCAAAGAGTATAAAGAAATGAAGACAGAAAGGTAAACAGAGCCTCCTTTATAAAGGGCACTGGATATCAGGATAAGGGGGGTTTAATTTGGAAGTTTAGTGATATAAAGTCTGTTTCAAAAAAAGTCACTCTGGCTAATGTGTGAAAAAGAAATTGTAGTATAACAAGAGCAGAAGCCAGGCAACATGTTAGGAGACAATAGTAGTAGTCCCGTTGGTGGCTATAAAGATGGAGTTCATGCATTAAGGAGATATTTCAGATTTGCAGATAGATTAGATATTGGAAGGAGAGGAAAGGAAGGATTTCTAAACAACTCCTTGAGCATCTAGGTAGTTTGTAGTGCTATGGATTGACATATTTAAGAAACAAGAGGATGATAGGTTTTGCACGTCTTGGGCATTTTGTTTGGGGCATGTTAATGAGATGTGTATTAGACATTCAAGTGGAAATATAAAGAGGTCAGTTGAATAATACCATTTAGGTCCAACCATGCTGTTGCAAATGGGAAGACTTCATTCTTTTTTATGGCCAAGTAATAGTCCATTGTATATATGTACCACAACTTTTTTATCCACTTGTCTATTGAAGGATTCTTAGGTTGCTTCCATGTCTTGACTATCCTATATAATAAAATCCTAATATGCTAAGCATCCAACCATTTGACTGTTCAACCAGTCGCTATGACATGCACTGACCACCAGGGGGCAGACATTTCAACCATTAGGTTAGCTTCCTGCTGGGGTCTGGCTGATCAGGACTGGGTGAGAAGGGCCGGACACGCCTTGGAGCCCTCCCGCGGTCCCTCCCCAGCTGGCTGGCCCCGATCAGCCCCAATTGGGACTGGGCAAGATGGGCCGGACATACCCTGGAGCCTTCCTGCAGTCCCTGCCCGCCGGCCGGCCCTGATTGGGACTGGGCTAGAGGGCCCCAATCGGCCCCACTTGGCCCTGATCGGGACTGGGTGAGACAGGCCAGACACTCTGGAGCCCTCCCGTGGTTCCTCCCCAGCCCCAATCGTGCACCTGTGGCGTCCCTTGGCCTGGCCTGCACTCTGTTGCAATCTGGGACCCCTTGGGGGATGTCGAAGAGCTGGTTTTGGCCCAATCCCCACAGGCCATCGGGGGGCCCCCCCCCCCCCCCGTGCACGAATCTGTGCACTGGGCCTCTAGTTATAAATAATGTTGCAAGTGAAATAAGTCAGTCAGAGGAAGATAAATATCATATGATTTTACTTAACTGTGAAATCTAAAGAACAAAATAAACAAAATAGAAACAGACTCATGGATACAGAGAACAGATTGATGGTTGCCAGAGAGAAGGGGGCTTAGGGGACTGGGTGAGAAAGATGAAGGGATTAAGAGGAAAAAATTGGTAGTTACAGAATAGTCACAGAGATGTAAAGTGCAGAATAGGAAATATAGTCAATAATCTATATATATATAAAAGCCTAAGCAACCTTTAGGACCAAATGACCAGAATGGCCAGTCTCTATGATGTGCACTGACCACCATGGGACAGACACTCAATGCAGGAACTGTCCCCTGGTGGTCAGTGCACTCCCACAGCCAACCTCCCACAGCTAGCCAAATTCCCCCAGTCCTCCTCCCGCCCCCTGGCTGGCAAACCTCTCATAGTCCCTCCTCCTGTCCTGCAGGCCCTGTCCAGCAGCCGGCAGCTTCTGGCCATCCTGGCCCCAATTGGGACTGGGCAAAACGGCCCCAATAGGCCCTGATTGCCAGCCAGGCCTAGGACCTCACCCATGCATGAATTTCGTGCACTGGGCCTCTAGTATTGTAATAACAATGGATGGGGCAGGTGGGTACTGGAAATATCAGGGAGATCACTGTAAAGTATATGATTATCTAACTACTATGCTATACACCTGAAACTAATACAAAATAGAGTTGAATGTAAACTGTTATTGAAAAATAAAATTTAAAAAAGAGGTTAATTGGATCTAAAAGTCAATTTGGGGTAAAGTTCAAGACTAGAGAAATAAATCTTAGAATCACAGAATCACTGGAAATATGTATATTCTTTAAAGCCATGGGACTGGATGACATCATCTAGCAGAGAAGGTATAGATCAGTGGTTCCCAACCATATTTTTGGCCATGCCCCACCTAAGCATCTCTAAAATCCTGGTGCCCCCCCATGACATATAATTCTTATTATTGAAAAAGTGAACTCCTATTCACGCGGAAGAAGCCTAAAAGGCCATTAACTTGGTCTAAACAAGCTCCCAAAGAACATGGAATCCATGAAAGAGAAACATAAAAGAACAAAAGGACAGTTGAAATACTGAGGAAGAAATCACTAAGAAATTGTTAAAAAGAAATAATATGAAGTGATATGAAAAAATAGCAAAGTTTCAGAACATATAATAGAGAACTGAAATGCATAAATGTGTCACAATATATATTTATCTACTATATATGAGGCCCCTAAAACCATAAGAAATGCAAAAAAATCACTGTTAATAACTCATTCTCGAATTGTTCCCTTTAGAAATCAAATTCCCCCCACCCCTCCTGTGGGACATGTGTTCCACATTGGGAACCACTGGTACAGATAAAGAAGTGGAGTCCCAGCTCCAAACGCTGAGGCTTTTCAATATTGGGGTCTCCAGAGAAAAAAGAGCCAGCAAAGGAATAGCTACTCAGGACAGAGGAAAAAACCAGCAGAGTGTAGTAACCTAGAGCCAAAACAGCGAGGCTTTCCCAGAGGTCAGAATGGTCCAGTGCTGCTGAGAAGTCTGTCAAGATGATAACAGAAATGTTACTGTTGATGTGAAAACATGCAGACATTGGTGATGGTAATGTGTAATCTCAGTGGACGGTGGGGCAGAAAGCCTGCTGGAATGGGATGAGGAGAAAATGGGAGAGGAAGCTGGTAGTGTAATAGGGCAGTAGACAGCAGAATGCTGAGATTTTTTGTAATGCATAAAACTAAAGGTTCTTTGAGAATGATTCAATGAAGACGGGAAATTGATAATACTGCATTTTAAAAAGTCCTGTTTGTAGTAGGACATTTTTTGAGGATCCAGGGGCTGGTGTGTGTAGTGGGCAATAGAGACTTAACTTTTGACAGTAGGGGCCTATCTTCCTCTGAAACAGGCCGGAAGGCAGAACTTAAAGTTTCTAGGAAACTGGTAGATGTAGTGTTGGGAAGATGAGGGCGTTTCTGTCTCATTGTTTCTATTTTAATCAGAAAATCTGAGGCAAGATTTCAAGTCTGAGTAACTGGAAAAATGATGGAACAAATTACACAAAAAATAAAAAATCACCATGGATGGATGGAGACTTCACAGGATATATAGAGATGAGCAGAGGGCTTAGAACAGTCTTATAAATAGTCCCTGCATCTGTCTGTGAGAAAAAGTCTCCTCACTAGCTATGCATGTCTCTCAAATGGTGAAAGTTAGACAGGGGAGATACATAATTTTATAAATTCCTTAAAGATATTTTTAATATCAGTACTAGAAAATTGATTATAGTGGTGTATGCTATTTCTTTGTGAAACTGGGGAGCATATAAATAGATGTATCTTTAATTCTTAATTATGTTAATTGGAATTGGAATTTTACTTTACCTATATATCCCCATTAACTGCCACTAAGCCTATGGCCCTTAACAAATATTGGTTGAATGAATGAAGTGATTTGAGGAACTTAGAAAGCAAGAGATCACATTTTTTCAGGATAGGATAAATGTAGTGCTTTGTCTTTAAATTTAAAAACAAAAGAATTGAGAGGGAGCAAAGCTAAGGTAAATGCTCTTAGGAAATTTAATTCAACTTTTATCTAGCTCTGAAAATTACTAATCAGTAATTTAAAAGGCTCCAGAGAAGGTTGTGACCCTAAGTTATGATTCCATGTCTCTTTCCTGGCTGGAGTATTGCACCAAACTTAATAATAAACGATGCCTCTTAACTAATGAATGGAAGGCAATATGACTTAGTACAAAGGGGCCTTGTTAACAAAGTGTCTATTTAGTCCCTAAATAGAATCCTGATTATCGTAGAGTATCTTCTGTGGCAGGGCATACATTTTGATATCCCTGTCTATCAATCAAGTCTGATTCAAAAGTATCAGGCTTATTATGTGAAAAAAAAATATCTGCAGTTAACCATCATATGTAACAGAATCTAACAACAGATTGTAGTTATTGTATTTTCATGACGAATGGTTACCAGCTTAGTAAATTCTTTGGAAGAGTGTAGATCTTCTCATAGGGTGCATTTAGAATCAGTTGGCTAATTACACTGATAGCTTTTGCAGCATTGGGCAGAGCCAGTAGATGGTGGTCTTAAGTTGCAAGTTGCTTTATAGTAACACCTGTCAGCATGTAAAATTCTCCATAAAATGTCAGAATTCACTTTTCCATTCATTAGATGCTGTGAATTGGAAGAAGGTGGCACAAGAGAGCAATCAGAGATATGTTAACTGTTATTTATTTTTCAAAATAACACTTCTTTTTAAAAAATAGAAAATTCATAATAACACTAAAATTATGTAATGATTTTATCAGAATATGATATAAATGGCTTTCTCCATTTATCTTCTTCAAGAATTAAGAGATTTTTTAATTTCTTAATTAGAATGCTGCCTGTTGGAATTCTGAAAAACGAAGACCAACTGTAAGCTGCAATGCCTAAGTAAGATATCCACTTAACATTCTCTATTGTTAAATGCACTTCAGAGATTCAATGCAAGAGTATTACAATACCTTGTAATTATGCAGACTGACTAGAATTAAAGACTTTGGAAATTAATTTTGAGTTGAAATATTAAATTAAGTAGAACGTTTTATCATAATGGCATAATTTAAAACTAACTAAAAATAGCATTAATAATAATCATGATCACTCTTGTTTCATTAAAAAAGAAGAGATTTAGCACTAAATTATTAAATGATCAAATTTATGATGCCCAAGTTAGTAAAGATTTTGTAGTAGTGTAAATCATGCTACATGATTTCTGTCCGGTGATTATAGGAAATTAGTCACTATGGTAAATTTTAGAGGGTGTTAATAATACAAACACTTCAGTGTTCAAGGCTTTCATAGAGTGATACTGCATTGCATCCTTGGGCATTCAAATTTTTTTTTCACCCAGCAGTGTATTATATAATTGCTATGGGTAGTAGCTGGGATGCACAGTTACTTCTTGAACAAAAGAAAATAGTAAGCCTTTTATTTTTATAAACCAATGATTTATGAGAAGTGATTTCTGCTTCCCAACATTAACCTTTGGTCTCCTTGTACTCAAGTTTTTTTGTGTGTTTTTTTATTATTTTACTCTGAAATTGTAAAATAGTTGTGCTCTAAGCAGAACATATGTTCTTTAATAATCCTCAGACCAACTTAATTTAACTCTGAAAACCAAAAAAGCAAGAAATGATTTTCTTTTGAACTTACTTAAAATTATACTAATATATATCTGTGTGTGTATATATATATGCTTTTTTCATAGTTGAACTAGCTGTACCAATATATGAGTTGTGAAATGAGTGAGCAATGTAAATAGAAAGCACATACACACTAGCCTCCTGGGTGATTGGGTTTGGTGATAAAGTGAAGGGGGATCTGCTTTGTTTATTTGGTTTCTTAAGGAAAATTTATGTAGATGCTCTAAAGTCTGCATATGCTATAGATTTGTCTGTGTTTAATACCTTTAGCTGTTACCTTCCTCTTTAGCAGTGCATATGGTTTTTAGTCTCTGATCCATAGTTTAGAAAGTTAACAGACCTGAGAATCTCAAAAATTACATGATAGGTACTTGTGTAAAAATTTTGTGTTTCACCACTCTTTAGATCTTTCTTTTCTAGTCCAAATAGCATTGTCTACCAGGTTTTGTACTACAAAGGCTATGTATTACATACCTGATAATGCATAATGGATGCTTTAGAAAATTGTGGGAAAATAAGTCACCTCACCGAATTTACCATTATGGATTAATTCTGAGAATGTTAGAATTATTTTGGACTGGATTGTTAATTTTGTGTAAACCAGCCCTTTGCTACTTTTCTTTCACATAGTAACATTTCAATCATGAGCTTATCCCCAAGCCTTTAGCATTACCCAAATCATTTCCACAAAAGGGAATACATAGTGCAGCTGAGATTCTCATTAAAAACATGAAGTGAGGATGGTTGGTGCAAAACCCAGGTAGTGCATTCTCCTACTCAGTGCTATAGGGTGGCATTAACAAGAGGCTAGTTATTAATGATCACACATTCTTGATAATTTGTTGAGCATGCTCATAGCACCTTGTACAGTGATACGTGAGTGTAATCAACACAATTGGTATCTCTATAGTATCTAAGTCACTATAGCTTTAGACCAGCGGTTCTCAGCCTGTGGGTCGCGACCCCTTTGGCGGTTGAATGACCCTTTCACAGGGGTCACCTAAGACCATCCTGCATATTAGATATTTACATTACGATTCATAACAGTAGCAACATTACAGTTATGCAGTAGCAATGAAAATAATTTAATGGTTGGGTCACAACATGAGGAACTGTATTTAAAGGGCCAGAAGGTTGAGAACCACTGCTTTAGACAATCGTGTATATATATTTTCTGAACATGTTATTCATTCAATAGCTGGGGTACTTAATAGAGGCTACACACATCTAATTGAGACATTTAACTAGACTCAGGAGTCAAACAGACATCTGAAAGCATCTATCGATTCATTAGTATTGTTTCAGTAACTGCTTTGGCTTTTATATAACTCAGGAAATAGGAAATCATAACATCGTAAATAGTGTTAAACTGCACCTATCGATGTAATTTTAGGCTAATCATTTCTCATTAGGCTAATGCTAGTAAAGTTTCTTATTCAGATACATTTTTTTTCTTTTTTCATCTTTTGGCTATTCAATGGCCAATGAGGTGTAATAAGTTTTAGCAAATGGGGTTGAGGTCTCATAGGTTAGCTTTATACTTTGCTGTAAATTACAGCAGCTTTATAACTGCTGAACACAGCTCTTGAATCAAGAAATGTCACCTGAATTTTTTGTTCAGGCTGAATGACTGGCATTAAAGAGAAAAAGAGAAAGATGAGAGAGAGAGAGAGCACATGAGCTCTTAGAATTCAGGATTAAAACTGCTGCTGTCAGATTTTAACTGTTGAGCAGCTGAAATGGTAACAAAATAGAATTTTAATATACTAGTTTTTTTTCCATAGTTTTTTTCTCTTTGGAGATTATAATTTGTCAAGTTGGTAAATATTTGAATTGTACTTTGTGTACCTTCTTCTGTTGACATTGAGTTGGACTTTGTATTTTATTTTGGGTTTCAGACTCAAAACAATGGGCTGTGACTTAAATGACTTGCTTCTCAGACTTCACATCTGTTGTTTTAAACACCAGAAAGCTGGTCACTGCTTTAAGAAAGATCTTCGCTTATTAAGCAGCCGGCTTACATAGGAAGATGCTATGACAATGAAAAGAGCGCTGGGGTAGAAGTCTCTCTTAACAGCTTTCAGTAGGTCAGCAAATGGGGATTGTGGGCTGTTTTCCTCATTGACAGTTCATTACAAAGTGAGAGAGGTTATTTTCTCTGACCGGTTTAGGAAAAACAGAAAAGTAATTAATACATAAAGTACCAAATATGAAATATACTCTGCATAGAGGCATTGCACACTTCATTGATTTCATGAGCAGACCAGAGGTGCCAGAACAATAATTAATATGTTGTAAGGGAAAATTATTATGCAAGGTCAGCAGCATTTGAAGACTTGATAAAAAAAAATAGGCATTACAAGGTATTTGGAAACCATTTCTTAAATAGGGCTTAAAATTGGGTTTCAAATGAGTATTTGAAGAAATCCACAGATGTTCTATGTGAAATTAGTAGGACTTTTTCATCTATCACTGAAAGTATATCTCTTTATGCAGGCATATATATGTCAATGTACTAACATTTGGGGGAAAATGTGAATACATATGTGTGGATAAGTTTGTGTGGACTTATGCTTGAGTATATATGGACATCATTATTTCTGGTTTTTCAATGAAATGGTAAAATTTAAAGCTCAAGCAAATTTATAGATATTATTTTAAAATTACTAATCAATACATGTTTTCTTTTTTTTTTAAATTTCTTTATTGGTTAAGGTATTACAAATGTGTCCTCATCCCCCCATTAACCTCCAACCTCCTCCCCCCCCCTTCATGCTCTCATCCCCCTGTTGTCCGTTTCCATTGGTTTGGCTTATATGCATGCATACAAGTCCTTTGGTTGATCTCTTCCCCTTACCCCCACCCTCCCCTACTTTCCCTCTGGGGATTGATAGTCTGATCGCTGTAATTAACCCTGATCCTCCTGTGTTGATATAAAGATGTTAATATTTTTGGTATATATCCTTCCAATATTTTTTCTCCAGGAAATATATTTTTAATGGGATACGATAACATTTTTCAGTGTGCTTTTTAAATTTGTTTTGTGATTATTGCTTTAGCTTGTTTAATATTTTCCTACAATATTTTTAATAGCTACATAATACCTTACTGGCTATATTAATGTATTTAAGCGATCTTCTTCATATCACATCAAAAATCATACAGGTGTTTTCCAATCTTTAGCAAGCTATAATCAATGTCTTTAGAGCTATATCTCAATCATGCCTTTGGACACATCTCTGGAAATGGAATTCTCTTTGCTTTGACAGGTATTGCCAAATTGTCCCTCAGAAAGTTCATCTCAGTTTCCTCCCAACACAGAGTATTTCAGATTCACATTCAATTGTGATTGTAAAGTTCTCTGATGGCTTGTAGTTAGTAATGGATTTTCCAAGATGAATTGAAAATGACTGAGAGAAAATCTCTTTAAAGAATTTCAGAAACAAAATATTTTCAGTGATTAAGACTAAAATAAGCAAGATCATTTAAAAGCATGTTTTATCCCACATTGAGAACTAGTAGCTATTATTTGCTGAGTGCTTACTGTCTGTCAGTGATAACGTCCCAACAACTCTATGTGCTCTGCAACAATTATCTCATATTTTATCTTTTTACCCAGTGAAATAAGTTTTTAAGAATGAGGATATTGAAACTCAGTCAATTTAAAAGTGCCTTAAGATCACACAGCTAGTTGGTGGGGAGCTGGGATTTGAATTCAGAACAGTCTAATTCAAAAGGCCATATTTCAGCCGCTGTAGAAAGCAGGAAAGATCTTAAATTCTCTGAAACTATTATACCCCAAAATAACACACATGGTAGCTTATTTGTGTATTTACAACCACCTTTTATCTCGATTGGTTGGGGTTTGGGTATTATGATTAAAGGTGTCTGCTTGGATAAACTATGGATTTTTACCACCTGGACCTGTGGTAAGAACCAGTAGGTCTCGGCCAGCTGGCATGGCTCAGTGGTTGAGCATCAACCTATGAACCAGGAGGTCACGGTTTGATTCTCAGTCAGGCCATATGCCCTGGTTGCGGGCTCCATCCCCAGTGTGGGACATCCAGGAGGCAGCCGATCAATGGTTCTCTCTCATCATTGATGTTTCTATTTCTCTCTACCTCTACCTTCTTTTCTTTTCTTTTTTTAAAAATATATTTTATTGCTCTCTCACAGAGAGGAAGGGAGTGGGATAGGGAGTTAGAAACATCGATGGGAGAGAAACATCGATCAGCTGCCTCCTGCACACGCACTACTGGGGATGTGTCCGCAACCAAGGTACATGCCATTGACTGGAATCGAACCTGGGACCCTTCAGTCCGCAGGCCGACACTCCATCCGCTGAGTCAAACTGGTCAGGGCTCTCCATTCTTTCCTTAAAAAAAAAAAAAGAACCAGTGGGTCTTATTTCTCAAACATGAGGTGCAGGGAAGGCAGGGGCCATGTTGGCAGAGCAGCAGGTTCTCATCCTTCCTCAGTGCCTATGACTCCTTGGTACAGGAGGCTACCACTTCCCTCTTGTTTTCTCCTCTCCTCACAAGCTAGAGACCATATGAGAGTTTGCCTTTCTTGTTAACCTTCTTTTTTGTGAATGAACTTGAGGTGATCTAAAGAAGGAAAGAGCAGGGGCCATGTGGGGTCTTCCTGGGAAGGTCTCCCTGGTGGGAATTGGACCAGAGGGGAATAGCCCCTCTAATATGATGTCTCTGGTAATACAGTTCTGGGAGGGTTCAGGTGGGGTGATGGGGAGAAATGTTCCAGAAAATATTCAACCCAAAATGTGGTGGGAGTTAATAAAGGGAAAGGAAGTGGGTATTCTCTATCTCAGACATGGAACTCAACGAAGTTACATAATTAGGGCCAGAAATTGTCCTGCTGTGGCATTCGAAACACATCCCAAGCCTCTGTCCTACTCATTATGAATCTTTATCCTTTCCTCTCTCTCTGCTCCCTCTCTCATCCGCAGGCTAAAGAGAGGATGCATCTCTAGCTTAAGCTTGGGGCTTTTTGGCTCTGAGCTTGATTGTCTCAGTTTCCTCTTGGCAGATTTAAATTGTTAGAGAAATGAAACTCGTTTGAAAACAGTAGGCCCTGGCAGGCGCTCTCCCAGGCATTGCCCAGGATCCAGGAACAGTTGTGGACTTGCTGCCTGGCATTTGTCAAGGTTGGGTTTGATCTTGTTCTCAGATCCCATATGGTAAGAGATAATTCCATTTTAAAGTTTCACCTGTTTTATGGTTGTGGGGACTGAGGTCAGAAGAGGGAGAGAGTTGCTAATATGGTTTGCAGATATGTATTTTTTTTGTACTGAAACTAAGATAGAATAAAGATAGGAGATGAAGGAAAAATTCTTTTACTTACTTGAACATGAGACAAAAACGAACAGGATATTTTAAAATGTTCTCTGAATGTAAATGGTTATTTGACTATGATGCCCTTAATTTTAAGATATTTCTACCATTATTGAAGTATAATAATACTGCCAACTAATCTGTGTATATGATATGTTAGAGATCAAAAAACAGTCACATGCATTACTCGGTTTGAAAAACACACACCAACAACCAACTTTACTATATGAATGAAGAAATAATAAAATACCACTACTAGTAGTGATAGCTCTAATATAACCAGTTATCCAAGTGTTTGGTTTACTTTAGAAAGACCTAAATGTAAAGAATCTAGTAGTAGTTATGCTTAGTGGTAGTGGTGACACATTTTCCAGCATATTTACAAGTTTTTCTTCAGACTTCTCATAGGACAAAAGTTTGGAATTTGGAGTAAGTAATTGGGTTAAAAACACCGCCCCCCTCCCCCCCCCCAAAAAATCTTGTGGTATGTTTACAGATATGCATAACTTTTATAACCAGTTAGTAGTGAAAATGATACTGCTACTTGATTATGGAATTGCAAATTTCATCTCCCTCCTCTATGTTCCTACAACCACGTGGGAAAAGAACTGGGCACCTAACAGCTGGTGCTGTGAACACAAAATGGACTTCAGAGCTGCTAAATGTGTATGCTGCTCCAGAGAACATTTTCGGCATCATAAATAGGCAGTGTTTTAAACCACTAAATCTCATGTCGACCACTTCTGCCAATTTTGGCCATGTCACCAGTCATTCCTCTTTGGAACACTCTCTTCTCTCACTTCAGAATCTCAAAGGGGCGAACACTAGATCCATTTCATAGACTTGATTTAATAAAGACTAATATGCACAGTGATATAATTCAAACTATTAATAAAAAAAGCTTTCTGCATTTGGTGGTTCATGGAGTTAAAATAAGTTATCCCCTGACATCTCAAACCTGATTTTTGACCTGGATTTATTCCTCACATATCTAACCATCCCCTTCAGTTAACCCAGGTTAAGTAGAAGCTAAAGCAGAGCAGACTAAACCAGGGGTAGAGGACCAATCTGATTAAATCTAACAATTTGTGCAGCTGTGTCTGCCTTTTATCACTTCTTGTGATTGTATGTAAAGTACCTGCTGTTGAATGAGGGATTAAGCCCATTTCAATTGTTGATGCTTTTTAACTTTACAGATGTCAAAGGTATTCCTTCAAACCTGTTCATTTCCAGAGTAAGGCTTTTCCAGATGGGAATTAGAAAGAAAGATTTGACAAAATCTGCTTCTCTATTACTCAATACAAAGAAATATTACACTAATGCTCCCATTTCTGCTAATCCATTCATTTCAGGTTTGATTTACCTTTTTTGCTTTGATCTAAAATCTCTGTGGCTTTATAGGATTATATATTGCTATATTCAGGTTTTGAATGAATCACAGTTTATGCATTTTAATATGATTTCTCTGATTCCAAAGCCAGGATTAACCTGTTGTTTTTGATTACAAAGATATTATGTTTAGATTTTAGAGGAAGAGTGTTAAATTTCTCTAGTTATTTACTGATGCCCGTCTTTAGAAATTGACAAAAGAAATGATAACTTTTGGCTATATTGATAGAAGAAAGGAAAAAAGAAAGCATAATTTATAAAGAATTTAAAATATTAGTACTCAAAATATAAACTGTCACATATAAAGCCTTGGCTACTGTGGCTCAGTTGGTTGAGCATCATTCCATGCACTGAAAGTTTGCTGGTTCACTTCCCAGTCAGGGCACATGCCTGGGTTGCAGACTTGATCCCTGGTAGGGGACGTGCAGGAGGCAGCTGATGCATGTTACGTTCTCACGTAGA
Organism: Myotis brandtii; assembly: GCF_000412655.1. Classification (NCBI taxonomy): domain Eukaryota; kingdom Metazoa; phylum Chordata; class Mammalia; order Chiroptera; family Vespertilionidae; genus Myotis; species Myotis brandtii. The sequence continues at coordinate 3,977,471 of NW_005353789.1, read as the reverse complement.
TGTTTCTCTCTCTCTCTAAAAAATAAAAAATATATAAAAATTAAAAAGACAAAACAAAAATAGTGTTACATAAAAGAGAGACAGTTTCCTTAGCACTGAGTGTCGTCTTCCCCGTGTTGACATCTTGCTAAGTTGTGGCTACTGAAGTAGACCCCATTGGGACCATAGTAAAGAGAAATATTGGTGACTGGATAGGCCATAGAAATTGGATTTTTTAAGAAATGGTTACTTTAGTGTTTAAAAATCAAAGAGAAAGACTCTGCTGACTTCTTTTGGCTCTCCTGAAGTGGTTATGAGAAGTAGAAAGATGCAGTAGAGATTCTTGATCTCATTTTAAGAAACAAAGGATTGTAATAGCAAAATCTTAGAGATGTTTAGAATGTGATGGGCAGTGTTCTAAATCCTTTGCCTATATCAACTCAGTTAATCCTCACCTTATGAGGTTGATACCATTATTTTCGCTATAGAAATAAGAAAACTAAAACACTGAGGTAAAGAAAATGGTTCATGCTTAGATAACTGGTGAGTGGCAGAGACATGGTCTAAACCTAGGAAATTTGGCTCTAGTCCATGCTCTGAGCTACTGTACTAGTCATGTTGACTAGTTTCTGGTCCACCCAGAAATTATGTAAAAGAAATTAAACTCAACCTAATGAGAATATGGTAAAGACCAAATGAGAAATTAAATTAACAAGTGGCACATTTTGCTCTTCTCCACACACACCCTTTTTTAATGTAAAAATTCTAGATACGGGTTCCACATTCCAGATATTAAGCATAGGTCATATGCCTAGCTCTAAGGTTTTAGCCTGTGGCCCATATGCCCTTTGGGCTTATTACCATGTACTTTCTCTTTGGTGCCACTCTACACTTGGGAAACAACAATATAGGATAAAGAATACTTTACTTGTGAAAACTAGGCTCAAGCAATCAATCAATGTTTGTGGAGGGCAGATAACTGATTTTCCTAAATTGGTGATTGGGGAAGGATTGAAGTTTATTTATACATTGCTAAATAAGGGAAGAGACAATATACACCCAAATTGAATTTTGGCAAGTCAAAAAAGGGAATATTTACAAACATGTCTAAATGCAATCTAGCAAGTAACCATTGTTTATTGAAATGAATTTCATTTAATCTTTGAAATGTTTGATGTTTACTAGGGAAGTTCCCTTGCTTTTATTTATGTCTGGTGGTTTCATGTCAAATAACTCTCTATGATCCTTTACCCACTTTCTTATAAAGAAATAATCACATATTATTCTCTATCCTTAAAGACAGATAGTTTTAAATTTAAATACAGGCTGTCCCAAAAAATATATACACACTTTAACAGCTGATAGCTCGATTTTGAAAATAAAATATATTTTAATCAACACTGCCTTTATAATTATTCAAAGTGTGTATATACATTTTTGGTGCACCCTATATAAGCATCTCAGTGAATATGAAAAATGAACTGAAAATTTTTGATTCATATTTTTTTAGGGATGCACAGTGTATGTACTCGTGTTTGTGTTTCACCTACATTCTTTACTTCTAAACAAAATGTTTCATGAGAGTGCCCTGCCCCACGGCCTTACCCCATACTAGAGCAATTTCAGTGATGTGCACATATAGTAGGTGCTTAATAAATATTTGCTGTGTGAACAAATGCTTTCCATCTCTGAAGCTATTTGGGGATTATTTTTAAACAATAAAGGGGCTCATAAAGAATATAGATTTGAAACAGGGTTTGAATGTAAATTAAGCATCTGTCTCCAGGTTTGTGATTTTGACTTACTCCAAGCCAGCAGACTGCAAAGCAAACAGGCGGGTCAGTGCATCGACTCATGTTGAAAGGGGCGCAAAAGGGGTAATGAAAAAGAAGAGGTGAGGTTGGAATTTGCTTTCTGGCTGCATGGTTTGCCTTTCAATCACTAACTGAGCTGCAGCATAAGGTGTGAAATTGGGACAAATGTTCCAAGTCCTAGAAAATGAGTATTTTATTTAACTCCATCCTGCTTAGGAAATTTGTTTCAGGACTACAGGCTTCCAGGAGAGATTGGTGACTACGGAGTGTTCAGGCTGCATTGGATAATCTTTGAGAATAAAATCTAAAATAAATGCTGACGCGAAGAAGCAGCTTTGATTATGATACAACAGTATTTCAGGGTTTAGTTTCAGAAACATAAGGAAGGATAATTAGAGTAAGTGTAAACTCTCAGGAGTTAGTTTAGTATCTAAAACCATAATATTCCCAGTGTTAATCACTGGGAATCTATTATTCCAATTTTCCATGTTCCCTGGACAAATTCAAAATTTTCAAGGATTTGGGAAGAGACAGACTGGTTAGATAGCATAGAGGGAGGAGCAAGAGAGAAAATGTTTGACATGTTAGCTTTTCTATGAATAGTATATGTAATCTTCAGTTATAAAAGATCTTTCTTGTTTAATCAGAAAAGACAGCTTAGAAAAACTAGGTAGTCAAGGATAAAGTATGCTTCTCATAATATTTTCTACCTCCATCACTGATAAAGTAATACAGAGCAGATTGAATTATTACATCCATGAACTCTTCTTATTGATTTAATATAAAATACATAATTTGTTCTTCTGCTCAGAGTGCTGTTCCTCTGAGAGAGAACATGTCTTTAAATTATAGGATTAGATGAAGCCTCTAGTTGCTTGTAGTCAGCCTTCAGCTGAGCTAATATTTATTGATGGAATCTTAAAAGCCACTTTTTAAAAAGATTGCCCCCCCCCTCTTTTTTGCTCTTTGAAAATTTTTTTCTTTCACTTAAAATTCTTTCTTATAAAATTAATTCATTTTGAGGAAATAGAAATTGCTACATGTGGAATCATTGATTATATGGCAGAACTTATTTTGAGTACCTTATGTTAACTCACTTAATCTTTACAGTACAGTAAACCTTCGATTTTGTGGATCTAGATTTAATGGACTTTGAATTTAAGGGAAAAAATTTCCAGTCCATATGTCATATATAAAAATTAACACCCTGTTAATTTTAAAATGCTTTTAACCAAGATTTGCTTATAATTAATTTAACAAGTTATTTTTTGCTATTAATTCATTGTTATTTTTAACAAATTTTAGCAATTAGGTCATATGTTGGAAAGAACACTGTAGTAATTTAGCCAACAAAAATAAATATCACATATCTACAACTATAGTCTGCATATTTAAATCCAGGAGTCACTGCTTATAAGCAATATTCAAAGAATGATTAGCATGTAATCACACCCCAGCGGGCACGCTAACTGGTTCTGTTGTCACATTGTGTGACTTCTTGCAGCAGTTTTAACACCTGCCAGCCCATGCTCTGAGTGTGCTAAGCCACACCCCAGCCATGTGCATTTGTTTACTCTCAGTGTCTGGTGAACCCATTTACTAGAACCCCATTTATTCCATATAAATTTAAAATTACAGGAATACATATAGAAAACTTTTCTGTGAAATTAAACTTTTCATACATACTTAATTTTAATTACACATACATGTCTACATAAGTAAAACCATGGAAAACTAACTAATTTGTCAATTTATTAACATACACATTTGGAAAACCTACTTTATTATATAACAGATTTTTGGCTTTAATGGAGACCCCTGTGCCCAAATTAGTCTGTGATATTGAGGTTTTACCGTAATGCCATGGGGAACATTACTAACTATCCCCATTTTACAGATGAGGAAACTAAGGCACAGAGAAGTTACGCAACTTCCTCAGGGCTGCACAGTTTATAAGCTGTGAAGGCAGACCTCAGCTTCTGGAGGCCATCCTTCTAACCAATAAGCTACAGTGCATGCCTTAAGAGAAAGGGCAATGTCTTGCTCATCTCTTTATTCCCACACTTGAGTGCCGATGCCTAGTACTTAGTAGGTAGGCACTAGCACAACATTTGTGGAACTGAACACTTTTGAGTTCTAGAAAGTCCCTCCTTTCATTTCATTTCAGTTCTCATCTCTGCAGCCAGACAGATCCACATCTTATCCCTTCTTATCTGGGTAAGAACTCTGCATTAATTTCCTCATTCAACCTTTAATTGATACCATTTTAAGGTACAGTTTTGAAATTTTCATTGTATTCCCATGCTCAGAAATCTTCCATGGATCCTCATTACTTCTGAACTCTTCTGCTTGGCTTTAAAGGCTTTGTCTCCCACAGCCCTGCACAGGCATTGAGCGTGCCCAACCGGACTACTCAGTGTGGTCACAGAACGCCTACAGTTTCACATTTCTCCGCCCATAGGCTGTTGAGTGTTTTTCCTTTGCTGTTGTGTGCTTCTGAGATTTTCACCTCCGTCTAATCTCTGTCTACAATTAAGGCTATTGACTCTTCAAGGATCAAATCATAACACTTTAGTAGCATGTAATCCATTGATTTCTCTTGACTATATTTCCTCCCTCTTCTGAATTTTAATAGTAATTTACCACGTTCTTCTTTATATTAAATGCCTTTATCTTTTTCTTCTTACTAGGTTTTAAAACTCTTAAGAACAAGGATTATGTCTTACTCATTTTGATTAAGAACTGATCATGAAACAAATAACAAAACCCATCAGTGTAACTGTCAGATTACCACCAAATATTTACCATTTTTCTTTCTGGAGGCCTATTTTGAGAAATTTGCTCTCACAGAATTATTAAAGTTTATAATAGAAAGATACTCTTGCAATGAATTCATCACTTGCCTTATTTTATCAATAAGAAAACTGAGGCAGGGAGAAGTTGAAACATCCTGAATGACAATCCCTAATCCTCATGATAGTTTAAACTCAATCCAGAGCCCTATTCTCTATACAATTCCCTCACTACATTTATGAAAGACGAAAAAATTTTGTAAGAACAGAATGAAGCTTTTTGGAAATTTCTAGATGACATAAAGTTATCTTTTCATAGACCCTTCAATGATTTGTCCAGCAGAAAGAGAGTGAAAAGGGTGGTAAGAGTATTGAGGCCCCAGTGTTGTAACTATGGTTGGCATTTTTAAACTACTCTAATGATTTTTGTAGAGATTGGTTATAAACAAGTCACTTCCTTAAGTTGAATCTTGGCTTATACTTTAACTTTTTTGATATCCATTATATTAGTTGTCAGTCTCCCTCCGCCCCTCCTAAAAAAAACAATAACAAACAAAAACTGTCAGATACTTGATTAGGTATTGTTTTCCATTTTATGGGTAAAGAACGTCAAAGGAAGCCTCTCTGTCTGTCTTAGAACTGTGACCTTAGCCGGGACATTAGTCAATGGGGATCCTGCCCTCCGACTGTGGACACCAGGTGAACCTACTTCCTCAAGAGATGGTATCCTCTTGATGTGACTCTACAACATCCCAAATGTAATTTAGTAGCAACAGAGACTGCAAGTGACAAGTGCTGATTAGTCTGAAGTCAGTGCTGCAGAGCAGCCACCACTGCCAACGAGCCGTGGCTCGGTTCAGCTTGGTTTCCCCATGCGCATTCAGGTGATGGCGATGTCATGCTTTAACATGACCAGTTATGCAGCTAATGGCGATCTGTTGTACCTTCTTAAATGAGGCATTGATGCCCACAGGGACAAGCACTCGCAGACACCGAAAGAGAAGCACTATTTTGGGAAGTGTGATAATGACATGGAATGCCATTGAGTACTGCTTCTCCTAAAGATGCGGACAGATGTTTTTTCCTAAGGTGGTGTGCAAAATACTTGCCGGTGTTTGTAGGTGGAAAGAAAGAAGCAATACAATGAAATGTGGTTTTATTCCTTGCTGCATATTTCAAAACATGTTTCAGCACAAAGAACATTTCAAGTTAAGATCCAGACTTCTCACACTGGTATTCAAGGTGACCCCACCATCTGGCCTACCTACCTGTCTCTTTTGTCACATGTTCTCTTCACATCCGCCCTGCTCCAGTCAACACAAGCTGCTCACTGTGCTTACAACATACTGATTCAGCAAAGTTCAAATAAACAAACATTTGTTCAAAGTCCACCATACGCTTGGAATTTTACTAAACACTATAGAAGAAAGGAGCAGAAGTCATTGCTTCTGTCCTTACATAGTTGGAAATTTAGTGGGAAAGACAAGCAAGTACATGGATAAATCTAATATGAAGTGGAATTAGCAGTGGGGAGGGCAAAATGTGGAAAGGTAAACTGGCATAATATCAGAACATGAGGGAGGGAGGGAGAGAAAGAGAGGGAGAGAGAGAGAGAGAGAGAAAGAGAAAGTACAGTTTTGAAGTTTTCATTTTGTGTTGTATCTGTATGTTTAAAGCAGTAGAAGCCCCCACAAGGTTTGAACAGGGAGAAAACTTATCAGAACATGGGGCAGGCATTATGAAGGATAAAATGTAGAGACAGATATTAGAATTAGGGAAGCCATACTTTAAGTAAGTTATAATAGCAGTTAATGTGGGGTATGATAAGGGCTTGATAGGTAATCACTGACAGAGTGAGATGGAAGGGCGGATTCCAATAACATTGCAAGAATGCCATTACATTGCAGTGGTTAAGCATGTCAATTCAAGAGCCCGACAGAGATTGCATCCTGTCTCTCCTATTTTTTAGCTTTGTCACCTTAAATGAATTAATAAACTGATCTATGCATCATAATCCTCATCAATAAAATAAAATTATCTTGACACCCAAATAAGAAGTGTTTTGCATTCAAATGAAACAATCTTTATAAAATGCCTGACACAGAGGAAACACTCAATAAATGTCAACTAATGTTATTATGGGGAATAAATTTTAAGGAAAATGGCTGAAGAATTTGATCAGAATATCCTGCTTACGTTTCTTTTTAAAGAATTTATTTCTACTTTCCTTTTTGTCTTGTTGGAATCTTCCCATCTCTATTGCATTTCCACTATGTAGAGTTCCTTGAATAGTCCTGGGCACAGTGATCTTTCCTGTGTCTGAGATCCTAAAATATCGATTATCTATACCAGTGATGGCGAAACTTTTGAGCTCGGTGTGTCAGCATTTTGGAAAACCCTAACTTAACTCTGGTGCCGTGTCACATATAGAAATTTTTTGATATTTGCAACCATAGTAAAACCAAGATTTATATTTTTGATATTTATTTTATATATTTAAATGCCATTTAACAAAGAAAAATCAACCAAAAAAATGAGTTCGCGTGTCACCTCTGACACGCGTGTCATAGGTTCGCCATCACTGATCTATACTAATCATTAGACATTATTGTATGCCTCATTATGCTATTAAATATTTTTCTCCCTTATTTCAATTAATTTAAAATTTCCTTAAGGGTTGGTGCTATTTCTTATATTATGTTGCATCCTCCATTATACCTGCATCAGGTTGTATATTTGACCATAATAAAAATTTGATTGATTAATATCTCAATTCCTGCTTACCAGAATTCAAGTAAATTATACTGCAAATTTACTAGAGAAAGCAATTTCACTTCAGGATTATTTGTTGGTTCTAGAGACCACTTCTAGATCCTCTGCTCGACATCTTTAAGAGGACAATAAAGTAAGTTAAAATATTCCTGCACAGAGAGGTGATAAAGGCTGGGCACCAATGGCAAAGCAGAGGAGCTGCAAGCTGGGACCTAGCTGGCACAAGAGCTCTAGTTAGCTGAAGCAATTGATTCTAGGGACCATGTTATGATAATTCATCATGAATACTTGAATTTGAACTTTGTAAGGCAAAGATACCCTTTTCAACAGTAGCTAACTTTCATTGCACAACTTACTGTATTCTAAAAGAGGTTTAAAATTAAATTTTCTGGAATGGGAGCCAGTCTCACTTTAAGAAGTCTCCAATTTATTTGAAAAATGGCAGGTGCTAAGATGCTTCTGTAGCAGAACTAGAGAAAAATTAAAGATTGGCTGAACTAGTTTCCTCTCAATTCATTGAGTTCACTTGTTTGGCCTTGTATTAGTAGAACTACATATGTAATTTTACAAAACAACATATGGAATATGTTGAGAGTATGAATGTGTGTGTGGGCTACAAGGACATCAGAGGAATTTTGCTTTGAAATATGTACTTTAATATAGATTGATACCATTGAGTAGACTGTTTTGAAATTGTATTGCAGATGCCTGCTTTTAATAACTTTATTAAGTTTTCATAAATGATCTATGCATCATGTTTAACAAATTGTCTAATTTTTATTGCAATGGAGTATCTTAAATTTCATTTAGTATATGTATTTAAAACTTATCTGAAATTGTGCAAGAAAAGATATCACATAAAAGGAAATCCATGTAGAATTGAACTGGCATGGCTTCTGAAATCATATTGAAATATCTACCTCTCCATATATCTATTAACTCTTGTATCAGCCTCTCCAAATGAATTGATTCCTATTCTGCGAGAAGTACTGTTAATACTGCTGTGCAGCAACATAGTTATTCAAAGAAAATATGACTGACTTATTCCTGTCAAATTTGGGTTACAACAAATGCTCAAAATTTACAAAACAATCAAAACGGTGGTAGACCAAAATGAGAAAAGATAAGCAGTTGCTGACTAATGTTAATACAGATTTTAAGTATATTTGTCTATACAAACGCTTAAATGCTTTGTAGCAGGCTTATTTTAGTTGTGTCATTGCATTGTCTGTGGTTATCCTATATAATAAAAGCATAATATGCTAATTAGACTGGGCGTCCTTCCAGACAACCTTCCAGACAAAGCCGGGGTTGCGAGGGAAGCCCGGATCCCAGGTGCCTGCTGGCAGCCGGAGGGAGGCCTGGGTCCTGGGTGCCAGAGGGAAGTTGGTGCCGGCACCTGGGGGAAGGAAGGCCTACTCTTGCACGAATTTCATGCATATGTATATGTATATAATGTATATGTCCTTATTGAACTTGGGGGTCGGGGACCTAATTCAGCCCGTAACAAGGACCATGCCTATTATTTTTCAATAACAGTAGTTTTTAAAAATATGACATTGTTTCTCCTTCTTTAAAAGTAATGGAATACATTTAAAGCCATAGGACATCTACATAGGTAAGTATAAATCTTGTTGGCATTTTAATTTTCTTCCTGGAAATCTTGTTTCCATGTGCAAGTACTGAAGGTTCTGGGAGCTTTTTTCATTATTGCTCTCCTTATGAAAGCAGCTGTTCAATGAACACGGCATATTTTGTTACCTCATCAAGAAGCAGAGGAAGATTATGTTATGATCAGGTTTTGTATGGCTATAGTCAATGCTTTCCTGATTGTCTGAGCTCCAGTGATTGATTTAATAGGTCTACTCCAGGGCAGTTACTCATCCCTGATATTTGTCCGACTCAAAGCTCCATGTTATTTATGTAAACGATGCTTTATATGCCTTCCATGAAGATAAATCCAAGTTGGCAGAACAGTGTAAGAGATGAGTGTGCCTCCCAATTGGGATTATGGTCACAGAATTTATCTACATCAACTTTCATGTTACTTCACTGGCAAATTGGGAGCTTTGGAGGATAAGAGGATAAGATATGACTGGGAGAGTCTATTTTCTGCTCTGAGCATAGTATTTTGCATAGTATTTTCCTAGAGGACTGCATCTAGGAAGACTTCAAAACATACACAAAGAGAAACAGGCTTGGGAACACATGATTTGTCTTTGAAAAATGAAAACACCTCTAAACCGCGGAGAACATCTTAAATCAGAGTCATTTAGATATACTCAGAACCTGGAAAAGACTGTTGTGTGTAACGAGTTATGCATGTTTAGCTTAGGCCAGGGATTCTTTTCTTCTTCTATATGATAGCACATGAGCCTGTGTGTTCTTTGCAGTTGTGGTTGTTGGAAGATTAAAAGATGACAATGTGATTTCTGATTTGAAAATGACAGAGTGTTGTCTATGAATTTTCCCCTTTTATAAGAAATCATCCAAATGCCAAAAAAGAATTAGGGGTAAAAAGTAATGCAAACCTGCTCTGGCCATTGTGGCTCATTTGGTTGACTGTCATCCTATGCACTGAGAGGTCCCTGGTTCGATTCCCGGGTCAGGGCACATGCCTGGTCATTAAGAATTAAGTAAGTCATTAAGTCATTAAGAATTAGTAAAAGACCTTAATACGAAAACCACAAATGACTATGAAAAGAACATAGTAGAGATATAAGAGCTCATGAAAGATGCCCCTCCAAATATACCCAACCATCCTCCTCCACCCTGATTTGTGCCCCAGGAAGCTGACCTCTGGAACAGTTCAAAAGGTTCCTTTTTATAGCTTCTAGTTGGGCATGGCCAACTGAGAGTACCAGCAGAAGAACAGAGGAGAAGGACAAGGTATTTGTCTCCCCTAAGGGTCATGCTGGGCTGGCTAGGTCCCTTGACTAAGTAAGGAGCTCCTTTAAGATGGCTCTCTTTGGATCCAGTTACCACTTTCCCCCATTGCTCCTTCAAGACCTACAGGTGGTAACAATTACCCAAGGAGTACTGCACTAACCCTGAAGGGTTCCCTACATTCTGCCTTCACCTTTGTAAACAATCCCTTTATTAATTTTCTTCTATTTGCATGTGCCATATCTTTTCTGCAAGGGTTATAACTGATAAGATGATAAAATTGGCAAAGCTCAGCAACCAAGTAGAAGGGAAAAAATGAGTAGAAATGTACCAGATTGTAAGCAGCACAGAGGAAAATAGATTCTTCTGAAAACACGGGCACAATTAAAAGTAGGAATTAGGAAAGATGTAAAATGAAATTAAAATATAGTTTTAAAAGGTAAGAGAGAAAATAATAGGTGTAAAGATGGGCAAATCAGTGTCATGGACAAAAAGAACTAAAATAATGTAACCGAGCAAATATTTAAAGATATAATTCAAGATGACTTACCAAAAATAAAAGACTTAAATCTAGAGATGGGATGCATTTGCCATATGCAAGGGAAAATATAACACAGAATTATCAACACAAAACACATCCTAGTAAAGTTTCATAGTTGCCATATACATATATATATATATATATTCCACATACAGATAGAAGGATCAAGAGACTTAAAGAGGGAAAAAATGCAGGATAGTCTCAGACTTCTTTGTATCAATACTCAAAACTAACTATGGAACAATCCATGCCAATTAAGTCCTTGAAAAAAGAGATATTAAAGAATCTTTATACCTAGAAAAACTGCAATTTAACCTACTGGCAACAATTTTGAATATATAGGAACTCAGGGAATATAGTTTTTCAAGTTCTTTTTTAACTTCAGCCTTCCTTTGAACAAAAAAATTACAGCACGAGAATAGACTGGGAAAATTAAATCCATTGTCCCTGGAACTAAGATTAAAACAAGTGTGTAAATTATGGTAATATTAAAATGTAAATGTTAAAAACACTTTGACAATATGGAAATTATATATTCTATAAAAGTGAGATGAGGGTATAAATATGCTGTGGTTTTTTTTTTTTGTAACATGGACAGAGGTATTATTTAAAGCTAATATAATCTATAATAATAAAAGCATAATATGCTAATTAGACCAGACGTCCTTCCGGACGAAGCTGGGGCTGCGAGGGAAGCCCGGGTGCTGGGTGCCTGCTGGTGGCTGGAGGGAACCCGGGTCCCGGGTGCCAGAGGGAAGCCTGTGCCGGTGGCCGGGGGAAGGAAGGCCTACTCTTGCACGAATTTCGTGCATTGGGCCTCTAGTAAATAATATAAAGATGTAATAATTAGATAAGTAAAGTAATAGAGACATAAGGATGTAAGTGTGGATTGGTTTTTGTGCTGTCATGAAACAGATGGCACACTAAAAAAGGGTGATTGAAGAGAGTTTAATGAAGGTCTGTTTATAAAGGCATGAGGACAAAGGAGACCAACAAGAGACGATGTAGCAACATCAGGAAGCCATGACTATTCCTGGGCTTACAGGGAAATGAAGGGAGCTATTACCAGAATATTAAGGAAGAAGCAGTCTTGTGAGAGTGTTTGCTGGACAACAGCCGTAGCCATAGGAGCAGAGGAAAACTATCAAACTTCCAAATTGTGCTGGGGAAAGGGAGCTGGGAGTAGATATCCTGTTCTCCTTCTTCTTAGTCTCATTGATCCATCCCAACTAGAAACTAAAGGGCAAGGGAACCAGTTAAGGCAATTCACAGAGGGAATAGAGCAGGGTGTATTAGCCTCCATGGTGTAGAGCAGGGTGTATTAGCCACACTGAGATACACACCTATTATATACTCTTCTTTCCCTCTCTGGTCAGAATGATTTGCTGGTTCAGAGACATGATGAACCCAAAAAGGCCAAGGGCAATCACAGGTTCCAATTTAATAAACCTGAGATAGGTGTTCCTCTCCAGAACACTAGGACCACTAAAACCACTGAGCCAGGGTTGAGAAGCAAAAATTGCTTAAGTGGTTATTAGGTACTAGTGGCCCAGTGCGCAGATTCTTGCACATTGAAAGGAAATCGGGAGCCCCCGCCTGCGTGCCTGGGGAGTTTCCATGTCCCTGTGAGCCACCTGGAAGTCGCATGGGGAGTCTGTCCTCCTCCTCGCAGCTTCCTGAAAAAATGTTTTCAAATGTCCCTTCTGCAGCCGGGGTCGCGCCTTGCCAGCTGGGAGGTCCCCGGTGGACACCTTGGGCTGTGCTGGATGCTTTCCACTTCTAGGAGCCAGATAAGAAATGCTACAAGGTGAACAATACAAAGTTGGGGGTCTTGGAGGGCGGGGGTGCTCTCTCGCCCATGCCCCCACCCTTCAGATCCATCTCTTTGACTTTTATCCTGATTGTCAGTCGCCACCTTGTGGCCACTTTTATATTGCTGCCTTCCTCTGTAGCTCCGGGGCAATCGGTAAGGGATGAGATTTGATCTCAATGTCCAAGGCAGAGTTCCAGGAGTTCTGCGGTGATATCAGGCTCATCCCGGTTACTCCGAGTGTCTGTGCTTCATCCATTCCCCAGATATTGTACCTGTAGGCTTATGGGATATGTGCCTCATGGCAACTTCTGGCTGAGCTGTGGGCATCCTTGGGGTGGGTACCAGCACAGGGGGGTGGGGGGGGGCGTCCATGGAAGCCGCTGTACTTGGGCCCACCCACCTGCGGGAGCCCCCTGGGATCCGTGCAGAATGTGGGAGCCTGGATGCCAGCCAGGCCTGGAAAGGGCAAGATGGGCTTGGCCTCAGACATGGGTGGGAGACTGGCTCCTTGGATTGGGATTTTCTCACGTTTTCCAGGATTCTCTCTGGAGGTGGGGACCAGTCTGGCTTGAAAGTGGCAGCTGGGGATGGTAGGAAGGAAGGAGGGAGAGGCCAATCCCGGTCCCAGGTAAAGAGTGTACTTTGTATTTCAGTTCCACATCTGAAGGAACATGGCAATAGCTAATGGAACTTGGTCCTGATACCTGAGGGGGCGTTCCAGGGGGCCGGCGTCAGTATCAAGGTTACCCCGGTCACACACCAACATTCCACGCTGCATTTGTTCGCAGTGGATTGTACCTGCAGGGTATAGGGCAGTGATGGCGAACCTTTTGAGCTCGGCGTGTCAGCATTTTGAAAAACCCTAACTTAACTCTGATGCCGTGTCACATATAGAAATTTTTTGATATTTGCAACCATAGTAAAACAAGGACTTATATTTTTGATATTTATTTTATATATTTAAATGCCATTTAACAAAGAAAAATCAACCAAAAAAAATGAGTTCGCATGTCACCTCTGACACGCGTGTCATAGGTTCGCCATCACTGGTATAGAGGGTGATTTTTCCATTCAACTCTTGGCCCAAGTGTGGGACTGCCTGAACCGGAACAGGTCAGGTCAGCACCTGCTGGTGCCCCTCCACCCACCAGAGCCGACCAGCACTCTGCAGGGATCCAGGAGTGGGTATTTGGTGCAGGACGCTGACCTTTCCGGGATAAGGGGCCCGGGCTCGGTGGTAGGTGGAAGTCGTGAAGGGCTTGCTTAAGGACACGTGTGGGTGTCGGTCATTGGGCTGGACTTCACTGGCGCTGGCTCTCAAGATGGGGGCTGGCCCAGGCAGTATGTGTGTGAAGTGCCTCTGTGGGTTTTTCCTGAGCCCGCAGCTGGAGACCCAGAGGGCAATAGGTAAGGGGTGGGGTGCAGCCGCAGGGTCTGAAGAGAGTTTGAGGGACCAGCAGCAGCTGATCCATGGTCATTCTGGCTACACCTCCACTACCCGGGTGTCGAGACTGCAGTCTGTTCACTGGAGATTGTGCCTGCTGGAGGCGGGAGAGGTTCACGAGCCACAGCTGTGCTTGCCAGCGTGAGCAGGGCTTCTGTGGGGGTGCACTGACCACCAGAGGGCAGCTCCTGCATTGAGTGTCTGCCCCCTTGTGGTCAGTGCACGTCATAGCAACCTGTCGTTTCGGTCCTTCTGGTTGTTCCATTGTAATGGTTGCTGGGGTTTTATATATATAGACTAGAGGCCCGATGAATGAAATTCATGCAAGAGTAGGCCTTCCTTCCCCAGGCTACCAGCACCAGCTTCCCTCTGGCACCCAGGACTTGGGCTTCCCACCCAGCCCCAGCTTTGTCTGGAAGTTTATCCGGAAGGACATCTGGAAGGACATCCAGTCTAATTAGCATATTACACTTTTATTATAGACTAGAGGCCCGGTGTATGAAATTCATGCATTGGCGGGGGGGGGGCAGTGTTGTTCCTCAGCCTGGCCTGCACCCTCTCCAATCCAGGACCCCTTGGGGGACATCCCTCTTGCAATCTGGGGCTGCCGGCTCCTAACCGCTCACCTGCCTGCCTGACTGATCACCCCTAACGACTCTGCCTGCCTGCCTGCCTGATGCCCCTAACTGCTCCCTGCCTGCCTGATCGCCTCTAACCTCTCTGCCTGCCTGCCTGATCACTCCTAACCACTTGCCTGCCTACCTGATCACCCCTAACTGCTTGCTGGGGGGCAGGGCCAGCCCTGCAAGGGGCCATCTGCCTATCTGATCACCCCTAACCACTGGCCTGCCTACCTGATTGACCCTAACCACTCTCTCTGCCTGCCTGATCACCCCTAACTGCTTGCTGGGGGGGGGGGGGCGGGGCCTGCCCTCTGAGGGGCTGTCTGCCTACCTGATCATCCCTAACCACTCTGTCTGACTGCCTGATCGCACCTAACTGCTTGCTTGGGGATGGAGATAGCCCAGCAAGGGGCCATCTGCCTACCTGATCACCCCTAACCACTGGTCTGCCTACATGATCAACCCTAACCGCTGGTCTGCCTGCCTGATTGCCCCTAACCACTGGTCTGCCTACCTGATCACCCCTAACAACTCTGCCTGCCTGCCTGATCATCCCTAACTGCTTGCTTGGGGACAGGGCCAGCCTGGCAAGGGGCCGTCTGCCTACTTGATTGCCCCTAACCACTGGCCTGCTTACCTGATCACCCCTAACCACTCTGCCTGCTTGCTTGATTGCCCCTAACTGCCTCTGCCTCACCCCCGCCACCATGGCTTTCTCTGGAAGGACATGTGGATGGTTGTCTGGAAGACATCCAGTCTAATTAGCATATTACCCTTTTATTAGTATAGATAGTAAGAGAAAGAACACTACCACCTCCATTCCCCTGGCTCCCAAAACAGTACATTCTGACTAATGTATAGTACTATACACTGGCTCCTGGTAAATGCATATGCTCTTATAGAAAGTTCTCCAAACTCTCAAGGTTGAATACCACTAAACATTCAGTTTAATTGTTATAGTTTTGTACCAGCCATTTCTGGAAGATGGGGTATAGGGTAAGAACAATGATTCCATGGGCATGAGCCCATTGCTACATTTCCTTGGCTGTAAAGTGGGTTTCTTCTTCAGAAATGATTTTGTGTAGCATTAGATGGCAATGAATTGGCATTCTTTACATCCACAAATAATGGTATTAGCATAAGTATTGGAGACTAGGGAAATCTAGAATACATTAACCCAGGGGTGGGCAACCCCTGGCATGCATGCCAAACATGGCACGCCAGTAACTTTTGCTGGCACGTGAAACCCTCTCTTATAATCTTCCATTTACAATTTTTTTCTTAATATTGACTTTTTTATTTTTCAGATTAATTCAGTGTAGGTGCATCTTAGATAAATAAATAATTTTACATAACAAGTTATCTTAAAGACCATAGGCATGGATTGACAAGAGAGGGGAAGAGCAATTTCTATGCCTCTGCCTTAACTCTCCCTGCCTTCCTAGATCAACCAGTGTTTTGGTTTCATCCACATACGCTTGTGAATCTTTGTTCTAAGTGATGAATTTTGTTAAGTCTCGTAATAGGAGTAGCCTGATGGATGAAAGTAGTAGCTCGTGCATATCTCTGAAGGTCATGAAATGTAAACCTGATGTAAAATCTCTGTCATCAGTGATGCAGTAGCAAAAGTCCCCCTGACGGTGTCATAAAGTTTTCTGTCAGACTATCATTGTACGTGTATACATTAAAAAATAAATGTATATTTATCATCATATACTGTGTTTTTGTCGCTCGAATGAATTTTATTATTTCTTCAAGGTTCTTCACATACGTACACCTTAAGAGATATCAAGTAGGCGCAACATGTTCTCAAAAAATTAGGGTTGGCATGCAGAAGAAATTTGAGTCAGAGATTTTGCTAGTTTTGGCATGCACTCACAAAAAGGTTGCCCACCCCTGCATTAACCAGTTAACTGCCACACATCCAAAATGGAAACCATCCCCATTTCTTCCATATACACTGGGATATTTATAAATTTAAGTTACCATAATTTTCTTTACAAACCCAGAGATGTCACTAACAAGTCCAACTTTAAAACTGGGTGACCAGAGTTGATATGCGAGGTTTGTGGCTGTAGATGCACGTGGCATGTGGAGAAGGTCTGCTGCTTGCATCTATAGATGCTTATGGCATACAAAGGGTTAATCCTATATAATAAAGAGCTAATATGCTAATTAGACAGAACAGCAGAACAACTGCTGGATGACCTTCCGGACGACCGTCCGGACGACCTTGCAGCTGAGGCTGCGAGGGCCAGCCGGGGCTGCGAGGGCTGAGCCCCTTGCACGAATTTTGTGCATCGGGCCTCTAGTATTTCTATAAAGGCAAATGTCTCTACCTTCCATGAGAGAAGGGATCTAAGATGATCATCTTGCTACCATGCTGGGTATTTGACAGTGGTGCTAGTCAGGTCAGCCTCAGTGAGAGCAAAATCATGTTGAGCTCATATATAACCTCCACCCCTGATGCTATGGACACTTAGTACATAAACGCACTGAGTAAATAGGCCAAATGACATATAGTTTAGATATGTTCCCTGTAAGCAGAATACAGCCAAATTTTATTTAAATTTTGTGTGAATTAAATCCAATAATCCAATTTAGTGTGATATTTTATATTTTTGTGTATATTTCAGGAGAGAGTTAATGTTTTGTTTATTACTTTTGTTGTCTACATGTATTAACTTTTTGTTTGCTCTTACCTTATTTTCTAAGTGATTGGATAGTAATGAGGCTGCCTTCACATCCTTCACATAGATCCACAATTCCCAAGACTACAAGCAGGCCTTATTCCTATATGCTACCAGGGACACTACTATGAGATGTTGACTGGTTTGGCTTAGTTTCTAGGCATTCAATTATATCCTTCCCCACCACCTGACTCTCTATAAGATTGCTATCTGAGCAATTAAGCTGGTAACACTTTTTTTTTCAGCTTTTTATCAAGGGATACTGACTCCTGTTGTGTGATTTCCTTGCAACCTTTTATATTTCCTACTTTCCCACAGGATTCTCTTCTGCTAATATTGGCTTCCAAACCTGTGGCTCTTGGTGTGCACATCTTTTGAGTTTCCCTTTTATTTTGGTCCACAAAAATTTTTATTTTACTAGTGAGTGTAGCTAAGTTGTTTTGGTCCTTCTTTTTGGGGGGTAGATCAGTTTTTTAAACTTTATTTTTATTGTTGTCACTATTACAATTGTCTCCATTTCTTCCCCTTTGCCCACCTCTACCCAGCCCCTGTACCCCTTCCCTGTGGCCATCACCACACTGTTATCTATGGGTTATATTTTACCCATCTTTGCTATATACAGAGAAAGGACAGAAGGAGTATGTCAATGAATGAATCAATTCTTAATCCTAAATGAATCTACCCACTATCTACTTAGTGGCTAAAGAATATAGAGAAATATCTGAATATTTAAATATTTATACTTACTGAACTTAAGAGCTGCTTTACTCTGACTGTTGGTTTTCGTTGGGTATTGTGTATCCTCAGTCACTTGTGTTTAATTGCTATTAAAATAAAAATTATTGTTCACAATAATAATATGGAGTTCCTCTAACTTGGCAAATTTTACAGTTTCATATGTTGGAAATCTTGGTACTTGTTATGTGGGGGAAGTGATGAATTGAGGTAATGAGCTTAAGAGGAATAAAAGTATTTTTCTGAATTTTGCTTCAAAAATAACACAACTGTAGTAATAGAAGATAGCAGAGATGTGGCTAAAAGGTAGCACACATGGCAAGTACTTAACATTTTTGGTGAATAAAGATTCTGTATGAATTAGCAAAGTAAGTCTGCCCAAGATTCTTACTCAAGTTCGGCACAATAACAGAAGTACAGTGATGAGAAAAAGGTTGTTGGACATTCCCTCCCTCTCTGCTCTCTACAGGTCCTGCTCTAACATCGACTATTACTTTCAGTTCCAGATGCCACACTTTAAAAGGAACAAATCTGGACATTATCTGGAGGAGAGAAATCAAAATGTTAAAAGTTTTGAAAGCAATTATGAATAAGGAACATTTTAAGCAACTGAGCTTTGAAGGACTTCATAAGTATCTTCAAATAATTCAAGGATAATATGTGATAGGAAAGGGAGATAAATCACATTGTGTGTGGTGTAAGAAGACAGAACTAGAATGGATAGTTATGTATTACATACTTTCTTATTCTATAAAATTAGAAAATGTTAGGAATTTTTTAAATATTAGAATTTTTAATATAAATTCAGTTGTCTTTTATTATAATGACTAGAGGCTCAGTGCATGAAAATCCGTGCACTCAGGGGTTGGGGGGAGGTCCCTCAGCCTGGCCTGCGCCCTCTCATAGTCCGGTAGCCCTTGGGGGATGTCTGACAGCTTAGGCCCGCTCCCCAGGGGAGCGGCCTAAGCCGCAGTTGGACATCCTTTGTGGTAGGCCAATTGGGGGACTGCGCCAGTAGGTGAGCAGCTGGCCCCATCCCCCATTGCCCTGCTGCCACCACTCCCAATCGCTGTCCCTCCCTCTGCCTGCTGGCACCCACCTTGGCTGGCCTGGTGCCACCCACTCACCAGCCCTGCCCCCTGCCTACCAGTTGTTCCCCCATTTGGTTGATTTGCATATTAGGCTTTTATTATATAGGATATTGGGATGGTTCAAGTGAATGATGATGGGTGTTATGTTAGATTTCACACCTTCAGTTGAAGATTGTATCAATAGCTTTTCCTTTGAGGTTCTACCATTTACCAAGTCACTAGACTCCTTCATTTTTGCAAACCCTTGTCAACTCCATTTCCCCAGTCTGTACTAAATTCCATTTCATTCACTCTACCTTTACAAATGTTGTTCTATCCCACTTATGTCCCCATCACTATCTTTGCTTAGCTAACCTCTTCTTGTCTTTAAATCTCAGCTCTACTGTCACTTCTTGCTGGAAGCCTTCTTGGGGTTTTCTGTTACAAGTCTATCTCCCCACTAAGTTGTAAGTTCCTTAAGGTAAAATAGTGTATATACTATGAGTATAATCTCCCACTCCAAATATTGCTTGACACTGTAGATAGATGTATGTATGTATTAATTAGTGATTAAGATTTATAGTATCATTTTAGCTTAATCAGAGAAAAAACATACCAGAATTTTACAACAGGAGGCATATAGAAAGTGGTCAATGTCAAACATACTGTTTTTGGGCCAGGAAGTAAAATAGCTGGAAAAATAACAACAGGATAGCAGAAAGGGAGAGAAAATACGTGCTTGTGAACAAATCATTTCACCTTTGTATATTAGTTATTTTCTATGGTCAGTTCAATTCAAATATTCTTTGATTAGAATGATTTTGCATGATTCAATTTTATTTATAAGAGGCTGGAAAAATCTAGAAATTTCTACTTTATTGATATATTTCTAAACTATTCCATTTAATAGCTTTACTCTTTTTACAATATGAAAGGGCATCTGCATTCTATATTGGAAATATATGGGACAAGTTTCTGTAGAACCAAATACATCACTACTATGTTCTAGTTTGATAACTTTGCCCCTATGTAATCTTATGGATATGAAAGCATTTATAGGAAATACCAAGATAATTGTCTTATGAAGGGAAACTAGTGTTCTCTTATGACCTATAGCCTTTAAAAAAGATAAAAAGAGAAGAAAAGAACCTTATTAATGCATGCTTGCAAAAACAATTGAAGTCATTTTCCTGGCTGAAGACTAAATTATTGTACATTATAGTGTGCATGTCTATGATAAGTAGATTACGATAGATGATTCCAAAAGGAGGTGGAGGGAAGATTGCACTAACATTAGCTTCTCTGGTATTTGCAGGCTGTAAATTTCTTTAAATGATAGATGTAAAGATGGAAGACAGATGGATAGAGGAAAAGACAGAATCAGATATGTGATGAGTTAGTACTGCAGCCTGTGCTTCTGTGCTGTCTTATTACCACAGGCTAGCAGGCATCAAAGTCCCCACTCCCTCCCCCTGAAATTACCAATTTATATGAAAATTAAGATTACAAATTAAAGCTTGGCTATCCTGGAGTTTTCCAGTTCATCAGCCATCCAATAAAAATGATGTCAAGCCTGTATGCATAATTCCCAGAAGATTACTTTGTCCTTACAGCTAAGCCCTGTCCCTGATATGAAAGATCTCTATCCACTTTTATTGAAATAAAGAACTAACATCATAATCCCAATATTGAGGTATAATCTTCATTATCTCCTGACCCTCTTGAGTTTCTCCCAATCTATATTACTTCAGATTTGTTTATTTATAATCCTTATGTATTTACCTTTATTGAGATAGGATTAAAAACTGGGGGGGGGGGGGAAGCTCCAAAAAATCCTTGTGATCTCATGATTGAGTTTCAATTCACCAACAATCAACTAATGTGTTACATTGAGGATTTTTTTTTTAAGTGGTTCTTAGAGTTGTATAGTCTAAGCTTGAAAAGGCATTAATTGGTCCCCTGAGTGTCCCCATTAAATGAATTATTTCCAATCTATCCTGGTTTCTGAAATGATGGCAGAATCCTCTTTTCCTATTTATTAAAAAAGGTGGAGGAGGGGTGTATGAAAAGATAAACACAAAATTGTCCAGAGTAACTTTTATCTGGTTTCTTGGGAAGTTTTGATTCATACTTATAGTTAATTACCAGTAAACCACAATCCTCCAACCTTTTATTCCCCCACAAGAGCCTTAATGGCCTTTGGCTATGCCTCAGGCTGTTAACTACTAAACTAGTCATTAATGCTGGTCAAGTTGATTTCTTGGAGATTATTGTTCATTTATTTATTTTTCATAGACAAAACACACTTTGTTCTGCACAAAGAATTAAGTGGTACTTGAGACACTTTTTTTTTTTTCATTTCAAACACATAAACACCTATGGAAAACCTATGGTATTTTTAAAACATTTTTATTTCCAAGGTGAAAACTGGGTTTACAATGTCCTGGTTTTCACTGATAATCATGCTTTCGTACTTTAAATAGATTGTTGCTATTGTATTTGGAGAAACACATCTTCAGATATTTGATAAGTATTCTTAGTTATTTGTGCCTCTTAAATTTTTATGCAAGGAAATGTTGGATACTATTATTTGACTTTTAGATTTGAAAACAGAGTGGAACTAAAAGTACTTTACTATTGTATAAACCTGCCCTGTAGTGTTTTCTTCTTAAAATAGCATTCATTGTTTGACTGAAAAGGACACTTGTTCTACCATAATTTGATATAAAGTGGAATTTGGTATAATACTCATTGGCTTCATTACACCTCATCTAGGAATCTTTCCTATTCATCCATGCTTTTACTTGAGCACGTGCAATTGCCTGTGCATACTTAAGAGATAAATCAAAAGAGAATGGGGAACAGACTGGACCGACAGAAATAGCTTATAATCACTGAATAATCTTTTTGCATAAAATGATATTCAAATGTAAAATCCTGTATTGGAATTATTAGCCTTATTAAAATGTTTACTCTCCAATTATAAGGGAAATACTTGGAACCAATGTTTATTGTACACCTAATATTTTTTGGATATTGGTCGGGGTAATTTACATGAAATTTCTTAACACATCAACTTTACAGTCCTACAATTAGTCCTATTTTATGGATGTAGACATTGGGACCTTAAGATTGTTCTAAACTGGACATTGCAATATTTGAGCTTTTTATTCTGGAAACAAAAACATTTCAGCATGATTTGTAAATGTTCTCACTCTTCAAGCTTGTGCTATACACTACTATTTCCAAATTATAGCTATTGTTTGCTTGACTAGGACTTGGAAAATAAAATGGAAGAAGAAAATGAGGTTAACATGTGCTTGGGGAAAAGGGAATATTAATGTGGGTGAAATGGGGGGGGGACAAGTAACAAAACACAAAAAGAATGCACTAAAAATCATACACACAATATAATCACACATAAAATTATATACAGGTATCAAATGATCACACATACAATCCTATGGATGTGCATTTATTTTATTTTCTAATTAACACTTTTTAAAGGGCAGGTCAATTTTAAATTTACAGAACAATGAGCAGAAAGTTCAGAGTTCCCCATGTCACCTCAACCTTCACCAAATATATGATTTATAATAAACACTTGTTACATCTTCTGAATTTTTTGCTTCTTTTGACAAATTAATGTAAATCTAGAAAGTATTACCATTAAAAGAACGCCCTTGAAATTACTGCAATGAGGAATTCAATGCCTGGTCCTGGTCAGGGATTTTCAGATGGCAGTATGCAAACCATCACCTGGAGGCCTGTTAAAAATAAGGACTCAGATTTTGTAGATCTGAGCTGGGGTTAAAGAAACTGCATTTTTAACAAACATCTGGGTGATTTTGATGCAACAGGTCTATGAACAATATTGAGAAATTGTGGGCTAGAAATTATTTTCCCCTTATGGAAATCTCTCTTGGAAGTTTCCCACACCACCTCTACCCACATAAAAATCTGATGCTCCAATTAAAAGAACAACAAAAGGAGATTGTGTTCATTTCAAATTTTGTGTCAAATGTCAGTGTGGAAAGAATTCTTAGTGATTGGGCCAATCTATGGCTCAACGAACACAACAAATTGAGTGACAGTTAAATGTGAAATTTTAAAAAATCTCATATACCGTACACTTGTTTGGAGGTCAGCGATTAGGAAATAGTATTATATCAAAGCATTTTAATATAAGATGTAATGTCAATTATTATCAATACATTTTAAATACTGTATACAAATTTTTACATTTTGATGAAATATATCTGGAATTTTAATTGAATAGATCATTGACCTTATGTGACACAATTCGAAAGACAAACAGGATGTGTGTATGTTTAAGAACAGAATTCTGAATTATTCCAAATTGCCCTAAAGGTTTGTCACAAGTGTGCCAGGACTGCGGTTCCAGAGTTGGAAGATGAGCTTTATGTACCTTACTAGTTAGTGTGGTTCCTAGACTGGCAACATTAGCACCGTCTAGGAACTAGTTAGAAATGCAGACACTCGGACCTCACCCAACTGTCACTGAAACACAATCTGCATTTTTAACATGATCCCTCAGATGACTCATCTGCAAATAAAAAATTGAGAAAACTTCCTTTCAGCTATTTGAGTCCTGATCCTTCCCAAATGTTCCCCGCTTTGGACTAACTTCCAGCACTGCTCTGCTTTTCCTACACATCCACACACCCCATTATTGTATTTCGTTCTTATCTCCAAAAGGGAGAAATTGCACAAATACTAACTAGGTAACACAGGCTTCATTTACAAGTTTTTCTCTTTAAGCCAAAGAAAACTTTATCTTGATGATTAATATTTCTGAACAATTTGCTGACAGATCTGAGCCCACCCAGGAGTTTCTTTAAAACTGTAAGTAAAGGAGAGAGGTGGGTCCTCCTGGCTAGAACAAAGGTATTCACCGTTAACTATCTTACATTCTTGCTTCAAAGCCTTGCTTTGGCTTCTCCAGGACTGTACTTAAGTAAACAGCAGGCAATCCATTAAAAAACAACAAGGACAACAATTTGTCCTATAGAAAAAGAACAATGCTATTACAAAAAGCAATGTCATAGGCTACCACAATTTCAGTTACAGAAAGCTACTGCTGCTGCCAAATCACTGTTAGTAACCAGAACCACTTGGGAACATGCTAGCTTATACCCAAAGCAATATTAGTATTATCGTTTATTTTACTTACATTATCTAAATAGGCACAATCCAAAGTAGGTAGGTTGCTATAATTCAGCCTTCTCCTGGTATGAGACTAGGGAAAAAGATATTACAGTAATAAAGAAACACAGCCAATAGTTTTAGTAAATAACACTGCAAAAATCAGAAATCATTCCTTATTTTCCAATTACTCCAGTCCCTATCATCAAGTTACTAGAGACAGTAATGCGCCTGATGCTGGAGAGAAATCATTCAGGTAAGCTGAGGTTCCTCCTTCTGTTTCTCCATCTGCTAAGCTGTTAACATGAAGACATATTGACAAGGGCTCAAGGAAAACATGGAATATTTCACCAGTAAGATTATGCTGCCCTAGAGACAGATGTTAGAAAGCTGTAATATTTAAAAATAAAGAGATAAACACATGCTTGAGGGGAAAGAATAAAACAGTTTTAGAGTTGAGAGAGAAAATCAAAAAAGGAAAAAATAAAGATGGAAAGATAGATCAGAGCTTTGCATTGGCACAGGAAATGGCAAATCCTAATTGAGTAGGGAAAAAACTTCAGGCAATCACTTGCTATTAGGTAGCATCCTTAGAGTGCATTGTGGTAGATTTGGAAGAAGTGCTTAGCAGGGCTGATTATGATTACAGAGAACAGATTTATCTCTCGTCATCAGATGGTTAATGTTAGGGCTTTGACTTAAAACATATACACCAGTTTTCATAAAAATGTAAACGTGAGAAATGTTACATACAATAAGTCACATTCAGTGAATATGAAAACAACATTAAGTATGATAACTCTTGATGTGCTGGTGACTTTCACTGCGGAGGTCAAAGCACTTTGTCTGCACTTATTTTTACTGGAGAAAAATTGTAAACATCCAGGATTATAATGGT
This sequence comes from Myotis brandtii, assembly GCF_000412655.1. Taxonomy (NCBI): domain Eukaryota; kingdom Metazoa; phylum Chordata; class Mammalia; order Chiroptera; family Vespertilionidae; genus Myotis; species Myotis brandtii. The sequence continues at coordinate 3,952,248 of NW_005353789.1, read as the reverse complement.
GAATTACAAAATATTACAAATGACATAAATTGCCATGCATTAAGTTAACATTTAACATTTTAGAGCAGCGGTCGCCAACTTTTCGGACCTCACGGACCACCGGTTGGAGACCACTGTTTTAGAACATTAGATTCTTTTCTCCTTTTTTGCTACAGTTTTCAGACCTTTATAAATAAAATGCAGAGTAGCAAGCAATTAGAAAACTGAAAGGAACTTTGGCTTTGAATTAAAATAGACTTGGGTTCAGATCCTAGATATTCACTTCTTTCAGCTTCAGTTTCCCCCTCTATAAAACAGGGATAACATGTACCTCCTAAGGTTGCTGAGAGGCTTAAAGATATTATTAATAAAGGTCCTAGCATTGTGCCTGAACAACATAGTTACTCAATAAGTGGCAAGTTATGTCATTACAAGAAACTAAAAATATATACTGACAACCAAGCAGATTAGATATTACAATTGAATTACTGCTTGTCCCTTTCTTAAAATCTCCACATAGTTACTCAATAAGTGGCAAGTTATGTCATTACAAGTAACTAAAAATATATACTGACACAACCAAGCAGATTAGATATTACAATTGAATTACTTCTTGTCCCTTTCTTAAAATCTCCATGTTCTAACTACATAGAAACCTTTGCTGACCCCTTTTTTTCCCATTGGGAAGGAGGAGAATACCTCCTCAAGAAAGGGGAGGGTAATACAGAGGATGAGTTCCCAGAGAAAGGAAGAGGAAACAATACTTCTATCAGAAAAGAGAAAGACAGAGAGGAAGGGGCATGAGGTCAAACTTGATGATCTTAACTACCCCCTTAATGGACAAAAACTCAGGTAAATAATAGCCCAAACGGAAAGCAGAGGAGTTTCAGTTTATCCTGCTTCCCGTTTGGCCTTCTAGAGAGAGGCAACCTTGCAAGTCAACCGCAGCCAACATAGCACTACAAGCAGAGTAAAACGGCAGCCTGGTGAGAGTAGACCAAGGGAGATTCTGTGACGGCAGGCCGCAGGCTTCCTAGGCTCCTGTGCAGCAGGCTCTTGTGTCCAGGTGCTCCATCATGATCCCAGTAGTGAACGTCGAAAGTTGCTGTTGAGAGTTGAGAGTGAGAAGCCGTTGCTTGGGGTCCTTGTGAGATGCTGCAGAGCAGAGAGGCTAAGCCAGGATTCAGAGGACAGACGTGGCTGAGACACAAAGACCTAGGATGCTGTTGAGAAGAGGAAAAGGAGCAAGTGAGCAAGGGAGGGTGACAGGCTCTGACCACTGAAAGAAAAAAATGCTGACTTAACAAACGACAGACTTTAGCAGATCAACAGGTACCCATAGCCAGTTTGAAATAGATATCTCTCCATGAAAACCAATGGGAATTCATATGATCCACACAGGGATCTGGGGGCTCTCTCCCCTTGCTGTCATAAGGACACATGAACTTCTCCTGGGGGGCGGGGGAGCCATGTCTGCCAGGAGGGAGGAGGGAGAACACTGAAAGACTGAAGCTACCTCAAAGACCCTATTTAAACCTAAAGAAAACAAGATAGTTTTGCCTGTCATCTTCAAATCCTATTCTACTCCAAAAGCAATTTATTTCAATTCTAAAGAAATGAAAGGTCTTTTTAGTTCTTGATAATCTACATAAAATGTGTGCAATTCTTTAAGTTATATTTTCTTTCTGTGAAGTCTAGAGATGAAACCAAAATACCCAATATGTCCTTTTATTCATAACTTTAAAGTGTCCTTATTAGGAACTAGTACCTTATATACATCCTATGATGTTCTGAGAGTATTACTATTTAGAAATAGCATTACAGAACGTTTTTAGAAAGGCTTTTACTCTGGCTCTCTCAACCATTGCCATGCACAGAATTTTTAATATCCTCTCTACCTTGCCTCTTCTACCATAAAGCTCATTAGATTTTATATATTGAAGCACAGAGTACACACTTTAAGATAAACCTCTGCTTTTATCATTTATCTCTGACAAAACTGGTATTTTAGTCATCCTAAATGTACATCATACACTGATTGAAAAGTGACATTGTTTGAGATTATAAATAATTCAACAAATTTTATCTATCTGATTAGTATTTCAAAACAATATTTTATGTCTTCCCAACTCCCTCTTTATCTTCTTAGAGTGCAGTTGCATTTGAAATCTATGGTTTCTGGCATATCTGGGGTAAGGTTACACTACAAATTTACCAGACCTGTCAGTCTTTAACTTTCTTCCATATTTCATTATATCATTCCAGTTATAATTAGTTGTCTGGTAAAATTAAGAACAGTCTATTTCAGTGAGTGCTCATGTGAACATTTAACAACTTTTTGTTAGGATGACAGCTTAGCGACAGAAAGAATAAACCAGAAAGGGAGAGTTACTAAAGTAACCTTGGTTAACTCAATACTGCCAGCTCAATGGAAAATTCTAAGATTTCACATGTTTTTCTTTTTTATGAATCATCAAAGCAAATATTTCTTGTCAGGAGGTAAGCATCAGTTTGATGGTATTCCTGCCGCATAGCATGTTTTGAACTGACCTGTCTTCAATGCTGTGGCTTCCTAGAAACTTTGCAGTTGAGTTGGTTCAGCTGAATGCTTTGACACTCAGCTTGTCAGTGAAAGCTATTTTAATCATTAAGATGTATCTCCCTTCCAAGACTGCAAACTGTTGCTGCTCATATACAAAATTCTATCATTTGATTTCTGTGCACAAGAAAGAACCTGGATGGTTACTATTCCTACAAATTGAAGAGCTAAATTTTCAGGATATTTATTCCTCACCATTGTGGAGTCTCACTCACTATCTGGGTTTGCATCCCTGTTTTTCCATTTATGATCTGTGTGGCATGAATTCCTCATTTGTAAAATATAGTAGGAGTACTTACTTCAGAGGGATATTATGAGGAATAAATGACACAGTTCATAGACAGCTCTTCAAATAGTACTTGTAACATAGTGAGTTCTCCTGTTACTAGTAAAATTTATTACCATTTTGTTTTGTTTTTAATCCTCACCCAAGGATATTTTTTTCCATTGGTTTTTAGAGAGAGTGGAAGGGAGAGGGAGAGACAGAGAGAAACATCAATATGAGACACACTGATTGGTTGCCGCCAGCATGCCCCCGACCAGGGCCGGGACCCTGCAACAGAGGTAGAAGGGAGAGGGAGAGACAGAGAAACATCAATATGAGACACACTGGTTGCCGCCAGCATGCCCCCAACCAGGGCCGGGACCCTGCAACCGAGGTACAAGGTACGTGCCCTTGACCAGAATTGAACCCAGGACCCTTCGGTCTGCAGGCTGATGCTCTATCAACTGAGCCAAACCAGCCAGAGCCTTTATTACCATTTTGTAGATGAAATGACCCAGTCTCCTTCACCAACTGCCCAACTCACCATCACTTGTAAGCAACTGTCTCTGTTGCCAGACTCAAGAACAGAGATAAAAGAAAATGAAAAGTTATTTCTTTCAGGATTTTTTTTTCTGTAGGTGTCTGAAGTCTAGCTCCAAAGGAGAGAGCACCACAATTGTGGTAGGATTATACTTTTGTTATATTAACCTTTTAACATTTATTCCTATTATTTCTTTCTTCACAGTAGCCTTTTCCCATTCAGGCAATTAATGTATGTACCAGTGAACCCCTGTCGAATGGGATGAAGGTGAGGGATGATAATTAAAGCTTTAGAAGTCTGGGGGATTTTCAGAATAGGAGGATTTGTACATTTTGTACACTGGGATTAATTTATTTCTTCCAGACTTTAATGAGACATAAAGTCAGCAAGGTGGCAGAATCCCAATTTCTTATGCCCAGGTTTGTGCAAAAGCACAAAACATATGGTCATGTGACTAAGCAGACAGCCCAAATAGTCTCACAGAATTTTCTGTGACATGTGATAATCACAAAGTACCAGAATGATCCTGTGCTCCTAGCGGGGCATGGAAGCAAAACTTTTCATAGTCCGGAGCACCGCGAGCGTGTTTCCCATTGTGGCAGAAACTGTGCTGTGTCGTTACCAGGACTCATCCCTTTTCCTCCTGGCACACAGCTAAACTACATTTCTTAGCCTCTCCTGCAGTTAGTTTGGGAAATGGGACTGACTTTTAAAACCCATAGGAACCTCTATGTGCATTCTCTCCCCTTATTTGCAAGCTGAACATATATGAACCAGTGAAGAATACATGATTCTAGAAAATAGCAGATCACTAAATCCAAAATTCCTAACGTGGGATCCATTAATAGAATTTAGGGGAAGCATGACCTTGGATTTGAAAGAAAAATTCTGCATTTTCACCAACCTCCAACTGAAATTTAGAATTTCCTTGAAATATGAATGTATAGACCAATGTACAATATTAACAATACTTATGACTTTGCCACTAATAAAAATCAGATATTGTCATATTATATTACTATTTGGGGTATCTCAAAATATCATTTACACTCAAATTTTCTTGGAAATAACAGTCATTAGGAGACCCACTACTAGATTTTTTTATTTCATATGCTAATAAAGAAGTACATATATAACAGATTTATTTTTAAGTGGTTTAATAACTATAGTTCAATAAAATTGGTTTCCTTTGTAATCCCATGATTTTTATGCCTTTTAAAACCCATTTTCTGAAAAGGGATCCTTAGGCTTCATCAGATTGCCAAAAAGGCTATGAATAAAACAAGAATATCTCTTCTGATGGATTTCTAAATGACTTCATGAAGAGTCCCTCTTTCTTTCTCCGCTCCACATCCCCATCACATTCGAGTGTGGTATGAAAAAATAAGCTCTTATTGTGTTAAGTTAGTGATATTTGGGGGTTATTTTTTAGAACAGTTAGCCTATGCAGACTAATAATACCCTTGCTACTTAAATGGCCCACACATGGTGGGGAGCACCTGAGACCTAAAGAGGCCTCTGGATAGAAAGGACCAAAAGTGAACAGTGAGGACCAAACATTAGATGAGGCCAATGAAGATGTCTCAGCAGAAATCAGAAATCAACCTGGGAGAGTGATGCTCAGTACAGGACACAGCCTCCTTCAGCTTGAACCACCCCTACTAGACTAAATAAGTCACTTTCAGCACTCATTCCAGGGGTGTCTCTTAGGAAGTCAGAATGTAACATCTTTGCTTTTTTCACAAATCACTGCCTCTAAAATGCTGTAACTACTGCTTTTCCTTTACCCAAGTCAACAACAGTTTCTCTGCCTCTTCAATTGCCTGGGATCATTGCTTCTTTCACAACCTTAGCAACATTAGCACTCCTGATGGCTTCTTTATGTTTTAAAGTTGTGCTAATCGCTCTAGCGGGTTTGGTTCAGTGGATAGATCCTCAGCTTGCAGACAGAAGGGTCACTGGTAGATTCCCCTCAAGGGCATATACTTCAGTTGCAGGTTCCTCCCCAGCCTGGGCCCTGGCCAAGGCTCATGCAGGAGGCAACCAATCCATGTGTTTCTCTCACAACTAAGTTTCTCTCTCTCTTTCCCAATCTTTTCCACTCTCTAAAAGTCAATGGAAAAATAGCCTTGGGTGAGGATTAAAAAAAAAAAATTGTGCTAATCTACCATTTCACTAGCAACACAAGCAAAAAAACAACCCTGAGATGTTAGGTTTAGCACAGATAAAGGGACTCAGGTTCTCTCCTTGGTTTGTGGACTGAGAGACGCTTTTTGTCATGCTGATGTATCAACAGGAAAGGGTTGTCCCTGGAGAACCTAAGTTTTGTTGACAGTCAAGAACCAAATTGCTAAAATGGAATATATTCGAGAACCCAGGTTTGACTGCATCCCTGAATTTGTATTTGTACATTGCACACTGAGATTTTTAACTGCCAGGATGATTTTCTTATTATTTCTCTCTTCTCTTACAAGGTGGCAGTTATTTTTGTTTGTCAAAGCCAATATTAAGTGCTCTTGAATTCATCCAATTATACTAGTGTGTGTGTGTCTCTCTGTGTGTATATATATGATATATAATATATATAATATGTTTTATATAAAGGGAGTATGCAATTTCTGATTAGCTATTTTATGTAAGTCCTTCTCGGCTGGAGTTTAACACTAAAAAGAAGCCAATAACCACAAAATATGAGATCAATATTACAAAAGGCTTTCTACATAAGTATTTGAAAATGTTCATTTTTAAAAAGGTTTGTTAATTTTAAATAAAATAGTTTTGACAGAGCCCTCCAGATTTTGAAGACAGCTGTAAATGTGAAAACTCTCCTCTCAAGGCAATAAGTTTTTCTTAATTTTATCTTCCTCTTTAGACTGTTCTGCTGCATTTAACTTTAGACCAAATGAACCCAGTCATTATGAAGCCTTCTTGTTAAAAGCAGATGCAAAAATTCCTTTAAGAACAGACTTTTTCTAACCCCCAAGAACTTTCTATATATAAATTCTTATAATCTATGGAACCAGAAGTGAATGAAAATAAAACTGGGTTATTGTGCTATTAGTTTGCTTTATAAAAATATAGTTCATTTATTCTTAAATGCTACAATGTAAACATCAGCTTGCCCTGATAACTTCTGTAAACCAAGCTTTAAACCTCATGTCTGACAAAAATTTTTATGAATGAGTAAATTAATCAGACAGCATTTATTTTAATTATATGTAGGGTATGTCACTCATGACCTGACTTTGTTATGGGAAAGATGTGACTAGAATGACAAGTTAAAGCTTCTAAATTGACAATAGTTCATTGATCCTTGAAATTCTTAAAGTGGTTGCTTAGTGTTAGTGTGTATTAGAAAGTATAATAATTGTTTTTGTCAGTTAGCTTAATTGTCACACATTCAAAAAAATAAAAAAACATAATGAACCTCCCAAGTAGCCATTATCCAATTTCAAGGATTATCGTATTTTGCCAATCTTATCTATTCCCCCCTCAGCAACTCTTTCTGTTTTCCTTTTTTGCCTGAGTATTTTAAAGTAAATCCCAGGCACCATATTATTTCACCTTTAATTATTTTAGTATGTATCTCTAATGGATAAGAACATTTTAAATATAATACTACAATACAAATTAGCTCACCTAACAAAATTACTAACAATTTCTTAATAGCATATAGTCCATGTTCAAGTTTTGCCTGGTTCTCTCAAAATGTCTTATATTTGGTTTGTTTAAATCAGGCTGCAAACAATGTCCACAATGGTTGCATTTGGTCAATATATCTCTACGGTTTGTTTTGATTTCTTCCCCTCTCCCCATTTTAAAAAAATGACATTTATTTGTTGAACAAACCAGGTCATTTTTTTTCTGTAGAAATTCTCTTTCTGGACATGACCAACTGCATCATGCCCCACTATTTTTTAAAATAAAAATGGCAATTACAGCCCAGCCAGTGTGGCTCAGTGGTTTTGTGCATGGACTCATGAACCAGGAGGTCAGGGTTCAATTCCCAGTCAGGGCACAAGCCCCGGGATTACAGGTTCGATTCCCCATTAGGTTCTGTGCAGAAGGCAGCCAATGGATGATTCTCTCTCATCATTTATGTTTCTATCTTTCTCTCCCTCTCACTTCCACTCTCTGTAATCAAAATATATTTTAGAAAGTGGCAGTTATAGCTAGAGCCTTGTTTGGATTCCAAATGAATTTCATACATATACCTATGAAATTTCCTTTGGGCATGAATATTCCATAGGTGTTACTGTGTATTTCCTATCGCGTTAGGAGGCACATAATAGTTATCTCCCTTTTAATGATGTGACACTTGCTCGGTGACTTGAAGTGTTGTCAGTCTGATCCATTATTAAAAAGTGCTCCAACTTTAACCTAATAGTATTAGCCACTGATGACAGTTGACTAGATATATAACTTCATCAAAAGCTGCAAAATGGTGATTTTGTAATTCTATCATCGCTTCTGCATTTATTAGTTATAATTATATAAAGAAGAAATGTATTTCACTAACTACGTGGTAACCTGAAACACGGTTCATACCGAAAAAGGCCGCATCAACACTTGTTTCTTTTACTGATGAAATCTACTTTCAGCATATGAAGCGGGGTGCTATTAACGTCCAATAGTGTGCAACGGGTTCCCCGAAACCCAATCTACACCCCGCCCCAAGGCCACCAGGTGGTTTTCCCCGGGAACCCTAGCAGAGCTGGGACGGGTCGGGAAGGGGCGCCTCTGGGGAGGCCGCGGCCTGGTGCCGGGATTCAGGGCAGGAAATAAGCGGGCCAGGAAGAGAGAGTACCTCACGCAGGTCCTAGGAGGTGGAGTCCGAGTCTTCGGGGCTGTCCTGGGCTCCGGGGCTGTCCGTGGACTCGCTGGACTCCCTGCTGTCACTGCCACAGCTGCCCGTGGCCGGCTTCTTCCTCTGCTGACGCTGCGGCTCCGATCCCGGAAGCGTGCTCTCGGGGGTCGCCTGGATCTCCCTGGGGCCCAGCTCCGCAGACCGGCCCTTCTTCAGCTCCAGCGGCCGCCTCAGCTCCTCCGCCATCTGCGAGAGGTCTCGCTTCATGGCATAAGCGTCTTCCCCGTCCGCGTAGTATTTGGGTTCCACCTCACTCACCTGGAAGTTGAGGGTGTCCGAGTACAGGTGCAGGGCGGCCCGGTTGCTCTTCCGGACGTGCAGGGAGACATACTTGGCGCCGAAGTTCTCGATCATGGCCCGGGAGGCCTGGTCCATCAGCTTCTGGGCCAGGCCGAGGCGCCGGTGCGAGCGCTTCACCGCCAGGGAGGTGATGTGGCCATGCGGGGGATCCTCGGAGTCCTCCTCCATCTTGGCCAGGATGTAGCCCACAATCTTCCCATCCTCGTCCTCAGCAATGTACGAGAGCTGCGGCCAGGAGAGCCCATGGTAGAAGTAGTATTTCATTTGGTAGTTCTCGGGCAGGCAGAGGAGGTTGCAGTGTTGCATGTTCATCAGGTCCTGCGGCACAGCATTGCGGATGTTCATGATGGCGGCGGAAGAGCGAAGCCAGCCGCGGGCGGGGTCCGCGGGGAGGCGATCTCCTGGCACCTGGGGCGAGGTTTACCCTGCGGCTTCCGTCCAGGGGCCCAGGCCACGCGGCTGGACGGCGGAGGCGGGAGGCAGAGGGGTCCGAAGGCTAGGAGGGAAGACAGCACGGCCCGGAGGCCGGAAGGCGGGAAGGTGGAGTGCCCGGAAGTGGAAGAGGTGGTGTTAAGAACCAACTTCCGGGAGTCTGCCACCTGGTCCCAGCCAATGAGGTGTCCACTTCCTTGTGCTTATGTGCGTTCCTGCGTTAGTGCGTTAGTGCGTGCGTGCGTTAGTGTGCGTGCGTGTGATCTCTTTGGTTTTAAATATAATGTCTGATCCATTCCTGCCATTCTTTCGTTTCAGTTTTAACTGAATTTTCACAAAACGGAATAAACCCATGTAACCGGAATTTAGATGAATAGCCTGAATATTGCACACACCCCAGAAGCCCTCGCTCGTCTCCCTTTCCATATCCTAAGAGTAACTAAGACCTAAACGAACAGTCTTTATATCAATGGAATCATAGTGCATACATTCTTTTTGTGTCTTTTTTTTTTTTTAACTCAAGTACATATCCCTGCACGTCAGCTACCTGTGTGTAGTTGGGAGTTCTTCAAACTTACTTGTTTGATATCCCATTGCCTAAATATATCATATTTTATACATCCATTCTACTGTTGATGGTCATATGTATTATTTCCAGTCTGGGAATAGTAGGAATAGAGTACCTAAATGTTCTGGAACGTGTCCTTTGTTCACTGCCAAGCAGTTTCTCAAAGTGTTTGCTCCATGTTCTCATTAACATTTGGTATATCCCCATCTTTTTCATTTCAGCCATTCTTGTGTGTGGGTGGTGGTGTTACACTGTGATTTTATTTTGCATTTCCTTGATAACTAATGAAATTGAACACCATTTTTACATGCTTATTAGCCATTCTATGTTCTTTATTGTGAAGAGTGGTTTTGTTCATTTTTATATTGGATTGGGTGTCTTTTTTTCATGAATGTTTAATATTTTTAAATGTATATATATTCTGTATATGAATCTTCTACAGACTATATATATATATATATATATAGAGAGAGAGAGAGAGAGAGAAGGAGAAAGAGAGGAAGAGAGGTACACACACACATATATAGTGAATATCATTCTATACAATTATTTAATTTTCACTGTCTTAATGGTGATTTTTGACATCAACTAGGAATTTTAAGAGTTCAATTTTTCCAGTTTTTAAATGTCATGGTTAGTGCTTTTTCTGTCCTGTTTAAGAAATATTTGCCTACTCCAAGGTCACAGAGATGTTCTTCTATGTTTTCTCCTGAAAACTTTATTATTTTATATTTTATGTTTAGACATGTACTCCATTGGAATTTATTTTTGTGTATGTTTTAGATAAAGGATCAGCTATTTTTTTTGCCTTTATGAATATTCTATTCATCTAGCACCATTTTTGAAAAAAATTTTCTCCACTTTATTTTATTGTTGCCTTTGTCATAAGTCATAGTTGCATTTTTAGATACATTTTAAGAATTCTATGCCATCTTGCCTGGAGGTGTGGCTCAGTGGTTGAGCATCAATCCATGAACCAGGATGTCATGGTTCGATTCCAGTCAGGGAACATGCCTGGATTGTGAGCTCAATCCCTAGTAAGCGGCATGCAGGAGGCAGCCAATTGATGATTCTCTCTCATTATTGATGTTTCTCTCTCTCTCCAACTCTTCCCTCCTCTCTTTGAAATCAACAAAAACATATTTTTTATAAAAGATTGAAAAGTATCTAGTGTTGTATTAAAAAAGAAAATAACATAGAACAAAGCTTCTCTGCCATAAAAATATTTAGCAGTACACAGAAAGCAGGAGAGCAAGGTGACAGGGTTGAGAATGACAGAAAAAAGAAGGTAACCCTTAAAGATTTTTTAAATAGTGAATATTTTTGTGATGTTTCTTGCATTACCAAGTGGATGGAAATATGAGGAATTTTTTCAAGCATTTTCTTGAAGTGAGCAGATGATTTAACATTAAAATGGATCCACGAGGTAGGACAGGTAGGGGCTGGGAAGAGGGGGGTATAGGGGGTAAAGTGGGAGACATCTATAATACTATCAACAATATATACATTATAAAAAATAAAATTACTAATTTAATCTCCTTTTTTTAAAAAGTTGGATGTAAGTAGTCATTGTATGGATCTTTGTGCCTGTGGGAGAAGAACCTGGAAGACTTCAGAGAGACATAGCATTTTCTTTGATTCTTCAGATTTGACTCCAATATTTTCTCTTCTGTGCATTCTTATTAGGTTCCCTGCTCCATGGAAAAATGAACTACTGCCTTATTTGTGTCTTTCTCTCAATCATACCTATGTGATATGTATGTCATTTATTTTATTCTTAATTCCTATACTCTTTGTTTCTTGAGGATATGACCCGGTCTTATGAAATAACTAGAGGCCTGTTGCATGAAGAGATTTGTGCAATAGGCCTTCCCTTCTCCTGGCTGCGGGCACCGGTTTTCCTCTGGCACCCGGGACCCAGGCCTTTGCTCTGGCCGGAGCCGCCTTCCGTCTTCCATTTTCACTGCTCTGGCATGCCTTCAGTCTTTGCTCCACCGCTTGGAGCCTGCGTATGCAAATTAACCTCCATCTTTATTGGTGGTTAATTTGCATATCACGCAGATTAGCCAATGGGAGGCATAGTGAAGGTATGGTCAATTACCCTGTTTGTCTATTATTAGATAGGATTGTTTTTCTAGGGACAAGTAAATAGTATGTTGCATAGTGAGTCTTGAGTGAATGCTTATATAAGTATGTAATTATAGGTATAAATATATTAAGACAGGCTAAGTAAATCCTTTATGCGGTCCAAGTAAATTGTATGATTATAGTATATATTTTTGTGTAATGATAGCAATTATTATTGCTTAAAGTGAGTAATGAGAAAATATGATTCTACTTATGCTATATCACTTTCTACACTTAGCATTATTTTCACTAACCAACTACATTAGGTACCAAATGCTACAATGTCTAGGCTACTCAGAGATTTGCAGATCATTTTCATTATATAAGAAAAAAGTAAATTGAACATAATTTAGCAACCAATTACATCTCTAAATTTCTCTTTTATGCCATTGTTTTAACTAATGTTCCTTTCTGACTCTTCACCCACACAGTGTGTTTCTCAGATTTACTTGCCAATTAGACTCCAGGTAGATTAGGCCCATGGGGGGTTGGGGGTGGGAGGGTAGTGCTGTGAGAGAGGAAAGGTGGGAGAAGCCAGAGTTTTCCTCACCAACTAGCATATTCCTGAGTGGGATCTCCCTGCTGTGGCTGGTTTCATCTGTGGTGTTAGCTCCCCACTAGACAGCCTCTCTTGAGTTCTCGTTTTCCCACTAGGTGACTATTGCTTCTAGTCTCCAGTAATAAGACATTTCCCTTTGTCCCTGAGGCCCTAAAAGTGTTAGGGACTTCTTGCAATTACTAATTTTTTGGTTGCTTCACCATTCCCTGCTGGCTTCTCAGCTTTTTCATCATTCATTATCTATGTATTAAATTTCCTCATTTAAATTAACCTAGAGTGGTTTCCTGGCTGGTCCCTGTCTGATTGGAATTATAGTAATTGACTGTTTTTAATGTAAATTTAAATTTTATATTTTCCAAGTCTGACATACAGAACCTTAATACTCCAGCTACTAATGGATGATAATTAGGCAAAATATTCAGAGAAAGTCATGGATTCATTGTTTTCAGATATGAAAAGGGAAGACCTCTTTAAATTTATAGAATTCCTACTGGCAGAGGTACAAGAAACTGGTTTCATCATTTCCATGTATGTTTCCTGGTTGTCCCTAAGGGCCATTAGGAAGTCAAGCACTACAAGGGCTTTGATGATCATCAGAAGTCACTGGTAGTTACTATTGTGGCAGCAGCTATTTGCACGCAAGGTCCTAAACGTTATAACATGGAAATAGATGTGGAAGTGAAGAGTGACAATAGAGGCAGAGTGATGACCAGAGACTAGCTGATACAGCTAAAGAGGTGGCTTTAAGAAATCATGCTGGGCATTTTGCAAAGAAACTTGACAGATATTCTTGATTCAGTCATTTATTTAGCTGTGATCTTGGGCAGGCCATTTAACTTCTCTGGGCTTTCTCTTCTCTCCTCTAGAGGATGGAAATCTATTTATCAACCCTGCTACTTGGTTTTAAGAATGAAATGGAATAATGTATATGAAAGCTTCATGCAAAGGATTAGTATTATTATCAAATGTATTTTTTTTTTTTTTTTTAGGGAAAAAGTTATCTTGAAGCCCCGAAGAGGCTGACTGGTAGATATACTTGATGAAAACAAAATTTGGGGCAAGGCAAAAGAAATGCAGCAGTACAGAATAGCAGAAATTATAAATGGGTTAGAAATAATTAGATTAAGCAAAGTAGTACTGGAATCACACACACAAAAAAAGCAAGGGGACAATAATCTCTAGCTTTTGAAAGGAGAAAACTAATTTATCTCATATTTTCCCATTTAAATCTTGTAATTTGTTCCATTATTATAGAATCAGACTGCTTTTAAAAACATATTTTATTCCATGATCCCTTTGGAGCCGTGGATGCAACCAAGCGCTATCATCTATATTGTGAAGTAAGTAGAGAGATTATGTGAGAAAAATAAAACTGCTTGAGAAATTAGTCATAGAAATTTAGAGAGAATCTAGCATGCCAAACTCCTACATAAATTGCTTTTGGTTTCCTGGTGTACGACTGATTGCCAACATCTATAAATGTTCCTTTGTGATCTCCATGCTGCATGGTCTTGTCACTTTTGAAAATAGTTGACTTAATTTTTTGTATGTGTATGCCAGAATCCAGCTGCTTAAAACAGAAGTTCTTTCTCAAAATCAGGGAGCTAATAAACTTTCTCAGTGATTGTATATGGAAAAAATTCAATTTTATTTTTCTAAGGTTTCTTTACAAATATTTGTTTAACAAGCATGCCGAGTATAGTTTTAGTTGGGTTGAACCACGTGATATCTTGAATCTTTTCTACTTCTAAAATTCTGTCACTATTAGTCTAACACAAATAAATTTTACCATTGGTGGTGTCAAAGAGGAGAGAGGTGATATTGTGATATAATACTTTAATATTTAGTTGGAATTCACTAAATGAAAGTCATTTCCTCTAAAATGACAGCAAATAACTTAGAATTTTTACTCTAAAAGGGAAAAATTGATGGATTCTCTTTTTCTCAGAGTTAGTGATAATTTCAGAGAGGAAAGGAGAGGGAGAGAGAGAAAAAAACATTAATGATGAGAGAGAATTATCGATTCACTGCCTCCTGCACACCCCCTACTGGGGAGGGAGCCCACAACCTGGGCATGTGCCTTGATCAGGAATGGAACTGTGACTTCCTTGTTCATAGGTCAACACTCAACCACTGAGCAACACGGGCCAGGCAGTGATAATTCTTTATAGTAAATAATTTGCTATCAAGCCAGAGCAGTAACATACAGGGTATCCCCTAAAAATGTATACACACTTTGAATAATTATTAATTCTAATGGGTTAAATCTGAAAAGAAAGAAACATAAATTGAGCTATCAGAAAAAAGTGTGTATACATTTTTTGAGACACCCTGTATATACAGTTCCACCCTATTTACCCCTATTTCTGTGATTCTAGCCTAGAATTAATTTGCAAAGTAGAGCATGTTAAAAGTAACCTGCAATTTATGGGTACCCAGCCATCCTTGCTAGCTGGTTGTGAGAATTAAGCTTTGTGAAATCTGACTTTGCATAGCTTTGTTACAAGTGATGAAAATGCAGGAGACAGAGATTTATCTATTCAATGCCTTATGGCAAAGTGTTGTTCCTGCCATAAATCTAGGTCAGATAATTTACTTTAGTCATAGTAGTCACCAAATTCAGAACTAGCTTTGGAGAAGAGAACTGGGTTTGAAAAATTAGTGCAAAAACAGAGACCTAACTTGCCTTTCAGTATTTCATCAGGAAGATTCTTGACTTCAGGGTTGATAAAGTTTCTCAGAACCCTTGCTAAGGTAATTCCCCTGATTCACCATTCAGAACGTGTAAGCAAGCTCAATATTATGAATGTAGGTTGTGTGTCTGAACTGGATAAACAATTCACCCAGAGTCATGTTGCCAGTTAAACACTGGTTTATAATTCACTTTCTAACTAATCCAAGAAATGTGAAGCATATTTAAAATTTTTTCTCTCCCTGAAATTTTCTGCCTCTGTGTCTTTCTCTCTCAGTTACTAACAATTGGGTTTTCTCTTGGCTTCACTTTCCCAACACAGCACAGATTGAACATGCAAAGCATACAACACAGAATAAGAAAGATGACACCTGGGTCACGAGTCTCCTGGTTCACTTTGCTAATCTGCCTCAACTGCCATCACTAATTAGGGTGAAGAGATGACTACTGCCAGGGCTATTCCTGCTGTTGCTGTATTTAAATGCACTTGAAGAGCTATACACATTTTTTTTCTATTTGATGAACTTATTAATTTCTAATCTAGGAAGACAAGAGATTAATTTTCTAGATTTGGGAACTAACTGTTACAGAGTTATATACTCTTTTTAAAATATATATATACTAGAGGCCTGGGGCATGAAATTCATGGGGGGGGGGGGGGGAGTGTCCCTCAGCCCAGCCTGCACCCTCTCCAATTGGTCGCCCCTATCTGCCCTCCCCTGCTGGCCTGGTCGCCCCTATCTGCCCTCCCCTGCTGGCCTGGTCGCCCCTATCTGCCCTCCCCTGCTGGCCTGGTCGCCCCTATCTGCCCTCCCCTGCTGGCCTGGTCGCCCCTATCTGCCCTCCCCTGCTGGCCTGGTCGCCCCTATCTGCCCTCCCCTGCAGGCCTGATTGCCCACAACTGCCCTCCCTTTCAGGCCTGGTCCCTCCCAACTGCCCTCCCCTGCTGGCCTGATCGCCCACAACTGTCCTCCTCTGCCAGCCATCTTGTGGTGGCCATCTTGTGTCCACATGGGGGTGGCCATCTTGTATATTGGAGTGATGGTCAATTTGTATATTACTCTTTTATTAGATAGGATTTTTATTGATTACAGAGAAGAAGGGAGAGGGAAAGAGAGACAGAAACATCTATATCTATAAAAGCCTGAGCGACTGTTATGACCAGACAACCGGCCGGTAGCTATGACATGCACTGACCACCAGGGGGCAAACGCTCAACGCAGGAGCTGCCCCCTGGTGGTCAGTGCGTTCTCACAGCCAACCTCTCACGGTCCCTCCCCCAGCCGGCCGGCCCCGATCAGCCCCCATCGCCAGCCAGGTCGAGGGACCCCACCTGTGCATGAATTCATGCACCAGGCCTCTAGTCAATGATAAGAGAGAATCATTGATTGGCTGCCTCCTGCATTCTCCCTACTGGGGATCAATCCACAACCAGGCATGAGCCCTTACTGGGAATTGAACCATGACCTCCTGGTTCATAGGTTGATGCTCAACCACTGAGCCATTCCAGCCAGGCAACGTTATATACTCTTAATGGTGAAGTGTGTTTTTCATTATAAAAGAGAGTTTATCACATATATTCAGAGGTTACAAAAGAATAAACATTTATGTACTCACAATGGAACCTAAGAAACAGTCTAGCACCAATACCTTAGAAACCACTTTTATAACTGCCTTAAATATTTTCTGCCCCCCAGAGATAATCTCAGTCTTGACTTGTATATTAACCATTCCTCACTGATATATATCTTAAATGACATATTGAGTTCTCCTATTTTAATCTTATATATAAAAGGCTAAGTGACTGACCGTCTGTCCGACTGTCTGACCGACTGACTGGCGGGTACATATGATGCACACTGGTAATTTAAAATTAACCTTGACTTGCACACATGCAATACATATAAAGCTCTCGCTGGCACGTGTAAAAGGCTAAGTGACTGACCTGATACTTCTATTATAAAGAAAGTGGGAAGAACGATATTAAAATATTTCTTCTAATTAATTTCCTTCCAATGTTCACGAATTCGTGCACTGGCCACTATTAATTATATAAAGTGAGTATAGTGAGTATACTTTTGTGATTTGCATTTTTTTCTCAATAGATTTTTAAGAGCCATTCATGTTGGAATAGTTTACTTAGTTTTATCATGGTTTAGTATAACATTGTATGACTCTAATGAAATAATTTATTAATTCGTTTGCCACCCATGGACATTTGGGTTACTTTCAGATTTTTGTTTTTTTTTGGGGGGGGGTGTGTTTGGCTCTTGTTGTTGTTTTTTTTTAAATATTTTATTGATTTTTTACAGAGAGGAAAGGAGAGGGATAGAGAGTTAGAAACATCGATGAGAGAGAAGCATCGATCAGCTGCCTCTCGCACATCCCCCACCGGGGACGTGCCCGCAACCAAGGCACATGCCCCTGACTGGAATCGAACCCTGGACCCTTCAATCTGCAGGCTGACACTCTATCCAGTGAGCCAAACCAGCTAGGGCGGCTTTTGTTGTTTTTTGTTGTTGTTGTTTGCTATTACAAACTGTGTTGTTTTTCTATTGCTGTATAGCAAATTTACCACAAACTTCAAGGCTTATTAAAATAGCACAAATTTGTTATTTTATGGTTGGTGGGTCAGGAGTCAGGGCACAGCATGGCTTACCTTGTTTTCTTTGCTTAGGATCTCATAAAGCCAGAATAAAGATGTTGGTTAGGACTGCGGTCTGCTCTGAAGTTCAGGTCATCTTCCAAGCTCATTTAAGTGGTTGGTAGGATTTAGTTCTTTGAGGTTGTTAGACTGAGGTCTCTACTTTCCTATTGCCTGCCAACTGCTGACCTTTTTCAGCTTCAGGGTCCACTCACATTTCCCTGGCATGTGAGCCATTCCACAACATGGTAGTTTTCTTTTTCAAGGCCAGCAAAAGAAATGTCGTTGGCTTTGAATCTCTCCTACATCTTTTTCAGTGACCCCTGATTAGGTCAGGCCCATCAAGGGTGGTATTATTTTTGATTAACTCAAAGTCAGCTAGTCAGAAACCTTAATTCTGCAAAATTTTTTTATACCAGATAATGTAACATAATCACTGAGGTGATATCTCATCATATTCACAAGTTGTACTCACACTTAAGGTGAGGGCATTATATACGGGGTATGTATATCAGAGGTTAGAAGTCTTAGGGGCCATTTTAGAATTCTGCCTACCACATAGATAATACTATAATCAAATATACTTGAATGTCTTTTATTTTCTTGCAATTATAGGAGGGCTTTTTGTTTTTTGTTTTTCAACTCTAAGTTTTATGAACTGTTTCAAAATGTTTTTACCATACACAGCCACCATTAAGATAATTACTCTTGTATACATTGTCAATAACAATTGGAATTTATATTTCAATTAAGTTTTATAATTTTTATTTTTAAGGTCTTATTCATTGTTTGTTATACTTATTTCAAATTCCTTAATTTTTATTGACATTATTTTTTAATTACATTTACTGAATCTTTGTTGCTGAAAATGTTTGTATGTTAATATTATATTCAATGAATTCACTAAATCATCTTATTACTTTTAGTAATTTATTTGTAGGTTTTTTTGAGGATTTTCTATGTGGACTTATGTCATTTAATTAATAATGACAACCTTTCCCCACTTGTTCCCCATATATTTTGTGTTGCCTTTTCATGTCTTATTGAGCTGGCTAGATTCTTTGTACAATATTAAGTAGGAGTAACAATAAGCATAATCTTTATCTACTTTCTAATTTTATAGGTAAAGCTTTTAATGCTTAGTCATTGATTATCTTGTCTACTATATGTTTTGGGTGGATATCCTTGATCAGGTTCTTGTCCTTGTACTTATAAATTGATGTAAAATTTCAAAGGGATTCTAACGAAAACCTCAGCAGAGTCTTGAGGAACATGACAAAATGATTTTAAAATGTATATGACAATGCAATTGGCTCAGAATAACCAAGATACTACTGAAGATAAAGAAAAAATATGTGAGGACATGACCTATTTAGATATTAAAACTTATTATCAGAGATAAAGAGGGTCATTTCATAATGATAAAAGATAAATGGGACAATAGGATAGAACAATTCCAAAGGTTTATGCAACTGATAGCAGAGGTTCAGAATGTGTGAAGCAAAAACTGATAGAACTCAACTAGACAAATCCTGAATTATAGCTGTGGATTTCAATATCTTGCTCTCAATAACTGATAAAACATGTGGAAAGCACATCAGTAAGTATATAGAACATTTGACCAATACAATCAACCAACTTTACCTAATTGGATTTATAGAACAGTTTCCCCCAAACAGCAAAATTTATAATGTCCATGGTACAGTGACTAAAGCAGATGTTATTCCAGGCCTCAAAACAAATCAATAAATTTAAAAAGATATAAATTATACAATGTATATTCTCTGACCATAATTAAATTAACTATTAAATTAAATTAGAAATCAATAACAGAAGATACTGGAACATATCCAAATATTTGTGAAGTACATTTTAAAATGTCTTATGGATCAAAGAAGAAATCACAAAGTCAATTAGGTAGCATTTTGAACTAAATATAGTAAAGCTTAAAAAAAGAGATATACATGATTTTTGTAATGTTATCATTGTTAGATTGGGCAATGATGGGTTCACAGGTGCTTGCTTTATTATGCTTTAAAGCTTTCATGTCTATTACCTATATACTTCAGTTTATTTTAAAAATATATAATTAAAAGATAAATAGAAATTTGCCTGAAATTAACACAAGGAGAATACTACCTTAAAAAGACTATATGGCATAATCCAAAGTGGATTTGGGCTAGATATATCCATAGGATAGATTTCATGTTTAATATAAGAGAGCAATAAATCTTAGGCCACAATTCATGAAGTCACTTTTTAATTGTTGCTGTTTTTACTTCTAAAAATATTTGGCCTCGAATAACACTTAAGAATGTACCACATCCCATGCTTGTTGCAAGTTCAGGTTCTCTGTAGTCTTTGTCAACGAATAGAAAATGAACATATGCACTCTGTGCAGTTGCTTGTATCATTAGGCATAAAAAAATCTACAGCATCTGCAATTCCTTGTTTAATTAGATGCCGAAGCAATAACTGCAGCTGAGCCATTTATTGCTCTGTAAACCAGAGCCAATAGAGGGAAGGTGTTTTTCTTAACGCCACTTCTGAAAGGGAAATACGTTGGCAACAGCATAGGTGGGACAACTCAGAGCGAGGAACTTAGACTGACCTCTAATGGAAACATCTAAAGGGAGGCAACATGTTCAGCATCCAGTAGCAAGGAACAAGGGAGTGGGGACAGAAACTTACTCGTGACATAGAGCAGGAAGACCCATATTTTATTAGAGTCACCAACCAAAGGATAATATCAGTAAAACATCAGCTTCTAATTCAGTTTTTATTTTACTGAGTAAACACTTGCAGTCTTAAATCATATTTTAATTTAATAAGGGATATTTTTTGGAGTCATGTGTGTGTAGAAAATTTTCCTGAGATATACTCTTCAATATCAACACAAAGCCAATCATTGTTAACTTATTTGATTTTTCTTTGAAATTAATGGTTCTATGTTTTTAATTAGTAGTAATTTAAAATTATTATTGGATAAAAAGTATATATAATCTTCAAGTAGCTATAATTTCCCCAGGCAACCATTTACCATGACAAAATACTGGTTGCTCAAAATCAGTATTTTCCTAGCCCTTGAAGATTAAAGTGTAAATAATCTTTCCTTCCTTTACAATATTGACAAACTTGTTTTTTAGATTAAAATATTTAAAGAAAATATTATTTCATAAAAACTGCATATAATATTTTTACTAATGGCTAACATAAATACAATATATGTTTTAAAAAATTTAATATTGACTATAGTTCATAAAAATGACATTTTTATAATATTAAATGGGACCAGAAAAGCATGTCAGATTTATAAAACTGTTTGTTCCTGCAAAACTATAAGAGTGGAAGGCTTTTGAAGAGGGTTGGCTTGAAGCACTTCATTATTTTGAATGCCCGATTAATGTTCATAGTTTTCTGTTGCTCACTTTTATGTGGGGGTTGGTCTTAAATGCAGTATATTATGCAATGGTTTTGTCATGTATCAGTGAAGATATTAACAGTCTAATGCTAAACAGGTTCTGAGGAAATGAAGAGGGGAAAAAAATGACTTACTATATTTACTCTGAAACAAGATTCAATCTGCCACTGTATTTAATGCTATATTTTTCATTATCTCACAAGCATATGTTGAAACTGCTACAGATGATGAAGTTAGCTGCTGGGCAGAGTTATCATCAATGCTTTCCATCTTTATTTTAATAAGAGGAGCCAGCAAATTGTTTGTGACCTTTGTCAAGGGCTTCCTAGAAGACAAGAAAACTAACTACAAAATCACTAGCCTGGAGCCCTACTGAATATTCAAAACCACCTTTCCTAGAATGAAATGTCTTATAACAAAGCCATTGTTTCTGATGGAGCCCTGTTTTGAACAAAAGGTCCAGAAGCTAAACATAAAAATATTTTTTCTTTAAAAATAATATATGTGTAATAATGGTTAGTGGTCATAACATTGGGTCTGTAGGGAAAACACATTTCCTTAAGGTCAATACATCCTTAAAAACAATAATGCCTGCTACCCCTTAGAACACTGGAATCTGTTAACTTTGACTCATTTGTAAAACCAAGCCTCTTAGGTTAGATGGAATCACCATATTTAAATAGCAATAGTAACCTGGCCAGTATGGCTCAGTGGTTAAGTTTAGACCTCTGAACCAGGAGGTCATGGTTCGATTCCTGGTCAGGGCACATGCCCAGTTTGTAGGATTAATCCCCAGTGTGGGGCCTGCAGAGGTAGCTATCAATGATTATCTCTAATCATTGATGTTTCTCTCTCTCTCTTCTTCTCCCTTCCTCTCTGAAATCAATAAAAATATATTTAAAAAAACAAATAACAATAGTAGCATTTTTGAGTGCTTAACCACTGTTGCTGTGCTAAACTCTTTATTTGATTATCTGACATAATTCTTACTCTGGATATAAATCCTGTGATTATCTCTGTATTATAAATTGGCAAACTGCACAGAGAAAGACCAAGTAAATTGCCTAAGATTACCCAGTGCATGTTGGAGCTCAGATGATGAAGCTTTGCCCCAGGAGGTCTGACTCTGGGTGCCTACTCACTGCTCTATACTGGAGGGATCTGGCTTTCCCAAATTGCTATCTTTTGGAATGATCTTAGATATTACAGAAATTATATATCTTGTATTTCTGTTAATTACAAAGATGCAAGACTGTGAGTAGTCTTTGGCTTCTGTGGCACACACCCAATCACCCTACTAAATTATAATAACAATAGATAGCCTGTTTCCTTATAAGAAGATTATATTTTCATCATAGAGTTATCATAACCCATCTCTAGCTTGAAAATATTTTAGACATATATTGGTCCTTTCTGGAAACCAACATATCCACTTTATTGGTATGGATTAAATGTGTCCCTACAAAATTTACATGTTAAAACCCTTACCCCTATTGTGATGATATTTGGAAGTAGGACCTTTAGGAGGTAATAGGTTTAGATGAATTCAAGAGAGTGGAATCCTCATAATGAGATTTGTGTCCTCATAAAAGACGGGAGCCCCATTCTTCCCCCACCATTTGAGAAGGCAGCCATATGCAAACCAGAAAGAAGACTCCCCAGACACTGAATCTGTCGCACCTTGATCATGGACTCTAGGCCTCCAAAATTGTGGGAAATAAATGATTATTGTTTGAGCCACCCATTCTATGGCATTCTGTTGCAGCAGCTTGAACTGAATAAGACAGATGTCATTTACTTTATTGCATCAGACAAGCAAGAAAGCCTGAGCTAATATAAGCAGGTTCTTGCAAGTTAAAGCTCATCATCCCTAAGAGGAAATGACCAACACTCCTTGGTTTGTAGCCTTAGGTATAGAATTGTTCAATCCACAATAAAAGAGAAAATGAACACTTACCACTGCCCTATGCCTGTCAGGGAAGATTACTGAAGATAATGCAATAAACACATGTGAACTTGGTCTTTTGTGCTCATTTTCTAAATTTTATTTTTGTAGAGTTCTCTGTTAGCAGTAATACATTTTTCTAAAACGCTCCTATAGTTAAAAATAGTATTGATTAGAGAGAAAGCACTGTGATTCATAAGTGATTTTTTAAATTTTGACTAGAAACAAATATTTAACAGTGATAATGCATTGAAATCATCTTTCTTTAGACAAATGCTACATAAAGTGTGGTTAGCTAACTGGTGACAATATCTAAACAATTTGTTACTAGTCCATCTTGCATTAGGAATTTTGCCCCAGAATAGAAATTAACACATTACTTCCTTTATTGAGAATGTCATCTAATAAAAAAAAAATGTGGCTGAACGAAGCACTATCTTCTGATGAAGTTGATTTATATTCCCGAAGCAGGCACTTTGAGTAGGACTTCCATTGACTGCTTTCAAACTAGACTTTCACAATTTAAACCTATTTTCTTTATTGGACTGTCTTTGCTTAAAACATTTATCTATTGCCTTTATTAAATTCACGTAGTCTCTGTATTTCTCAAAACCTTGATAAGAACATGAAGCAAACCTCATCAATAGTTCTGTGTCCTCATTTTCATTAAATAGCTGCAAATAGTTCTAATATTTCTTGATTAGAAGACACATTATTAATTGTTGAAGTTTTAGGTTGAGGTCTGAACTAGAAGTTCTAAGAAATGGTTTGGTTGCTTTGTTTGCTGAATAGCCATTTGTTGCTCACTTAATTTCCTTATTAATTGATTTACTAGAAAACAAAGAAAATCACTTTTTCATTTGAAAAATAAATCATAGTATTTAAAAATATTCATATAAACTACCTTTTTAAAATACAATAAATGCTTCCATATCACTATTTCATAGAAACCCCACTCTCTCATGATTGAACAGGCATATTTCAAGAGCTATATTATAAAGCAATGCCTTGAGTTTGCCCAAACTAAATGACTAAAGCCCATGACACTGAATTTCAATCATACAATTTTATGTATGTACATCTGTTAGCTGAAAAATTGAATATACACTGTCAAAATTTTTTTAACTCAAAGCTGTTTTGTAACATATTTTAAATGAAAAAATGAAATACGGTATTATTCTCTTAGCTTGTTTCATTCTTGTTTGTTTTTTTTTTTAGCTTCAGCAAAGAATTCCTGTCACAACATTAAAGAAATATGGACAGTCTTCAGCGATGAAATTGATAATGAACAAAACTGAAAGTAAAGCCATGGTTAATCATAAAAGACATACTGAGAAGAGCAAATTAGGGTTTGGATGTAAGGAAAATATATAAGTAGTTACTTATGTAGTTGGGACAGTGTTGTCCCATCCACCTTGACAATCCTTTAAGCAGTGGCGTACACATGACACGTCTTGAGGATAATAATACTGATACCCTTTAGACTTGCATAAAGAAAATTGTAGAGAAGAAATGTTACCCGAAAGTGGTTTGTTTGTATGTCAAGTTATGTTATCATAGACTTGGATAACTGTCTTGTGCTCTTGGGATTGTAGTCTCTTTACAGTAAAGCAGAAACCATGATTAAAGGAGTAAAAGTGTTATAAAGAAAGGATTGGAATTTGGAGTCAGGGAGGACAATTCTAGAGTATGTATTGGGAGAGGCCAGATGAGCCTCTCTGAGACATTTGTGGTTAGATGTCCACAAAGCAGGATAATTAATTCCTACTTCATGAGATTTTTAAAAAATATTTTGAAGAAAAAAATACATTAAAGACAGTATAGTTCCTACTAGGCATTAAATGATCAGTTAATGCTTAAATATATTTTCATCTAGATGCAGGTAAATCCTTTCATGTTTTATAGATGCTAATTCTGACTTTCTGTAACATACTAAAATCATCGCTAGGTTCTAATATGTAGGTTGCACTTATTCATTCATCTTTCATATTCAATGTATATGTGTGTGTATTTAGAAAAGTTTGTGTATGTACACCCACACCACATTTGCATCTAAATTCAGGTAGTTTGTGGGCTCTCTGAAGCCCATATAGTGTTTTTTTTCTCTATGTCCATGAATCCCAGGATAAGACAATTGATTCTGAGTCACTATCTCATGAAATTTGTTTGGATGATTACATTGATAGAGCAGCCACTAATAATGCTGTCTGCCAAATGGTTCTGCATTCCTCTGTCTTCTTTGAATATGCCCTTGTAGGCTAAAGAATCAGAGAAGAAACTTCTAAAATTTGATTTTCTTCTGTAAAAGCTGATTTGCTATATTCCAAGGGAGCAGAGCCAGATTGTCTTTAGAAATTGAAACTAAAACCCTGCGCTTGTGATCAGAGAACTTAGTGCTACCATTTATTAATTCTATTTTGATATCCAGCACTTGAAAAATGATCTGTATGAACAATTGGGGAGTCTAGCAAAATAGTTTTGACATTTTGCTAACATTAGTGCTTCAACACTGAACCATCTGCTAGAGAGTTCCGAGTCTGAATGAAAGGTGTAAACCTGGATTAGCATCGATATGGTTTTCTATCAAGTTTGGCTTATTCTCATCTCACTGGATGTTTTCCAGGTCCCTTTGGAAGCCAAGATTGCCATTGTACAGTGTAATGCCATATGTTAAGATTCACATGACATATTACCTAAAAGTCATGAATTATTATACTGAGCCTCTTTATGGAGCTGTGATTAGAAATGTTTATGTAAATGTACCTCCAAAGAAAAATGGTACCCACTGTGAGGCAACACTCTGCCTAGTAGCACTGAAGAGATTTCCTGACTCAAGTGTTTCTTACAAACAGTCTAATCCTGGAATAATGCAAAATCAATGCTTTTTTTTCTAAGTATATGGATCTTAGAGAGGAAGGACAGATCTGAGGAGTCATTAAGAATAAGCCAGGAACTTCCTTTTTAAAACAATAAAATCATCAAGAAAAATGACTCCAAAAGTTAACCAAAATGCTACATGTCTAAGGCTAAGTAAAAAATGCAGAACATATTATGTTACTAGAGAAAACATAAGGATGAGTGTTTTGTTCTGTTGAATATTTTAAAATGTAATATATACATACACATTTATCCACACATACAAACACACACATGTTATTCTCTAGCTGTCAAAGATTCTGCAGGTTAAAAGTGGAACTTGATACTTTTCTCTAAAATTATTTATGAAATTGATAAGTAGAGCTGATCTTGGGATCTAAAACTATTCCATAATATTTTGGCTTTTAAAAGGCTTTGGAACTGCTAGCTTTGTATTTCTTTATGCACAAATGTGGAGCTACTGTCCTAGTAGAAGCAATAGACTTGCACAGCTCTAGCTACATTCTCTTATTCTAGTCCTTTGCTATAAAACTTATTAAGGGTTAATGTATAAGACTAATTTGGGGCAGGGTGAATGTTTCTATATTCTAACCAATGTTCTATATTCTAATTAATGTTTATAGACACTTACAGATATACGTTAATACTTCCCTTAGAGTACCTGGAATAAGATCATTTTTAATATCAAATGTTAAAAGAAAATACTAATCATTATGAGAAACAAAGATAAATCTTTGAGAACAAAACTTTAGTGTGCTGGCTCGTTTAATCTTCTGGGTATGTGACATTTATTTGTTCTATTACATGAATTAATAATGAATGATTAATCAAGATGGGTAATTCAATAAATCACCTGTAGGAGACAGATACATTTCTATACTTAATAAATAATTGATTTTGTTAGTAACATTTTATATGTATATTTTAATGACCTAATAAATATGACATTCAAATGGAAGGAATGTCCCCACATTTAACTAGTCCAAATTATAAAGCTTTCCAAATCTTTAAGAAATTAATGAAAGTAAGATATTTTTATACATACATATAGATATGTGCATTTAAAGGAGTTATAAAATGAATAGCTATACCCAAACTTGCTGGCCCATATTTTATTACCTCCAACAGACTTATTGGGCATATACTCAAGGCTCAGTGTCACTGTGGGATCAGCCGCACGTGACTGTGTGTGGGATCAGCATGATCGGCTGTCACTGGTTTCACTGACATCTGTCCCCACAGTGAGACAAGCTGCAACATGAATTATTGAAGACATACACATGCAGATCTGTGTCATGATTACGCCAAATAATGCATGTTACCACACTCTTGAGAGCTGAAAGAAGTCATGGCCGACGTGTCTTTAACCCTTTTTGACAATCTGCTACTGTGTTACAGATTTCAAAAAACACTCTAACACTTTGTGATTGGCTTTTGTCTCCGTTAAAAAAAAAAACTCCCCTTTCCACCAAAGAGGTTTTATCTGCTTTTGTTAACAGATATTTGCCAAATGATTTGAACATGCTCGTTTTGTTAAATCTTTCCTTTTCAAAAGATGATTAATATCCTATAGTTAAATGATAAAAATAGAATTAATCTCCTCATCTGTAAAGTAATTTCAATTTGACAGATTAGCGGATATTACTTAACTAAAAAGTGTTTCTAACTGGGGGAGCTTGAAGTGGCTTACAAAAAATAATAAATGCTTGTATTAGTAATCTTTTCTAAAGGTACTGCAGCATTTAAACAAGTTGGTTGTTATTCTTATCAAAAGGAAGCATCCTCCAGAGTAACAACTCAAAGGTCCATCATTTGAATAATCTGAAGTACTCTGAAGCAATGCTATTATAATACAACCTCATAACCTCACAAAAGTATAGCTAACACTCCACTTTATCTCTTATGTATTTTTATATTTTTATGTTTACCTATTAAGGATTGAATGACATATACATATTTATAATTCTGGGGGAAATCACATTGCTATATTACTAATGATGCTACAATTTAATTGAATGATTCAAATGTAACCCGCAAGGGTTATATTTGTATAAGTTGCTTAGCCTCTCTGTGTCACAGTTTTATTCTGCAATTAAATGGCATAATATACAGTTACATACTTGCCTGTCATGTAGGGTTGGTTGTATAGTTAGAATAAACTACTAGATGTAAAAATGCTTAACAGATTCAGAACACTATTATTTAATATCCACAATAGCTTTTTCATTGGCTAATAGCTGTTATAATGACATTCCTCCAAAGATTTGCATTTTAACAATAGGATCTCGTAAATTTTTCAATAATTCTAACTAAACCTATTTTCCACTCAATTCCTATTTCTATTTCTAAGGTGATTGTCAAACATCCAAGGACTTGAATGGTGTCTGTGGCTCTTAGATACACATTTTTATAAGGCACTTGGGAGACTAGAGTAGTACTGTCCTATATAATAAAGAGGTAATATGCAAATTAACCCTCATGCCCTCACAAGATGGCTGCCTATGACCAGATGGGCAGGGGGGTTAGTGAGGGATGACCAAATGACTGAACAAGCAGGCTGCATGGGGCTACCAGGCCGGCAGGGGGGTTAGTGAGGGCCAACCAAACAACTGAACAAGCAGGCTGCGTGGGGCGACCAGGTTGGCAGGGGGGTTAGTAAGGGACGACCAAACAATTGAACAGAAGGCTGCATGGGGCAACCAGGCTGGCGGGTGGGGGGGGGCATGAGCGGC
>NW_005353789.1:3916273-3923667 GCF_000412655.1 Myotis brandtii | reverse complement strand
GGGGGGGGGTAGTTAGAAGTGACAAGGCTGGCAGGGAGGGGGCAATTGGGGGTACCTGGCCGGCAGCGGGGGGCAGTTAGGGGCAACAAGGCCAGCAGGGGTGGCAGTTAGGGGCGATCAGGCCGGCATGCAGAGGCAGCGAGGGGCGATCAGGCTGATGGGGAGTGCAGTTAGTGGTGACTAGGCAGGCAGGCAGGTGAGCAATTAGGAGCCAGCGGTATGGGATTGCAAGAGGGATGTCCGACTGCCGGTTTAGACCTGATCTCCAGACAATGCCTGAGGGGTCCCGGATTGGAGAGGGTGCAGGCTGGGCTGAGGGGACCCCCCCTCCTGTGCACGAATTTCATGCACTGGGCCTCTAGTTTAGTATAAAAGATTTGGGTTTTCTAGGGCCAGAGTTCCTCTCTGTAATGCACCCAACTACAGGTGCAGGTATCATCTGGCCATTTTTTATGTCCTATGCAAACTGAGGTTCAGAACAACTGCTGATCCTCTGACTATTGTTGTTGCTGTAAGTAATAGGATGTCCTTTGTCTTTGACCCAGGAGTCATGCCCTTTGCCAGCATTCATGAAACTGTAGTGGGCTAACTTCTTGGATTGCAAGTATAGTAAAATTTCAGACCCTTCACAATTCTTGATAGTTATTTCCAGAAAAATCCCTCACTATGTTCCTCTCCTGGAGTAGTTATGTTTTCCACGATGAGAGATTTGGGCTTGGAATGGGGAGAGTGACTGAATTACAAGGTAATGAAGAATGAATGGAGAGGAGTCTAAATTTACTACTCACTCCTGTCAGTGCCAGGCTGTCAATAAAAGGTTTAAATGTAGTGCAAACCTGATGGTATTGGCAATAGCAGTTTCTTGTGGACAGATGTGGGTAATAAATTCCTGACCCGTACCTTTAACCTGTCTTCACCCACCACACAGCAAATGCCTTCCGCCCATGAATGAAAGCAGCTCCAATACGGTTTGCAGCCATTGCCCAGAAAAGTGCTTCCCTCCTAACCTGCTCCCATCTCCCATCCAGCTCCTAGAGCTTGACATTATTACTTGGTTAATGCCCTGTTTCTTCATTGTAAACCTGGTGTTTTTCTTGCTATGAACATCAACACACTTTGGTTAAGAGGTGTCGTTTCATCTCTTTCTTGGATAGTATGGTAGAAAATCGTTGTTTGATAGCTAGTATATTTTTCTTAAGCTCCAGGTGGTTAATACAAATATTTTACCCCCCTCTCTACAATGATTCCAAGATAGACATATAACTTAACCAATCCTGGACCTCAGGTGTTTTGCTGGTTATTCTAAGTCAGATCTTGATGGATCTGAACAAGGACAATAGTTCGCATGTTGCAACAGCCACGAATAGACCCGAGGAGATAGAGGAGACAAATAGAGAATCAGAGAGAAACAGGCTTCTGGTCACATCATTTTTCATGCTGAATCAGGACATATTACCTGTTGCTATTGATGGACTTTTCATTCAAACAATACCATAAACTTTCCTTTGTTGGGTTTTCTGTTAAAAGCAAAGTACCCTAATTAATAGAGATAATATATACTGTTCTGGATTCAGTCCTTTAGGGCTCAGTTCTTGATATTGGCCCAGTTGTGTTCTGGTTGAGCCTATACAAATCTTCTAACGTGGTGTTTACAATATTCTGGAGAAAGAGTTTTTAAAAATGGATATAAGAAAGGAGCATAGGTAAAAAACCATGGTTTAGGAATGCAAGTTGACCCAGCCAGTTTGTGTTGCCTCTGCCCGGCTTGAGTAAAATTTTGAAGCCAATAAAGTTGGCTCTGTAGATTCAGCATCTTTTGTATGTCTTCTTTGCCTGTGGGAATTCTGGAACCTTTGTCTCCTTATATTCTGCTTAGTTGCCAGGCACCTTACACTCTTTCTTTCCAGATCCCTGTCCAATCTAGTTCTCAAAAACTTCATTCGCTCTAAAGCATTGGTTCTTGATTCGTGTGTGTGTGTGTGTGTGTGAACTCCCTTGAGAATATATCAAAATCTATGAGTTATTTTTTCTCCAAATATTTACACAAATTCATTTAAACAACAGTTTTCACATAGTTTACAAGGGTATATTATTCCCTTAAATCCTGTGTATGGTTCATGAATCCCAGATTAAGAGCCCATTCACTAAGTTATAAATAACAGATAATAGCTTTACTTACAGTGTTAAGCCCTCCTTAAATATTTTTATTTAAATAGCAGTTAGAATCTTAAATAAAAGATACAATTCTAATATGTAACTTTGTGCACTGTTCAGTGGTGAATATAAGATAATTTGGGTGGAGGCATCTTTCTATCTTCCCTGGAGCCTCACTGGTCAAGGCATTACCTATTCTAATCTCACTGACTTCATATATGAAACTGGGAATTAATGGGAATCAGGGAGCTAGTTTCTAGTCATTACATTAGAATAACAGTCTTCTGTGATAACATAGTAATGCATTACTGTATTATGTTAGTAATGTGATAACACTGACTCTGTAGGAAGCAGAATTGACAGCTGTCTCTATGAAGTAATTTTCCCATTGTGCTCTGTTATTCCCCAGGCTAGTGTGAGACCAGAATAAACATCGAAAAAGGTAAATATCCTTTCAAATGTAAAGAATTGAAGGCACACAGTTAACTAAATACAAAAAGCATGATGTACTTCTTGGTATTTGGGTATGTAACATACCAAGATTATATGAGTATAAAGTTGTTGCGCTAGGAAAAGAGAAAAAAATATAAGATCTACCTTATTCCATATATCTCATAATGCAGGGCATGCACATGTTACTATAAAATTTCATTTAGAACCAATAATATATGTCACATTTTAAATATTATTTGCACACATTATTTGCAATATATTTTGCTTCTTAGTATTAAAGCAATTTGAATTACCTTTGGCTTTCTGAGAACAGGGTAGGGAAAATTGAGAAGGAAAAATCTTTATAAAGAATTCATAGTCTCATTTAAAGGGTGATTGAGTGAGAGAAAATAATTTTTCAAAAAATCTGTAGTTCTGTGTTCTAAGCCAATTATAAAAAGGATATATGGAAAATACGTGCATTCTTTGCAGTTGATATACTCATCCCCCAATGTTAACTTATTTATGAGCATGCAAATTTTATGCAAAGTTGGGAGACTCCCTGGGGGTATAGCATTCTACTGTCAGCGAGATATTTCAAAAACAGATGTTTTAATATAGTCCTTAGGCTTTGATGAGGAAAATTATGAAGTGCTATGTGAAGTCAGTTTTTTGTAATTTGGAAATTTTTCAAAACCATATTGATGTAGTCTTCCTTAGGATAGATATAAAACCCTCTTTTACCAGTAGTCAGAACACAAAAAAGATTTAGTGTGGCAAAAGAATACAATAAGAAAGATATGCCAACGGAATTTAGGTACTACTATGATTACAATCCAGACTTTTGGGTGTTCTGTATAAAAAGCCTGCGGTAATTTGAGTTTTGTGAGAATGAGTCATTTATTAAAATATACTTCAAATGATAGTATAGCTTCTATAAGTAAAGTTAGGATTATAGATTTTTCACCATTTTTAGAGATTAAGAGCCTTTATACAATTACTGTAAGTTTATGGAATAAAATAATTTCTTCAAAATGGAACAGAAAAGCCCACTGATTTGATACTTCTTCTTTTAGATATCATTTAATTATAAAAATAAAAAAAAAGCTTTTCTCATTTCATCTCTCAGAAATGTGTGAATTAGTGGCCTAACATATGGCATGTCAGGTGTGAGAGACAGTAGCCACCTCACCTCCTATGCCCATTCCCCACTCATCCATCCTCTCCTTCTCAACTTACTTTCTTACAGCTACAGAAATATGTTTGTTCCATAAGGAAGATTAGGTCAAATATAGCAAACCTGCTAACTTTTTGAACTTCTCCAATATTCAATATTGTATAAAGTTGCATTCATATCATTTGTAGCCATAGTTCAATTCATCTATGACTCTTCTAAACAGATAAAGCACAGTAGGCCTGTGAAAAGAATTTATCTTTCTAATGATATATTCCTGCTGTTTTTTATAAAGGTGATTTTTTGGCTCTTAAAACCAATTTGCATGCTGTTTTGCATATATTTACATATGACATTCCTGAGCCTCTAATTCCAAATATGCAAAACAAAATAAAATTAATTAAATAGGTTAAATGACTACAGTTGAATTTCAACTCAATGAAAAGGGAATGGTACACACAAAATACATAATAGATTTAAAAACCAATCATTCTAATTGCATCACAGATGCAGAGACAATAACCCTGAAGCTGAAGATGGTTATGGATCAACTTTTCTAAATAGAAGGCATCCCAGGAATTCCTTGGGCATGTCTTGCCCCCCTGGCTTTCCTAATCCCATCTATTAGAGGTGACATCATCTTTGTCCTAATTATCATTCTACATTTTTTACATCTTACATATATGATCTCATTTTTTTTTTAAGAAAAGGTTTTTATTGATTTCAGAGAGGAAGAAATAGAAACAACAATGATGAGAATGATTGATTGGCTGCCTCCTACATGCCCTCTACTGGGGATTAAGCCTGCAACCTGGGCATGTGCCCTGACCTGGAATTGAACCATGACCTCCTGGTTCATAGGTTGATGCTCAACCACTGAGCTACACAGGGTGGGATACATGATCTCATTTGATTTCACATTTACCTTCTGAGAGAAGCAAAAGGAAATTATTTCCCTTAATTCAGAAATGCAGAATCCGAGGACAAGAGAGGTTAAATGATTTCCCCCAAATTAAATTTATAGCAAGCAGTAGAGTTCTGAGGTTGGAGAAGCTGGGATAATTTACTCCACATTTAATGTTATTTCCTCTACTCCAAGATGCTTCCCATATCTCCTTCACTCTAGCTTTGGAAATAAGATTATAGCTGATCAGTTCTATGTATTCAATACCCATATCTCCAAGCTCTTCTGGGACTCCTTCATGTAGCCTATTTTCGCCATCACTTCAAATTCTTAATGCTTTATTTTCTTCATGTCACTTCAACTTGTTTTAAGGAAGATATCTTATAAACTCATTTGTGATCCAATATTTAAATTTAATGTATTATAAAATAATCTTACTTTGACAAGCCTAATAAAGACCTATGTATTAATGTATTGAGACTCCATTATTTATTATTATTGCCAAGCAATTCTCTTGATTATGGGTATAAAAGCACAGACAGAACAGTTAAGTATTGGTCTCATGGAACTTAAATAGTAGAGTTGGGGGAAGTGGAGATAGGCAATAAATAAATTGTAAAGTATGTGAAATGTTTATAAATGCTATAGAAAAATAGAAAGAAGAAAAAGGACAGGGAGCATCAGAGCTTTGTTGAAGGGATTGATTCCATTTTTAATAGGTATTCAAGGAAGGCCTTAATGACAAAGTGACTTTTGAGCAATGACATTAGGAGGTAGGAAGTGAGCTCTACAGACATCTGGGGGAAGACTGTTTCAGCTTGGTGGAAGAGCGAGCATAACGTTTCTGAGACAGGAGTAGAGCTAGCATATTCAATGAGCAGCAAGGAGGCCATTGTGACCCTTGAGGGGACTTGAGCTTTTATCTGAATGAGATGGAAAGCCATTGGAGAGTTGAGTAAATGTCATGATTTATCTCACCATTTATTATAGATTGAAAAACCTGGCCACAATAAATTGTAGGTCTTTCTGGCAAGATGTGGAATCATATATCCATCAGAGTCCAGTCAGGAAAAGAAACCACATTGGTTACTGGAGAGAATTATATTATAAAGAAGTATTTATACTCAGGTGAAAGAAAGTGTAAACTAGATCACTGAAAGGTGACCTAGAGAATTCTAAGTTATCACTGCAAAAGGAAGCAGCTGCATCCCACAGGACTGGGGGGAAGGGAAAGTTTGGATAGATAGCTGGCTCTTCTTTCAGAATGAATCCATGTCTGATTTATGTTTTTATTCCTTTTGTTGCCAATGGGATAAGTAAGTATATGAGTAGAAGAATGAATGAATGAATAGAAGGATGAATGATGAATGAATGAATTGAACGAATGAATGAATCTCTTGCCTTTGAACTAATTCATACCCTTTACCCATGTTTTCCACATTTCTAAGGGAAAGTTTTTCTGTAAAACTGTTTTTCTGATGTACTAAGACAAATTAATGAAAAGTTCCTGAAACATATAATAGAATTGTGCAGGTAGGAGGTATACAGCATAGTGTTTGGCCTGTTTGCCTTTCTTTCTTCAATAACTGCCTCATAGTCATTCTCTTCCATCTCAGAATTGTCATTACTTATCCCAGTAATATGTTTCCTTTACTAGTTATTTTTTGTGTATATTTGAGTGTCCATATGTAAGGTACTATTTTATTGAATTGCTAGGCCTTTATTAATTCTAAACAAAGTCTATCAAAATATAAGCTTACTCTTGATTTCTTAATATAGAGACTACCTCAGGTACTTAAAATAGGTACCCAGGACTGTTGCATAGTTTGCAGGGCTGACCCAGTGCAAAATGAAAGTTCAAAACCCTCGTTCCAGAGTCATTAAGGATTTCAGAGAGCGACAGCATAGTACCAAGCCAAGAGGAGGGCCCTTCCAGGCACAGAACCTGTGTGAATGCACTAGACGCACACCCACAGAGTGGGCTCTGGAGTCTACTTAAAATAGGTACCCAGGACTGTTGCATAGTTTGCAGGGCTGACCCAGTGCAAAATGAAAGTTCAAAACCCTCGTTCCAGAGTCATTAAGGATTTCAGAGAGCGACAGCATAGTACCAAGCCAAGAGGAGGGCCCTTCCAGGCACAGAACCTGTGTGAATGCACTAGACGCACACCCACAGAGTGGGCTCTGGAGTCGCCCTTAGCCTTTTCATCTGTAGCCCCAACAAGTAGCTCTGTTACCATGTAAGTAGAGGGAAAGACCTACTTACTCCACTTTCTAATGAGAAAAACATTTGCTGATAACCACGGAGTGTCACCGAGCATGCGCTTCAGGAGTAGTTAGGGTATGTACATGTCTGCCATGGTTATTGAGATATTAGGACTTGATTGAAGTAAAATTTGATTCAGATAAGTGCATGTGTTAGAGGTATACAGCTTGATGAATCTTCACAAATTCAATACTCACAAGTAACCAGAAAAAAAAAACACAGAAAATTATCCACATCTAGGATCTCTCTTGTATCCTCTTTGGTAACTTATACACTGCCACCCCAACTTAAGTATTATCCTGACTTTTAACAGCATAGATTAATTTTGCATGTATTTATATACATATAATAATATGGAATGTACTCTTTCATGTCCCTCTGTAATTCACTAGTTATTAGTAACAGGAAAGGAGCAAAGGGAAGGCCAGATATTACAGGCATGTCATTTGGGCAGCTTCACTAGG
>NW_005353789.1:3910372-3915696 GCF_000412655.1 Myotis brandtii | reverse complement strand
TTTTTGGCCTATTTTTTTTTTTTTTTTTTTTTTGCCTCATTCTTTGTGACCTTTGGAATACTAACACACTGAATTCCTAACAGATTCTGATAACATTACTGTCTTCATTTTAAACTAGGAATAATTCACTACCCAAGAAATAAAATAATCCCCCAACTTTATTTAGATTTTTTGGTGTAAAAAAAAAGTAGAAACAATTTATCTCTCATTCCTGATCATATAAATTACAGGTCTCAACTTTGCCTGTGATCTCAAACTGCCTCAAAATCAGCATAGAACTCTTTCAACGTCTGATGAATGCAGTGTTTCTACTTTCTAATTATCGGAGCTGCACAATATATCTTTCAGGTAAATAATTTTGCTTCAGATCTATTTCCAGCTAAAGTTTCTGGGTCAAGCCTGCTAATTGCCAAATTGTGACTTTGATTACAAGGTTACTATATTTCAGTAAGTGTCAAATTAAAGTCATTAAAAACAACTTACACTGAAGTCAGCTCGAACCGAACACTACTGAACGTTAGACAAATAGCCAGGGCGCTTCCCTCACCTCTTCAGGTCTCTGCTCAAATATTACCTTCTCAGTGAGGGCTTTCCTGACCACAATAATTGAAATTGCAAAGGACCCCTAATCCCCATCCACAGTCCCTACAGTATTTGTTCCATGGAGTTTTTCATCACCTGACATTTATGTATTTTTTAATACATCTTGTTTGAACGTTAGACAAATAGCCAGGGCGCTTCCCTCACCTCTTCAGGTCTCTGCTCAAATATTACCTTCTCAGTGAGGGCTTTCCTGACCACAATAATTGAAATTGCAAAGGACCCCTAATCCCCATCCACAGTCCCTACAGTATTTGTTCCATGGAGTTTTTCATCACCTGACATTTATGTATTTTTTAATACATCTTGTTTATTATTTGTCTTCACTGGAACGTAAGTTTCATGCAGGCAGGGGCTTTTGTCTGGTGCTGTTTCCCTAGTGTCTGACAGATGCACAATTAATATTTATTGAGTGTATAAATGAGTGAATGAACATAAACAGGCAGCAAACAAAATTATACTCTGATGACAAAATATAAATGTGTATGAAATATGTATATCATAAGGGATTTTGTGTTATGTTAGGGGTCAAAAACAATAATACAAATATATTTTGGAAAGACTAGGTAACCTAAGTTTTCATAAAAGGAAAAAGTCTGAAAGTTATAATTGACCATAGGCAAATTTGAATATAAATAAAAACCAGGAAATAATTTGTACTTACTATTCATTATTCAGTTAATCAGATCTGTGTTAGAGACACTTAAGTATGAAAAAAGGTCTAAATCCTAAATACCAATATAACCCCCTTAATTAAGATGTGTTATTAAACTTAAGTATTCATGAATTAAAATTAGTATGTTATTAGAATTTACTGAATGTTTTGTATTCTAGTAGGAATTATGGATACTGCATAATATTTTGCAAATCACAAAGCTCCAACTATGCATACACACAGATGGAGTTCCCACAATTCCTATAACAATTTTTGGTTTTACTTTAAATGCATCATCACTGTTATTCTTGCTCTTTAACTGTTAATTTATATTACCTTAAGCTTCATCATTATCAATTTAGTATCATCTGCACAAATGAGGATGCATATTTTATAGTCTTTTTGTCCTTTTAAGTTTCTTTTCCCTATAATGTTCCATTAAGAGATATGTTCATCAAAAAACATCATTAAGAGAATGAAAAGACAACTTACAGACAGGCAGAAGATATTATTAACACATATACCGAGCAATGGACCCATATAAAGAATATATATAGCCCAGCTGGTGTTGCTCAGTGGTTGAGTATCAACCTGTGAACCAGGAGGTCACAGTTTGATTCCCCTTCAGGGCACATGCCCAGGTTGCAGACTCAATCCACAGTGGGGGCATGCAGGAGGCAGCTGATCAATGATTCTTTCTCATCATTGATGTTTCTATCTCTCTCTCCCTTTCCTTCCTTTTCCTCTAAAATCAATTAAAACATATTTTTTGAAAATGAATATATAAAACTTCCTATAAATAAGAAAAATATAGGCAATCCAATAGAAAAATGGTGAAAAGACTTATACTTCACAAAAGGATATCCAAAAGCTCAACAAACTGTGGAAAAGTACTTGATTTTATTACTCATCAGGGATATAAACATTAAATCCATAATGTAATATCACTACACACACCCCAGAGTGGCTAACATGAAAAAGGCTTTACTATCAAGTACTGGTGAGGTTGTGGCAGATCAGAATTCACACTGTGGATGAGTGTAAATTTGTATAACAACTTTGAAAAACTGTTTCCATTAAAGCTGAACATATGTACTCAAGATTTAGCAATTTCACTCTTAGGTATGTAACCGGTAAAAATAGATTCAAACATATAGTCACAAAAATAGACAATGGAAAGTTTATAGCCCTATTTTTTCATAGCAGCATTATTTGTAATACCCAAAACACTGGAGACTGTCTAAATATACCTCAACAATGGAATAGATTTAAAAATTATGCTATATTCACACAATGCAAGTCTATCCAGCATCTAGAGTGGACTACAATTGAATGCAACAGATATAATTCTCACAAACCTTATTTTGAGAGAATAAAAGCTGGACGTAAAAGAGTACATTGCATATTTTCATCTATATATATAAAAGCCCAGCGACTGGAATGGCAGAATGACCAGAATGACCAGAATGACCGGTGGCTATGATGTGCACTGAGGCAGCCAACCAGCCTGATCTGGGCCCTGATCAGCCTTCCTACCCCAATTGGGGGCAGGGCCAGCTGGCCAATGGCCTACAGCCCCTCCCCACTGCCAGCCCGGCCCGAAGGGTCCCCATCAGGGTGGGCCGGCTGGACCCCACCCATGCACGAATTCATGCACCAGGCCTCTAGTATGTATATAAATACATGCAAAATTAATCTATGCTATTAAAAGTCAGAATAATACTTAACTTGGGGCGGCAGTGTATAAGTTACCAAAGAGGATACAAGAGAGATCTTAGATGTGGATAGTTTTCTGTGTTTTCTTTGTTTGTTTGTTTCTGGTTACTTGTGAGTATTAAATTTGTGAAGATTCATCAAGCTGTATACCTCTACAGCAGTTCTCAACCTGTGGGTCGCGACCCCTTTGGCGGTCAAATGACACTTTCACAGGGGTCGCCTAAGACCATCCTGCATATCAGATATTTACATTACGATTCATAATAGTAGCAACATAACAGTAGCAACATTACAGTTATGAAGTAGCAACGAAAATAATTTCATGGTTGGGTCACCACCTGAGGAACTGTATTTAAAGGGCGATTCGGTTGAGAACCACTGCCTAACACATGCACTTATCTGAATCAAATTTTACTTCAATCAAGTCCTAATATCTCAATAACCATGGCAGACATGTACATACCCTAACTACTCCTGAAGCGCATGCTCGGTGACACTCTGTGGTTATCATCAAATATTTTTCTCATTAGAAAGTGGAGTAGGTAGGTCTTTCCCTCTACTTACATGGTAACAGAGCTACTTGTTGGGGCTACAGATGAAAAGGCTAAGGGCAACTCCAGAGCCCACTCCATGGGTGTGCATCTGTGGATTAGTTTCAGGCAACCTCTGCACATTTTCATTGGCCTTATGGCTTTCTTCAGACAAACAGATATCACTGATAATGTACAGACATCATTGATCCTCTAAAAACATACTCACAGGGGATTTGACGTCACCAACTCTTTCTCAAGATAGTATCTTTCCTTTTGTTTAGGGGGTCATTTCTAGTGATGGTTGAATCAGCCAGTGTGAGTCAGTCTTCTGATTTAGTTGATTGTGCAGCACTGAGATTTTATTTGAAAGATCTCAAGACTTTCATAGTCTTCCCCTTCTTTTAGTTTCTACCATTGTGAACTATCTTAGTGGGAATATCTTTTCCTTATAGTAGCTATTCACCCAAAAAGCCTTCAAAATATTAACCAGCCACTGAAGGTTCTTTGAAGAAAAATATGACTGCTCGTGTAAACAATTAATGGTTGTTAAGCATGGCAGTGTATATTATGACAAACAACACATGCTACATTATGCCAGCTGGTGTAATGATGTGATAATGGCTGACTCATTAACTCTGGCACACAGTTTAGATGCCCTTCTATGACAGGATTAATTGATTCGCACATACATTAAAACAAAAATAACTCCACTGAAATTCAGCTGGAAGCCTGGCTCCTCATTTGTCATAAACCCTGCTGTTGGTGATAACTGACAAAGACCCTGATGCTGGATGGGTGGAGGTTCCCTTACTGACCTCATCTTTCCTTCTGACTGAGAACAAGAGCCTTGGAAACATACCATTGTGCTTTAAGGTAAAGGCTTTTCCTGGAGAAGAATTCATACAGAAACAAAATATATATACGCATACAGTTTTAACAGTGAAATGATTCAATATATTTTCTTCAAACATGTCCAACAACAAAACAATGAATGTTAGAGGGTATCTTATCCACTAGAAATTTAGTTTAGGTGCTTTTCCAAAATAATTCGCTATTTGTAGAATTTCTTGCAGATAACTTACCAAATACTTCTGAGAGAGCTTTTTGGAACTGTAACTAATTCTGACTTATATTAGGCACAGTAACAAACAACACTCACCAGGGTGCTAACTTGTCTCCATTGCCTCAGCTGAAATTTTATCTCTTCATTGAATTGTGAGAATTGGAAAAGCTTACAATTTAAACCTAGGCAATTTTTCTTCACTTAAAACTGAACATATGAAAATGTAATACTAGACTTATTAAGTTGGAAACCTCACTCATCTACACTAATAAAAGACAAACATGCAAATTGACCGTACCTTTGCTATGCCTTAAGCCACACCTACCAGCCAATCAGAGAGACTTCATGCAAATTAACCCAACCAAGATGGCAGCCATCAGCCAGGGAGCTGGAGCAAACAGGAAGCTTGGTTGCCCCAATGATGGAGGAAGCCAAGCTTCCCGGCTCTGAGCTCCACTCAAAGCAACAAAGTTTCAATTATAGAAGGTAAATAAAACCCAGATACCTGCTTTCAGCTGGCTGTGGGCACGGAGCTGGAGTGAGCAGGAGGCTTCCCTCCCGCCCGCTCTGGCCGGCTCTGAGCTCCTCTCAAGGCTACAAAGTTTCAATTATAGAAGGTAAATAAATTCCAGAATAAAGCTTTCAGCTGGCTGTGGGCACGGAGCTGGAGTGAGCAGGAGGCTTCCCTCCCGCCCGCTCTGGCCGGCTCTGAGCTCCTCTCAAGGCTACAAAGTTTCAATTATAGAAGGTAAATAAA
>NW_005353789.1:3893347-3910262 GCF_000412655.1 Myotis brandtii | reverse complement strand
AGCCATCAGCCCCTCACCCAGGCTGGCCAGGCACCCAAGTGGGGACCCCCACCCTGAAGGGGGTGTGACCAGCCTGCAAACACCCATCAGCCCCTCACCCAGGCTGGACAGGCACCCCAGTGGGACCCCCACCCTGATCCGGGACACCCTTCAGGGCAAACCAGCCGGCCCCCACCCATGCACCTGGCCTCTATCCTATATAATAAAAGGGTAATATGCAAACTGACCCTAACAGCAGAACGACTGGGAATGACTGGTCACTCTGACACACACTGACCACCAGGAGGCAGACGCTCAATGCAGGAGCTGCCCCCTGGAGGTCAGTGCGCTCCCACAGGGGGAGCTCTGCTCAGTCACAAGCCAGGCTGATGGCTGCCAGTACAGCGGTGGTGGTGGGAGCCTCTCCTGCCTCCTCAGCAGAGCTAAGGATGTCCGACTGCAGCTTAGGCCTGCTCCCCACTGGCAAGTGGACATCCCTCGAGGGCTCCTGGGCTGCCAGAGGGATGTCTGACTGCCAGCTTAGGCCCAACCCCCAGGGAGCGGGCCTAAGCCAGCAGGTGGACATCCTCCGAGGGGTCCCAGACTACGAGAGAGCACAGGCTGGGCTGAGGGACCCCCACCCCCCCGAGAGCACAAATTTTTGTGCACTGGGCCTCTAGTCCTATATAGTAAAAGGGTAATATGCAAATTGACCCTAACGGTGGAATGACCAGAAACGACCTGTCGCTATGACACACACTGACCACCAGGGGGAGAGCTCTTCTCAGCCACAAGCCAGGTTGTCGGCTGTGAGCACAGCCGTGGTGGCGGGAGCTTCTCCCACCTCCGTGGCAGCACTAAGGTTGTCCAACTGCAGCTTAGGCCCATGGGGAGTGGGCCTAAGCCATAGTCAGATATCCCCAGAGGGCTCCTGGGCTGCCAGAAGGATGTCTGACTTCCAGCTTAGGCCCAATGCCCCGGGGAGTGGGCCTAAGATGGCAGGTGGACATCCCTCAAGGGGTGCAGGACTGCAAGAGGACACAAGCTGGGCTGAGGGACCCCCCACAAGTGCATGAATTTTCATGCACTGGGCCTCTACTTTTATATAAAATCTATATTTTTTCTTATCCCAGGATACTTTTAACTAATAAGTAAGTTATTTCTTTATTAAATGTCCTTTGTTTTAATTGAGATCATATATATTGTATTTAAGGATCTCTAGTTATTTCATTAAATAACTGAATCATATAATATGATTTTTACTTCAAAAGTGCTTTAGACATACTGTTTAATATTATTATTGGTATTATTACTATTATTATTATTATTACTAGAAATTATGGCACAAATGTTGGAGGATATAGAAAACCCAAGAGTTTCCTATTTTGTTTTCAGAATCCAAGGAGTTATGTCAAATCTCTCCTTTGTGTTGATACTGTACATTCTTGTAGTCTGACCAAGTAACCAAGTGATGAGTTAAGTTTAATGAGAGTTAAAGCCTAGAGAGAGGCTCAGGAGTCAACTTTGAAGAAAGAAATGGAATAATTGATTTACCTCTCTTTTTAACTTGCCAATTTCCATTATGCCAAGATTCAAAACTTTCTCATTATCAAGGGCTATTTTTATATTTTTTTTCTACAGATCTTCTGTAGATGATGATGATAGATAGATAGATAGATAGATAGATAGATAGATAGATTGGTATGCCTTTCAGGATGGGGACATTTATTTGTGGGGAGAATTGTGTCTTGCTGGAGGGGGCTTCCTTCCTTCCTTCCTTCCTT
This sequence comes from Myotis brandtii, assembly GCF_000412655.1. NCBI lineage: Eukaryota > Metazoa > Chordata > Mammalia > Chiroptera > Vespertilionidae > Myotis > Myotis brandtii. The sequence continues at coordinate 3,908,499 of NW_005353789.1, read as the reverse complement.
CCTTCCTTCCTTCCCATTTATTTTTTAATTGATGAGAGAGAGAGAGAGAGAGAGAGAGAGAGAGAGAAACATTGATTTTTGTTGTTCCACTTATCATTGGTTGATTCTTGCATGTGCCCTGACCAGAGATTGAGCCCGTAACCTGGGCAAAACAGGATAATTCTATAACCAACTGAGCAAACCCAGTTGGGGGCCCAGGCATTGTGCCTTAACAGTAAAATGGAAACACAGTAGTCCCTGTTTATCCATGGTTTGCTTTCACAGTTCCAGTTGTGGTCAACCATGGTTTGAAAATATGAAGTGGAAAATTCCAGAAATAGACAACTCATACATTTTAAATTGCATGCTCTTCTAAGCATTGAGATATCTCATGCCATCTCACTCCATCTATCCAGGATGTGAATCATCCCTTTCTTTGTCCAGTGAATCTACACTGTACATGCTCCCTGCCTGTTAGTCACTTAGTAGCCATCTTGATTATCAGATGCACTGTTGCCTTATTGCAGTGCTTATGTTCAAAGAACCCTTATTTTACTTAATAATGACTATAAAGTGCAAGAATAGCGGTGCTGACAATTCGGATATGCCAAAGAGAAGTGGTAAACTGCTTCCTTTAAGTGAAAAGCTATGCATGTATAGGACAAAACATGGTGTATATAGTACTATGCTTGGTTTCAAACATCCACTGGGGGTTCTTTCTTGGCATCCCTGGGGATAAGGGAGGATGGCTATAATGGCAGATAATGCTCCAGGTTATTGTAAGGATTAAGGAATTTTAAATCCTTATTACATTGTGTAGTTCATAGTAAGATATTAATCTTCCCTTAATTTTAACCTCCTCTACATAATTGAGTTTCTATCCACTGCATAATAGGATAGACCAGATTAAATTACAATTCCCAGTTCAGAATCTGTTCAGCAATTTCATTCAGAAAACAGCCTACACTGCACATTTATTTTAAAACTGTATTCTTTCAAAGAAATTGCTATTGAAGTTATTTTTACTCTCAAATGCATCTGTGCCTTTCTCAGTCAAAATGTGAGTTTTTCTGTATTTAACATCTTCAAGATATATTCTATGGATGAAAATTATGAATGAATGATATTTTAATTAATGCATATGATAAATAAAGTAGCCTCTGTATTCCTAATAATAATGCAGATAACTATCTCTTGTAATGGAAATCAAAGAACTATGGCTTTGGGTTGTAACTTGAGTTCTTTACGTATTATACAAAGGTGCTGACTAGTGGCTTATTTATGAAGAAAACAGGTTAAAATATGTATTTTGCATGACAGCAAGAGTTCTAGCACTACATATCTACCTAGTATGACATTAACCTGCAACATTACAGTTCATTCATTCAATTTATCCTGCAGATTCACCATGCTATTTATTCCCTACTACTCTGTGCCCTGTACTGTACTAGACATGGTTTCAAACATACAATTAGCCTCTTCTGTGTGGCTCAGTGGTTGAGCTTCGAACCATTAACCAGGAGATTCCCGGTCAGGGCAAATGCCCAGGTTGTGGGCTCAATCCCCAGTAGGGGGCATGCAGGAGGCTGCCAATTGATGATTCTCTAATCATTGATGTTTCTATCTCTCTCTCCCTTCCTCTTTGAAATCAATAAAAATATATTTAAAACACACACACAATGAAACACTGTAGATAAATGCCATGTTCCAGAAATAAAGGAAGGTGGTGTGTCTAGAACATAGTGAAATGAGGGGGCTGTAGGTGGGAGATGGGGCAGGACTAGACCATGTCTAGCCCTGAAGGTCATGTTGAAGTTTTTGGTATTTAGCCTAAAAAGAGTGAAAAAAAATACCAGATAAATGATTAAGTTTGCATTTTAACACGTGACTCACTCTGGTTTTAAAGTGGAAGGATGATAGGTGGGAGATGGGGCAGGACTAGACCATGTCTAGCCTAAAAAGAGTGAAAAAAAATACAAGATAAATGATTAAGTTTGCATTTCAACATGTGACTCACTCTGGTTTTAAAGTGGAAGGATGTGAGGACCACAGATAGGATGCTATTAAAGTAAAGTTTCTAGTGAGAAACAGTGGTAGTTCAAACTAGGGTTTTGGTAGCAGAGCTGAAAAAATGTGAATGGATTTAAGAAATGTTTATTACCTAAGATTGGCTGGATTTTGTGAAAATATGAGTATGGTTTAGACAGCAATGAGATAAGTGGTGAGAAGGCAGGGTGGTGTCAAACAAGACTCAGATTTCTGGATTCCAGGATTGGATAGTGACACTATTGACTGAAATAGCTGAAGAACAGTGCAAGAGAATCATGTTCAGGAATAAATCTATTGGGAAGGGTATAATCTTTTTATTTGTCTTTCTCCCATACCCAAAGTTTGTAATACTTCATTGCTTCTATCACTTTTTTGCTAGATTATTGCCTAGTTATGAAAGTAATCCAGTGCAATGCTTTTAATAAAAGAAAGAAAACTATAGAAAAAGATTTAAAAAACCCACATGTTTTTCTATCAATTTTAATAAAACAATCCTAACAAAAATTGGTTAATTGGTATATGGATATCTTAATTGAGATTAAAGTCATTACAAGAGAGCATTTGTTTTCAGTCTAACTTTTTGGGAAGAAAAGTGTAAGTCCAGAATAAATTTACGGTGTAATTGATCAAAGTTAGAAAAAGTTCTAATTAACCTTAAAATTGGCTGATACCATTAGAATTTTCTAGTCAATTGGAGCAACCTTGAGTTGTCTTCAGAGCTCTCTTGTTTATTCAAATTCATTGTTCATATCATTTATTTTTTTTAATATATTTTATTGATTTTTTTACAGAGAGGAAGGGAGAGGGATAGAGAGTTAGAAACATTGATGAGAGAGAAACATTGATCAGCTGCCTCCTGCACACTCCCTACTGGGGACGTGCCCACAACCAAGGTACATGCTCTTGACCGGAATCGAACCTGGGACCCTTGAGTTCGCAGGCTGATGCTCTATCCACTGAGCCAAACCGGTCAGGGCATTTATATCATCTATTAATACAGCTGGCATTCTGGGAGCTTGTCATGGTTGCATCAGGAGAGTGCTAACATATTCATATACATGAAATTTTTTTTCTGGTTTATATAATTTATACTTTGGAATTTTAAATTGCAGATAATTTCCCACTGTTCAGTAGCTCCAGTTCTATTAGACAATATTGATTTTTCCATATATGATATTTTGCACACAGTGGTTCTTTACTATAATCCCAAAGTGTGTCATTACGGAAATGTGCTACATCTTGAATAAAAGAAATTAAGACAAAAATAAATACAAATGAAACAAACAAATTATATTATCAACTTTCTTCTGTTCTATAGCTGGCCACAGTGTGAGTAATTTATTGACTCTTTAGCTTTAAATCAAGAAAGACAAATAGAAAACTTATTCAGCAAAGGTACAATTCCTTCAAACATGTTCAGTACTTACAGTGGATAAAATTTAACGTATTCAGAATTGTAGGCTTAGATATTTTTACTATTTTTCATATCTGACTTAAAATACTCCTAACTTTTCTATGGATATTCATTTCTAGAATGTGGTAAGGGCCATAAGGAGATGAAATAGCTAAGTAGTGTTTAATATTAAGCAATATTAATATTATTTGAAAATTTTAATTAAAACAATTTATTTGGAGCCATTTTAGAATTCTAGATATTATTTATGTTGAAGAATATAAAAACTTTAAATATAAGGAAAATGTTCATTTTTTACATATATATGACATATTCCCTGCCAAACTCTACTACAAGGGAACAAAAAAGAAAAAAGGAAGAAGAAAGCTCCTACCTTCAAGAAGCTTATAATCTAGTAGACAAAAGAGAAAAACACATAATTAAGATGTAACTTATTAATTACTCCTAGAGGAGTATAAAACATTTTATGGAAACTCTGAAGGGATAGCTCAGATTTCAGCCTGGAAAGAGGTTATATTGGCTAGGGGTCTTTCAATTGCATATGACAGAATTCAAACTCAGGTTTAGCCAAACCTGAATTAATTTGCTCATGTAACTGAGCAATTGGACTTACATTTACTTGGGATGGACTGTCCCTTTTGTGTCCTAACAATTGTGACAAGATAGGGATAATGCCCTTCATTTTAGTAGACTTGAAGGATGATGGAGATTTTAGCCCCAGTTTTTTTTTTTCTTGACCTGCTGAGAAGTAATCCGAGAACCAAGAAGCAAGAGATGAAAAGGCCAAGGCCCAGAAGTCCTTTCAATGATTTGAGGCCCAAAAGGCTTTGATGTTTGTACTCTGTCTTGGTTGGTTGAGTTGAGGAATTCATTCCAGTATGGAGTTACTCAGGGTAGCAGTTCTCAAACCTGGCTCCAGGTTAGAATTGCTTCCATACTTTAAAAGGAGACAGGGGAGGAACAAAGAATTAAATCAGAATTTCTGGTGATGGGGCTCTGGTATGGATATTTTTAAATGTTTTTTTTTTTAATGTAGAAAGAAAAAAATAATTAGTGGTTGTCTAGTCCCAGATGGTGCAAAGCCTGCCTGCCTGTAGAGGAAAAGACTGTAAAGATACAGGCAAGACTGTAAAGAACAGTGAGCTAAAGCAAAGGGCATTCTTGTGAAAAGAGCACTCCTCATTGTTCTGGCTCTAAGGCAGTGACCTCAACATGAAGGTTAGAGCAACCCTGCAGTGACCAGAGACCAAGGGCTTGGGGAGAGGGCGTTTCACAAGACGCCTGCAAGAAAACACATTTACTATTATCATCTCACCTTTCGTTTTATGCCCAATGTGATGTAGCCCAGGGGCCTGGGGGTAGCTATCATATTTTTACATTTGTTTGCTTATGCCACAGAACAGTGTATTCTTCAAAGGTAAAGTATCCTATTCATCGTTGTATCCCCACTGCCAAGCTGACACATACCTGGTGCCTGCTGGACACTCAGGAAATGACAACTGAATGCATTAATCTAGTAAGGTCATAGAACTATTTCAAGTTTTTTTATCTTATGGTTATTTGGATTTATTGGTAAAAGCTGTAGAATATTCTATTTGTGAAAACAGAAGTACATATCAAAAATGTACTTCTATAATCTTTCTGCTCTAAGAGATACCAACTCAGAAGCAAGTTTTAATTCAAGACAGAACAGAAAATCTCTGGGAATTAAAATAATAAAATGCATGTCTATGCTTATTCATTCAAAACAAACCAACCCAGAAACTTGCAGCTCAACACGTTTTTCTGTTGCATTGTTTTGAATTGGCCCTGTGATTATACCCTAGAGGATAATAAACAGGAATTATGCCATTTCATATAGTTTATGTGTTCTATTTAAAGCTTTTATGAAAAATAATAACCTCTGAAATACCAGCTAATTAGGAAAAGTCAAGTTTAAAATGCCACATTTGTTGAACGTTTGAAATGTTTTGTTTTCTGTTACCTAGTATTCATCTTTAAAATTCATTTTGATAGCAGGTCTGATATCAAGTACATTTTTTCCTGCTGAGTATCCCACATTCTCTCTAGTAATAAAGGTTCTGAATCCAGGCAAGGGCAATTCTTTTGAGGACACATAAGGCAATGGCTTGTAAAGCAGTTTACTTGTCCAAAGAGTTCTTGGCTCCGTAGTGTTGACAGTAACAGAAATGTGTTTGGACATCCCAAACCCAGTCAGATATGACTAGAAAGACAATAAAAGGAACAGATGGATATCTTTACAAAGCAACAATTTCAGAGCCACACTTGGGGTCATGCCCATTTTTTCAGGAGATGTGAGAAAGGAAACGGACAAAGGTCGAGGAGAAGAATTTAACACACTCTGTGGGGGGGGGAAATCTCTTTTCAGAGCCCCAAAGATGCTGGAAACTTAAATGCATATTATTTCAAATTTATTATGCAAAGAACAACAAAATTTGAAACTATTATGTTCTGGATAATACACGACATTTAAAGGCAAACTAACTAGCTTAGAGAATATATTTTAGCATATAAAATATAAGTTCTTTATTATAGGATATATTTTCCTAGAAAAGATGATAAGAATGGTTGAATTAGTAAGATGAACCCTACGTCCTAATACTTATTTTGGGACATTCTAATGAGAGTCTCACCATAGATCATACAACTTCTCTCCTTTGTTATTCTCTGATTATTCATAGTCAGCCAAACTGTCATATCAATGCAGTTGAACTAATATGCCAATATAATATAGGAGTGGCAAGAGAATTTCAATTGGACTATTTTTTTGGGACTAAAGTTGTTTTTTATTGTGGCAAATATAGATAACATAAAATTCAGACTTTAACCATTTTAAACTATTCAATTCTGTGGCAGTAAGTATGTTGAAATTGTTGTACAATGTCACTACTGTTCATCTCCAGAACTTTTTCATCATCGCAAACTGAAACTCTCTACCCATTAAACAATAACTCTTCATGACTTGCTTTCCCCAGGCATTAGTAGTCACTGTTAGACTTTTTGTCTCTATGAATTTGACCATTCTAAGCACCTCATAACAATAGAATCATACAATATTTGTATTTTTGTGTCTAACTTATTTTACTTAGCATGATGTTTTTAAGATTTATTCATGCTGTAGCATCTTTCAGAATTTCATATCTTTTTAGGGCTTAATAATATTCCATTGTATGTACATACCACATTTGTTTATCCATTCATCTGTCAATGGACATTTGGGTTGCTTCCACCTTTTAGCTATTGTGAATAATGCAGCTATGAACATTGGTTAATATATATCTGTTTGAGCCCCTGCTTTCAATTCTCTGGGGTATATATATCTAGAAGTAGTATTATGAATCATATGGTAATTCTATGTTTAATTTTGTGTGAAACCATCATACAACATTAAACATAGAATTACCATTTTAGGTTCTCACCAGCAATGCACAAGAGTCCCAATTTTTCCATATCCTTGCAAACACTCTCTTTTTCCTTTTCTTTTTTTTGTTTTGATTTTGATAATAGCCATCCTAATGGGTATAATATGGTATGTTTTTGTGGTTTTGATTTTCATTTACCCAATGAATAGTGATGTTGAGCATCTTTTCATGTGTCTTTGACCAATTTGTTTATCTTTGGAAAAATGACTATTAAACCCATTGTTTAATTGGGTTTTGTTGTTGTTATTGTTGTTATTGAGTGATATATTCTAAAAATTAATCATTTATCAGATGTATTACTCACAAATATTTTCTCCCATTCTGTGTATTACCTTTTCACTCTCTTGATAGTGTCCTTTGATGCATAAAAGTTTTTAACTTTTATAAAGCCTAATTAATCTGTTTTTTTTTCTTTTGCTGCCTGTGCTTTTGGTGTTATATGCAAGAAATTGCTGCCAAATCCAATGTAAGAATTAAGAACAAATGTTTCCAGAGCCTTAAAATAAGTTGATTACATCTCTTTTTAATTTTTTAAGTTATACTCATCACATCTTCTTAATCACACAGAGGATAATTAGAATAATCATCAAGGTTGCCAAATAATGCCTTAGCTTATAAGCCTATGGTTAACATACACATAATTAAATATGTACTGGTCTATGACCATTCTTTCTTTTTTTTTGAGGAACACTTCTGATATTCAATTAAAAATATGTAGAAGCCAAAGAATCACACAGCTCTTCTTTTTGTCTTTATAATGATAATGGCAAACTCTTTTTTTTTTTTTTACAATTTATCTTTATTATTGAGAATATTACAGACATCCCCTATTATTCCCATTTCCCCCTTCCACCTAGTTCCCACTCCACCACAGGCCTTCACCACACTATTGCCTGTGTCCATGGGCTATGCATATAAGTTTTTTGGTTAATTTCTTTCCTATCCCTCCCCCTCTGCCCTCAAATCCATCAGTCTGTACCATGCTTCCATGCCTGTGGACCTATTTTGTTTATCAGTTTATTTTGTTCATTAGATTCCACATATACGTGAGATCATGTGATACTTGTTTTCCTCTGACTGGCTTATTTTGTTTAGCATAATATTTTCCAGGTCTCTCCATGCGAAGGGTAAGAGATCCTTCTTTTTTACAGCTACATAGTATTCCATTGTGCACATATACCACATCTTTTTTATCCACTCATCTACTGATGAGCACTTGGGCTATTTCCAGATCTTAACTATTGTAAATAACATGGCTATGAACATAGGGGTGCATATGCTGTATTCTTTCTGTGTGTTGTTTCAGGACGGTGCCTGAGGAACCCTGTTGATAGCAGAGGTCACCACATGGGCCCTGCAGGGTCAGAGTCACTGGCTGCACTGAGCAGAGGACTGCAAGTTTCAGTCTGACTCAGGCACTGCCCCGTCGGGTCTGTCTTTCTGTCCGCATGCCCAGCCAGGGGCATGCCCCTCCTCTTTCCACACCGCTCCAGGGCCACCACAACATCTCTGGAATGAGAGGGTTGAAATGTTGGGAATAGGCTCTTGTCTTTGGAAATGTCAAAAGGGAAACACAGCTGAAAATCAGGTATTAGCAGCTGATGAACAAGGTTGCAGCAGACCCTGAGGACACTAGCTCTCAGGGAGGCTCGAATTGTTGCCTTGACCATCCATATCCACAATTATTAGGAACCCACAGACCAACATCGAAAGGTCAGAGTCCATAAACACTCTCTGATGATGAACAACTAGAGCAGTGGTTCTCAACCTTCCTAATGCTGCGACCCTTAATACAGTTCCTCATGTTGTGGTGACCCCCAATTTCATTGTTACAAGTTGAACATAATTAAAGCATAGTGATTAATCACAAAAACAATATGTAATTATTTATGTGTTTTCCGATGGTCTTAGGCGACCACTGTGAAAGGGTCGTTTGGCCCCAAAGGGGTCGTGACCCACAGGTTGAGAACTAGAGAAGAAAATACTAAAGAATCGTTCATATGAACAACCAGGAGTGTTTTGAGAGAACAAGGAGCTAGAGATCGGCAACTCCTTCCTCTTTGTGCCTCTGACCAGTGTCTGCAGCTGAGAGACCTAGGGGGCTTTGTACTGAGGGCTCAGAGGGTGGGTATTTCCAACACAGATCTAGGGCACTGGGAAAAACCCCACAATAAATTATGTTAAAATGAGAGAGGGAGACACACAAATATGCAAAGGGAAAGGAATGAGAAAGGAGGAAAAACCATGGTGGAAATGCAGAGGATAAATTAAAGAGATGGGGCAGGATAAGTTAGTATATCAGGCACCGTTTTCAGGAGATAATGGTGATACCTGAACTAAAAAGTGTGAGTTCAGAGAAATAAAGAGAGGAGGCCTATTAAATTCAGTTTCCCTAAGATAATTCCCTAGTATTTAGCATAATTTTGAATGTTTAGGGGGGAAAGCCTATGCAATTGCCACTGCATTTCTAAATATCTGTAAATCTGATTTTTAGAGAAAACCAGCAGCTTTAATTCTTAAAACTTAAATCTTCAAAGAAAATTTGGTATATGGAATAGAATAAAGTTCCCGTGGGTCTAATCCCAGTATTTCCAGGCACAAGCTAGCCCTGAGACCTTAGGCCCTCCCCTCCGCTGGACCTCACTTTCTAAATATTTAAAATAAGGGACCTGACATAAGAGATGTCTAATGTCTAGTTAAAATTCATTAGGGATCTTTTTTAAATTGAAAGTTTTATCTTTCTAAATCTTAGGTTATCTTCTTATAGCAGTCTCTAACATCCAGAAAATGAAAAGTAAATGTCTCAGTTCTCCAGTGCCAACTACCAGTTGCATGATAAAAATGAGACACACTTTTTGTCCATGTTCCTCCTTTTTGTAGGCATTGCATTATTCTTGTAGTGTACATTGGGGCTGGTATGAGGAGGTGAAACTGCAGTGAACTCACAGAAACAAATGGGGGAGGAACATACAGATAAACAGGCAATGTATTGACAGCAATAGAGCTAAAGGGTAGAGGTTCTGAGGGGATGAATGAAAGACAGATAAATGATGGTCCAAGTACTCTCCAAGGCAAGCATTTGGTACATAATTTGTTTTTGATACAATTGTAATGAATGTCATTCTTCTCTATGGAACAACACACCAGATCTTTAGCACATCTCTGCTTGCTGCCCAGTAGGCAGCGAGTGCCCAATTGCCAATGCCATGTTTTAGCTCATGTTCATCTGCAGGATATTAAACAGATTGCCATCCTTTTGATGTTTGTGAATAGTGGTGAATACCATATGATATGACTCAATGGGTTTGTTTCAGGAAAAAGAAAAAGACGAAGAAGAGGATGAGGAAAGGAAGGAGAAATTTACATCTCTCCCTGATATGAAGGGATGGCGTAGATAAGTCTCAAAGGATAGCAATGAAATGGAGTAGAGTGGCAAGCTTTGTACTTAGAAAAGAATGGTACATCTACCAGTTCACCCCCAAATTTCTGGCATATTTCATGACTAATGAAATGGCTCCCAGTCTACAAACAGTGTGTTGTGTTGTGTTTTTATTTTCAGAAATAAAAAAAATCACTGGAGAATAATGACTTTATTATAATTCAGAGTGTTCTAGAATGTATCTGATTTAAGGGCCCATAATATTTGTTGGCCAAGATATAACTCTTTCATAAGAAATTCTTAAGTTATTCTCATCTTTATTTTCAACTTGTAAAAAATCATAACAGCTGTTTGAGGTACACAAAGCCCAAGAAAAGCTCTGTCAAAGAAGCATTAGAATATAAAAACTTAGATTTTCCTCTTGCTCCCAACATATCTTTATGACATGTAGTAAGTAATTTAAGTTTTGCACCTTTTTGTATTTGAAGCTGTTGGACTATGTGATCTCTGAAGGCCTATTCAGCTCCAGGCTCCCCAACATTGAGAAAGTAGTCTTGGAGTTTTCTTTTAGAACATCATTTTCTGACAATACTAAATTCTATGCAAGTAATAATATTCCCCAGATGAGTTTTCTCTAAAATTCTAAAACTATACCCTCTTTGGATTGGAAGGCGATTTTCTTGTTCTTTTTCTCAATGTTCTCAACTGTGAAACTGAGCTAGTGATAGATATTCATGGCCCATTTAATATTGAGCTGGGAAGAAGTGATGAAATTATTCAGTGAAATACAACTGAGGCCAGACAAACCTTATCTTACAATGAGAGAGAGAGAGAGAGAGAGAGAGAGAGAGAGAGAGAGAGAGAGAGAGACTAGTCAAAGCTTTGTGCTCCAGGGTGTGTACTTATCCCCTGCTCTGGTCACTTTTCTAAGGCTATACAAAAGAGGGAAAAGGGAGGGTGAACTTAAACAGGTTGCCTGCTTTAATTCAGAGAAAAAGCTAGGCAAGTCAGAGTTATCCTTGTTTGTAATCAATAGAAATTGTTTAATTTTTATTGAATTTATTGGGTTGACATTGATTTGTAAAATTATATAGGTTTCAGGTATACAATTCTACAATACATCATTTGTATATTGTATTGTGTGTTCAACACTCCAAGTCAAGTCTCCTGCCTTTACCCTCTTCTACCTCCCTTCACCCCTCTTTCCCTCTGGTAATCACCATACTGTTGTCTGTGTCTATGAGTTTGTTTTTGTTTCTTAATCCCTTCACCTTTTTCACCTAGCTTCCCAATCTCCCTCCCCTCCAACAGCTGTCAGCCTGTTTTCTTTATCTATGAGTCTGTTTCTATTTTGTTTGTTAGTTTATTTTGTTCATTATGCTAAGTGAAATAAGCCAGTCAGAGAAAGACAAGTACCATATGATTTCACTTATATGTGGAATCTAATGAACACAAGGACATATTTGTTCTGGTTTTTGCCTAGCTCTCTTTCAAAATTACTAGCGTAGACATATCCTATATAATAAAAGGGTAATATGCAAATTGACCCTAAGGGTGGAATGACTAGTTGCTATGACATGCACTGACCACCAGGGGGCAGACACTCAATGCAGGAGCTGCCCCCTTGTGGTCAGGGCGCTCCCCACAGGGGGAGCTCCGCTCAGCCACAAGCCTGGCTGATAGCTGTGAGCACAGCAGTGGGAGCCTCTCCCACCTCCTCGGCAGTGCTAAGGATGTCCGACTATGGCCGTCAGATGGACATCCCCCGAGGGCTTCTGGGCTGCCAGAGGGATGTCTGACTGCCAGCTGAGGCCCGATCCCCTGGGGTCCTGGGATGGACATCCCCGAGGGGTCCTGGACTGCGAGAGGGCACAGGCTGGGCTGAGGGACCCCCTAAGTGTGCGAATTTTTGTGCACTGGGCCTCTAATACTAAATAAGAGTCTCCTTACTATTTTTGGCTTTGTAAATGTTTTCCAAACTTAATTTCCCATGACACTAGAAAAACATACTTTAATAAATGAATATAAGATCTGTGAATTGTTTATAATGAACTGAACATCATAGATCTTTTAATATAAGATCATTAACACAGTCTTGTCACCCTCTACTTTTTTCCCACCAAAGGTCAAAGCCTTTTTCTTCTTTTTGTAAAATAAATCAGTTTGTTGAAGGCTGATATGATAATGAACTGTAATGTATGTTAAACTCATCGAGTACAAGAGTACAAAAATCACATGCAATTTCTCCAAGCTCAAATAAATAGGGCTGTAAGGTTGTTGATGGAAACTATGGGGGGATATTTAAATATTAAGTTTATTCATTTTGTTTTGATTGAACAATCAGAAGAGACTATAGAGCTGTCATTTCAGTGGGAGGTTAAAGTAAGTGACAGAGAGGATATTGTGTTGACTCTAGACTTTGCTAGAAGATTACACTAGGGGATCTTATTGGTTCACATGATTAAAAAAGAAAGGCACGAAAACAAAATTTCCATATCTAACTGTCATAGATTTGGTGTATAATGCTCCACCTAAATGGGGGTTGTTTAATGTAACATTTATACTTATGCCTTGAGAATAAGGGCTTACCATTGAGTGAAACAATAAGAGAATATGGGTATTAGTATCAAAATGATAATATAAGCACCAGAAATCAGGCACAGACAGATAATAGTTTAGAATTCTTAATGGGGTGAGGAGGGGAAGATGCTTATCCCTCTAAGCCTGAGGTGTATGGTTGTCACTCCTAGAGCTAAGCTAGAAGTGATGTAGCTATTTAGTGCTGCTTTCACTTGGATACCACACAGCATGCATTTAATTAGATTGAATGGTACAGCTTTTTTTCTCTTTGGATACCTTAACATACCTTTTCTTCCATGGCCTTCTTTGTTTCTTCTCTCTCTCTTTCTCCTTACACACGCTCTCCCCTCCCAAGTATGACTTAATTGTTTTTATTCACAAATGACATCTTTGGAAAAAACTATCAGAATTAGACACTTTTCATTCTTCTGGTTCATGTTTGAGCTCATTCTCTCTCACACATATGCCTGACATGAAATGATGACTTGCTGTTTTATAATATGCATGCAACAAGACCCCATCATCATAATTTAACCATGTAGTTCTGCTTATTGGCAATATAGAGAAATTATTAATTAGCTAATTTTATAATAGGATACACAGAAGCTCCTTTATAGCCTTGGGGCAAAGTAGTTTAATTTACCAATATTGTATAATTTAAATTATGAAAATGAGGCATAAAGGCAAAGATATGAAAAAAAGGAAAGCTCATAACCATAGGAGTATAATATTGAAGGACTGAGAATGAGATACTGAGTTTGAGGACTTTAGCCTGATTTTATTATGATATCTTTGTTTGTGACTCAGCCTAAGGTCATTTGCAGCAGGTCCCAGACTGAGAATTATTACCAACTAAATGAAATGGGAAATTAATTTGTTTTAAATGATACTAGACATTATCATGTGCTTTTCCACCCCAGTCAGACAAATTACTTCAAATAAAGCTCATGGACCTTCTAGAGATAGGAACTGATACACCCCATGCTGCTAACAGACTGTAGAATCAGTGAAGAAGCATCACTATACATAAAAGAGAAGAGCAAAGATTAACCCATGTGAGCAAACTTTGGTTATATTCCTTCAGAGTTTGAAGATAATTTTTTTCTTTAAAAAATTGATTCTCTAATACACTGCCCATATTTAAAGTATTCAATTTGATTAATTTTGACATACATATTCATCCTTGAAACCATTGCTGTAATTAATATAACAAATATATTCATCACCCCCCAAATTTTCTTTGTGCCCCTTTATAATCATTCCTCCCACACCTTCCTGCCCATTCCTCATATCCCCAGGCCACCACCCCCACCTTTCCCAGGCAACCACTGATCTTCTTTCTGTCATATAATAGTTTGCATTTTCTAGAATTGTATATGAATGGGACCAAGCACTGTGTATATAGTCTGGCTTATTTCACTCAGCTTAATTATTTGGAAATTCGTCTATGTTGTAGTGTAAATTAATGGTTGCTGGGTAGTCTTTCATTCTTTCATTGTATACTAGTATACCAGGCGTAAACCATGGTTTGTTTATCCATTCACCTATTGGTGGACATTTGAGATGTGTCTGGTTTTGGACTATAACAAAGTGCCATGAACAAATCTTTGTAAAATATGTCTTTATTTCTCTTGGGTAAATATCTAGAATAATATGATAGATGTTTATTTTTAAGAAACTGTTTTCTATAATGTTTGTGCCATTTGATTTTTCCAGCACAATCATGAGAGATTCTGGTCTCCATCTTTAACAACATCTGATATGGTTGATTACATTTTTACTTTTGGGCATTCTGTGTGTAGTTTTATCTAATGTGGGTTTTCTCCTTAGTTTGTTAATATGGTGAAGTACATTGACTGAGTTTTCTAATTATACTGATTCATTATCCTAGCTTTACATGCCCCACTTGTCTATGATGTCTTATCATATTTATATATTGTTAGGTTAATTTTACTAAAATTTTATAAAATAGATCTGCAGTAGTTTTTTTCTTGTAATGTCTTTGTCTGGTGTTGGAATCAGAGTAATGTAATCCTAGCCTCATTGAATAAGTTTGAAAGTGTTTTCTTCTTTTAAGTTTTCTGGAAGAGTTTTTGTAGAATGGGTATTAATTCTTCATTGTTGAAGCCATCTGAGCTTGGAGTTTTCTTTGTGGGGAGTTGTACACTGAAAATTCAATTTATTTAATAGATATGGCCAGCTTAATAAAGGTTCCTAAATTTAAATATACTTTTAAAAAAATAACAACATAAAAGTTAAAATGTAAACACTGACTCTAAGAAGAAGTTTCTCCTGGTATACGCATACA
>NW_005353789.1:3873336-3893308 GCF_000412655.1 Myotis brandtii | reverse complement strand
GTTTACACTAAAAGATTTATGTATGTAGCAGTGCACTTAAGACTACTCTTTGTATAAGCTTATTTTATAAATAGGCTACTCTAATCAGTGCAAGTAGTGAGACTATGTAAAATGTCTGAAGAATTTTAATTTGGCAAATATTTTCCTGGGAAATGTCTAATCTATGAAAATACTAAATTTCTATTGTAAGAATTTATGTTTCCACTAAACATTCAGTAAAGGTAATGTGGTTTCCCTACTATGCACAACATAAGACTTTTGGTGTCTATTAAAAACAACAACAAATCCCTGAATTCTGGGAGGTTGGTTACATCTCTTAAGTGTGTGTAGCACAAATAACCAAATCCTGCTCCATAGTGTTAGAAAATGTCTGATGTATTCAGGAAGACTATTCAAAAAGAATCTGAATAGTCTTTATTCTAAAGGGCGTGGAGCAGAATTTTATGACAATGGAGAGGGTTAGCCCCCAATGTGGCTGGCCCAACCTTAACTGTCAACGTTAAAAAACACACCAAATATTTCTATAGTGATTTTTGCTGTAATTTATTTACTTCAAGTCACAGGTCCACTGTAGGGTTCTCATAAGTCATGTAGCAAGTGGTTTACAAATAAGCACAGTCTGTGATGGTATCATCAAACTAAGAGATGGAATTGCGAATTCTTTCCTTATCTGAAAAGCTCATGCATGGTATGATTATGGCATACCGGAGATGTACCTTGCTCCAATTAGCATCAGCAGGCTACTCACTATGAAAAAGCCCAAGGGCAGACTAGAGAAGGCAGGGGAAACAGTACTTTCAGGAGTCTGAGTTGTAATCCAGCCCATTGACTTCTGCGTAGCTTTCTTCCATGTAGAATAACGAGTGTCGCTTTCCATGGCATTGATCTGTGGCTCAATCCGTTCCATCACCACGGCTGACAAATCCTCGGGCTTAAGACTCCAAACGCCCACCCCTTCTGCAGCTCCCGCTGCCATGGCGGCTCCCAGTGCGGTTGTGTCAGCTACAGTGGGCTTCATTACTGGAATCCGCAGAATGTCTGCTTGTAGTTGCATAAGAATTTTGTTTTTGGTCATTTTCCCATCCACCTGCAAATGGCTGAGTGGAATTCCACAGTCACGGTTCATGGCATCCAAAATCTCTCGGGTTTGGAAACAAACAGCTTCTAATGCAGCAAAAGCAATATGACTTTTATTGGTGAACTGAGTGAGCCCACAGATGATCCCTCTGGCGCTGGGATCCCAATGAGGTGCATATAACCCTGAAAAGGCTGGGATGAAGTAGCAGCCATAAGAAGTACCTGCTTCCTTAGCAAGTTCTTCAATTTCTTCTGAGGTCTCTATAATTCCAAGATTGTCTTTTAGCCAGCGAATAACTTCACCGGCTATAGCAACCGAACCTTCCAGTGCATAACATGCTGGCTTGTTTTTGCCTAATTTGTAAGCCACTGTGGTCACAAGGCCGTGGTCAGAAAACACACACTTACGGCCGGTGTTACACAGTAAGAAGCAACCTGCTCCATACGTGTTTTTGGCTTGCCCTTCCTGGAAGCACAACTGTCCCACCAATGCAGCAGACTGGTCCCCCAAACACCCAGATATGGGCACCCCTTCTAAGGACCCAGCCTTCATTCGGCCATAGATCTCAGAAGAACTGCAGACGTTGGGAAGAATGTTCATTGGAATTTCAAAAAAGTCACAGAGCTCCTTATCCCATTCCAAAGAGTGGATGTTGAAGAGCATCGTCCTGCTTGCATTTGTCACATCCGTGCAGTGGACGCCTCCCTCCGCGCCTCCCGTCAGGTTCCAGATGAGCCAGGAGTCAACGGTCCCAAAGAGGGCTCTCCCTTCTTCCACAGCCTTTTGAATGCTTTCCACATTGTCCAGCAGCCAACGAAGTTTCACGGCGCTGAAGTAAGTGCTCAGGGGAAGGCCCGTCTTGGACTTGACAAAGTTATTATTTCCTGGAATTTTTTTGCTCAGTTTCTCCACGGTAGACTGGGTCCTTAGGTCCAGCCAAGCGATAGCGTTGTAGAGCGGCTCTCCGGTCAGCCTGTCCCAGACTAGAGTGGTTTCCCTCTGGCTGCTGATGCCGATGGCTTTTATGTTGGATATATCAATATTCAGTTCGCTAAGCTGCTCACACGTTTTCTCTATGCACTCAAAGACAGACTGAATAATTTCGTTCGGGTCCTGTTCCACCCATTCTTCTTTTGGAAGCTCTTGTGATATTCTCACTTGATGTTGACCAAGTAGCTCGGCTGTTTTGGGATTGAAAACCAGAAAACGAGAGGAGTTCGTCTCCTGGACCACTCCCCCCACCAAGGACTCCCCAACCGACTTCGGGGCTGCCATGAAAGCAGTCGGTAGGCTCAGCCGCGCCGTTTCCAGGTGATAGAGGTGGGGGGCGGGGAGCGGCACGCGGTGACTCCGGAGTCTAAGGCGCAGGCGCAGCACCTACCTGGGCTGCACCTGCAGCAGCTCGAGGCAGCCGTTGTCCTCTAACTGATGCTACATCTCACCCCACCCCCACTCCCGCCTACTCAGTTATCTTTTAAGGAAGTTTTAGTTGTTTTAGAAAATCATATATTTACCCACATAATTACTATTAGCGGTGCTTTCCATTCTACAATGTGGATGCATATTTCTGTTATTTTCTTTCTGTTTGCAAGATTTTCTTCAACATTTCTTGTAGTGCACGTACGCTAAAAATGAATTATTTCTACTTTCGAATGTCTGAAGTATTTCCTCTTAATATTTAAAGATTTTTTTTTCTGGATATAGAATTGTAATGAATTTATTTATTTAAATTTTGGGCCCGAAAAGTATTGCTTCACCATCTTCTCTTGTGTCATTGCAGGTGTGAACATCATTGTCATCCTTATTTTTATCATGTCTATTTTCTTTCACTGCCTTTAAGTTTGTTTCTTTTTATGAATGGTTAGTTTTATAATGATGTTTCTTGGTGTATTATTTTCTGTATTTGGGGCTCATGAAACCATTAGAGTTATAAATTTCATAAAACTTTGAGCCATTATTTATACAAATATATTTTATTTTCTCTCTCTCCTCTGCCTTAGGGAATCCAATCACACATATTGGAATTGTTCTGCAGATCACTGATGCTCTACTCATTATTATAATTATCTTTTCTTCCTATGGTTCTTTTTATATAATTTCTATTACTATGTCCTCAAGTTTACTAATCTTTTCTTCTCCAATGTCTAACCTGCTAATTCATCCAGTATATATTTCACCTCATCATGGTAGTTTCTTGCAAGAAGTTCAATTGGAGTTTTTGAAATATTTACTTAATTTTTAACACATGAACTACAGTTAGAATACTTTTAATTTTCTGCTAATTGTAACATCTGTGTCAGTTCTGGTTCAATTTTGACTGATTAATTTATCTCCAAAAATTTAATGAGGTCAGTAAAGCAAAATTAGCAACCAAACTTAATTTGAATAGTAAGGGATTGATATCAATGGTAGATGGTATAGATTTTCCTGATAATATCTTTGTTTAGTTTTAAAAAATTCCATCAGAAAATCTCTAAGCAAAAATTTTGAGACGATACTTACCAGTATGTCAGCATACCATATTATGTTTGAATTTGCATGGAACAGATTGTTTTTAAATTTTTACAATGTTACATTTTTCTTCCCAATTATTTGACATTATTCAGTCAAAAGGATTTGACTGAAAATTTCATCTTTATATTTTCTCTCCCCTGCCATACCAAGATATATATACCCAAATGTTTCCAAACCCATGAACTTAGGGATACTTTAAAGAATTTTATATTTAATACAAGTAACTTATTAATAAAATTATCAGATCTGAGTATTAGTTTTTATTTAGTTTCACTGTTAATAAATTATAACTACTAAATAACCAGATTACAATAGTCTTAATTTAGTTTAGGAAGAAAGTTGATTTAACTTTCTTAGAGTAATTGCAAATTAAATGATGGCTTTAATCAAAGCTAATTAATAATGCTTTCCTTTTTAACTAAGACACATAAAATAACTCTATTTTTTCATTTCAAAAATATTAATAACACAGAAACTTTTGCTTGTTAGTCTATAATAGCTTTCCTATATTCTAATTTAAGTGCCTCTGTAATAACCATTGTCAGGACCTTATTTGTGAAGACATTCAACTTTACAAGGAAATTGTTATTTCATTTGCATTATATTCTATACAAATGCAAATGCTTTAATGGTGGACAAACTATTCAGAATAGTCTCCCCCAAATCAGATGCTTCTGCCAAAAGTCTATTAATATGGGATTGTTAAAATTAGAGTTGTTAAACCAATTAATTTTCTATTATTACTTATCTTTAAGGCTACTCTTCTAGATGCAGTCCTTTTAAATATAAAATTGTTTAAATGATGTTCACACTGTAAAGTTCAAAATGTATTCATTCATTCAGTAATTTGACAAAAATGTTTTGAGAGGTTGCTGTATATAGCTTTATTATAGGCAATAGCAGTGCATATACATTCTTCCTGCCTTTATTACTACAACTAAATATAATATTGACATATTTTCTTTACACATCATATTTTAGAGCACCATTAATTTATTGTTTTTTTTCCTATCAAGTCCACTAATTATAAATTCAATGAGGGCAGGTATCTTGGCTGTTTTATTCAATCTTGTGTCTTTGGCACTTAGAACAGTGTCTGACCCAAAGCAGAAACTCAAGAAATATTTGTTGAATGAGTTAATGAATACCACTATGCTATATATGATCCTCACTTTATTAAGTAATTATCATGAAATCAAGATAATTTTAATTTCTGAATGAGCTATTGGTTATTTATTTTACAATAGAATATAATAAGGTAGATTGATGAAAAGGTAAAGGGATGGAAAAGTGAAAAAATATATGATAAAATTGGTATAGCAAAATATTAATTGTAGAGTTAATGTGGTAGATAAAATGGTGATGGTGGTAAAGTTCTTTCAATTTTTCTATATGTTTACAAATTTTTATGACAAAATATGGGGAAATGTAATGCAAATAAAAAGCTGGTCAAGCTGCAAAATGCAATTAATAGAGATCAATTTCATCCAGGTTCTTTTGTTTGTTTGGAGAGACAGTTGATAGGAATAAGAGTCACTGCCAACTTTATGATAATTTGAGAGGGTCTGTGGTGGAATAATCTAGTTATAATTGTTCATCTCAAGAAAATACCTTTTTATTAAGGTATTTGCACTTTTATTGTAGGAATTTTCTTCTGCCATTGTAAAACTTGTAAATCTTAGGGAGCCAGCTGCATCTTTAACTCCTTGGCTTTTAACAAGAAATATCAGGCATTCAAAAATGCTGCCACTCTTTTCAATCTCTAAAGAGCGGGAATCAGTTTTGAAAGTTTCAAGTTTATAAAATTTGGACTTATCTGAGCCTTTCATTTGAGAGTGTGTGCCTTGATGGTAAGGGCTTTGAATTATATAGTTTGGAAATTTAACATTTTTTTTTTAGATTGTGTCATAACCAATGTATCATCACAGTTGGTAATCTTCAAAACACTGATGCATTTTTCTACATGCTGTTCCCAAATGTGCTGGACCAGCTGTTGAGAGCCATGCCATCCAATTTCCTAGAGAAGACCTCTTCTTGGACCACAAATCACCTCTTGGACTAGCCCTCTTTGTTCTAAAAAAGATTGGAAAAATCTAAGCAAGTTACCATGGTTTATTACTCACGTTTTCTCTGTTAAGCCTGGGCTGTGGAAGTCACCGCATCCACATTAGGAGGCCTTGGCATTCTAAGTAAGCCCTCATAACAGACAAGCCAGTGAGTTTAATATTCACGGCTATGAAAGTGATTTTATGAATGTTTGTATCTTGAAATGTTTTATTGTGTGAATGTGCATGTGTGTGCGTGTGTGTGTGTGTGTGTGTTTGTATGTGTTCTTTGTCATTTTCCCAGTGAAAATTGCCCTGACACTGATCTCAATGTTAATGTATTCCTGCTTACATTTGACTTTGGAATATGTTACGGCTAATTATCATTACACAGGATGAAAGATCAGAGCCCTGAGTGAGGTGCTTGGGTTTAGGAACAAAGGGAGGCCAATTCGGCATCTTGGCTCTAGGCCCAACAATTGTAATGGAACATCTTGAATCTGGTGGGGTCTTTGTAGCTATTTATTTTACTTTTTCTCCCTCAATTTTTGAAAGGGGGTAGCAGGGAGGGGTTAAGGGTTTGAAGGGGCTGAAATTTCCCCTTGAACATGATGTCAATATGTTGGCACGTCTCCTTTTATTAAGATGCCATCCAACTGATAACAAGTCCTGCTGTGTTTTACCAACATAAAAAATTAGACTGGAGACCGAGGAGCGGCAGGTGGCTTTTGGCACCAAGAAATAATCACACTTGATGTGGAAAGTAAAGTAAAAGGAGCCATCTGTTCACTGCAGGAGGACGTGGAAAATCACATTAACATATTGTCACTAACATCATGAAATACACAGTTAATAATAAATTTAGTTATCATGGCAAGTCGCGTTGGATACTTACTCTGATGCGGAATGTGAAAGATGTTCTTTCTTGCCCACCTCATCTTTTTTTTAGGGGGTGGGGATAGAGATTTTAAGTCTTTCTTTGGTGTGTGTGTGTGTGTGTGTGTGTGTGTGTGTGTGTGTGTGTGTGTGGCATGGTTGCGGGGAGGAATGCATTTCATTTTAAAGCCTTGCTGTGGTTCATTGTTGCTGACTCAGTGAACAAGAGAGCCTTTCATGCAGGTGGAATGAATGACTTCTTTGATTCCATCCACTTATTGTCCAGCATGTTATTCTGTAACTTCTTACCTGGGTGGAGAAAAAGAGATGTAGGAGAGAAAAAGGTTGTTTTGATCATGTCCCCACATGAGATTCAGAGCACACAAATCCTTCCAGGAAAGGCGTGGGGTGGCAGGATGCTGCTACAGAAGAGGATCAGTGATTGGCTCTCCTTGGACAACCCAGTCTGCCTTTGGTCAGTAGCGTTCCTGCTGCATGGGTTCTAGTGGATTCTGTGAGATGCCTGCAAATACTTTATAAGAGAACAAATGTGTTAAAACAATGCGATGAGAAGGTTTTCTTGCACTTTTCTGTGCCTGTGTTGTTTACATATGCCAACCAAATAAAGAAGCTACAGGGGCTGGACGTCAAACTGATCTTGGAAAAATTGGAATTGTTATTTCTGAGTCATTATTAGAGCCATGTTTATACATTATTTAATTTTTATTTTATTTTTCAATTACAGTTGACATAAAATATATCAGTTTCAGGTATACAATATAGAGATTAGACATTTCTATAACTTACGAAATGATCATCCTGATAAATCTAGTACTCATCTGACACCACATACTTTTGCTGTAACAGTTTCTTATAGTCATTGCTCACTGTCACCATGAATTTGTGACTCAAACCCATATTATTGTCAGTATTATTAATATCAAGGTCTCACTATTTACAAAATTACAGTTGCCACGTAATAGAATCTTTATAAATAACTTGACCAATAGTTCTTCCCTGTTTATGATTGTCGGTCTATATCCAGTCATTATCACATTTGCTACACAGCAGCAATATATACTAGTAAATAACTTTAAAAATATCTATATACAATCATGTAAAAACATTAGCATAAGAATCAGAATTTTAGTTCCAACTCTGATTCTAACTAGCTTTATGATTTTTTGCAAGTTAAATGACCTCTCAGGCCCTTTTTCTCAGGAGTAAAATGTAGGTAACCTCTAAAGAATCTTTTTTCCTTTAAATTTAAAGATTAAAAAATGTTGTTCAGTGAAACTTGATTTGTATTTTAAGTTAATGGGAAGAAAATGGCATGAAAGGGGCAATCATTTTTGTAGTATTTACTCATAAAACCTGAATGATCCCATAAGGTAACATGTGAACTAGGGTTGTCAACTTTCATTCAGACAATGACTGAATGTGGTGGCACTTGGAAAGAGATCTGTTTTGTTGGGAGCAAGGGGTGGTGGGCTTTCCTTCTGTTATATGTATAGCTTTCTATCACTCAGGGTGAAAGTTACCATGTATTCCTGACTTAGATGTAGACTCTGCCATCTCAGTCCAATCATCACAGTGTCTCATGAACAGAGACTTACATTTTTTATTCTGTAGATTTTTTTAAAAAAATGATACAATTTATTTTCTCAGTCAGATGATCTGGACACAGAACCCACTGTCAATGGATAAACAGCTACAGACCTGATAATTTTCTCCAGTCGTCTTGGATCATATGCTGATTCACTTTTTTGAACATCCTTCCTTCTCTCATATACCATCTCTTTTCTTAGGTACCTTCAGATCATTTTCTTTCTCCAAGGAAACCTTTCTTAGTTAAATCACTTTGCTGTACTTTCCCATTGTACCTTGTACTTTCTTTTTTTCTAACAGTCATTGCACATGAATTAACTGTTCAGTGTGCCATCTCTGCTGAATTATAAACCTTGTGAAGGCTGATGCCAGGCAGATAGAGCCATTTAATAAATATCATCTTATTGATTGACAGTTGGTTACACCAACCTGCATCAGGGGAAATAGATTGTGTCTTTGGTCTTGGCATCATGGTGTAGTCATCCTGAAAGCCTCAGGTGAACTTGAGGTGACTGTTCCAGAGTTTATTATTCCCAGGGGAGGCACAGTTAGAACTAGACTCTATATTAGGATTTCTCTGGAGCAATTAGAATGTTTAAAAGGTATCCTACCATGGACAGCAAAACAGTTCATGGCTCTTCTAAAGCTCATGAATTAATTTTTATAGTAGCCTGAAGGTATACTAATGAAAATATGAATAATATACTTACTAAATTCTTAGATGGTCCTGGGACTGATCCAACATTTTGAGTGTACCAAAGCCTTTAAGTCATACCTGGATAAACTCTTCTTCATTATACTGAAGTCCATTATTTTAACAAATTTTATTCAGCTTGGGGGAAACTTATAAGTTTAATTTTGCAGAAATAAAAACTGGCAGAGAAATATGTTTTATAATATCAAGTATAGACTATATATTTTTTCATGTGTTACCTTGCTATAATGCTTAGAATGAAATGAATTGGTCAGGTGATTAGGTATGACTTGAAATGATGAAATGAGTTACACTGCTGTCCCCCACAAAAGTTATTGTTACATAGACAGAGTCACATGTATTATACATAAATATACATGCTTAACTCATTATATATTTAATACTTTAATACATACTTACTTTAAAATTTTAGTAATAATAAATAAATGCTGCCGAGGCTGACCAGCAGCCCCCGAATGACGGATGAACCGATTACTCTGACACAGTTTCACTGTGAAAGACAGGCTAAGGGATGGCCTGGCCGAAGTGACCAGGCAGACTGGATTGCCTGCCTCGTTAGGCCTTTATTGGAATGTTTATCTTTACATACAATCAGTAGGGTGAGTAATCTTGGGAGGACACAAGTGTTTACATTGTCCTCTAGGCAAGGGCATCCAGGGATTAAGCATAGGGATTCCAGTAAACACCTGGGGTCTGCATATGCACAGGCTTGTTTGTAAAGGTCAAGGAATAATTAGGGGCACTGCCTTTAACATTCCCTGTCCCCCTAAATCAGAATTCTGATAAATAGGGCAGGCGGCCTTCCACACACTTCCCTTTTCTCAGAATGTCCTCCTTACAAACTTTCCAACCAAGTCTCGTGTGCTCCCCAATAAAATGCCAGGTAACACATACTTGTTGCCTTATTGTTTTATAAACTGAAAATCAAGTAAAAATGTCTGTGATAATCCTCTAGAAAGGTAGGTAAACTAGGAAATCATCACAATGAATGATACTCAGGTATACTCTGTAGGAAGTTGCCAAATGTTTAGACTTAGTTTGGAAATATTTTGCCATAATGCATAAAAGTTATCTCAGATCCTCAGAGGCAGTTGTACAAACTGACAAGCATTTTCAGACTTGATATTTCATTCCACGCATGCTGGGCTTCTTTGCAGTTGTTGAAAACAAGGCAGATGGGCATTCCAGTCAGCCTGAGGGGACAGGAGTCACACACTTCAGAGCTCCGGGTGCCATGAGACTCCTTCTTTTCATCAGTCAGGCTGATAGACCCAGGGAGGCCAGGAATTCAGTGATATCCTAGAGGGCTTGCAGGTGGTCATCACTGAAGAGCCTGGTAGACTCCTGCTGACCTCTGGTTTCATAGAAAGTGTTGAAAGTGTATTTATTTCCCTGTGACAGGCCAGGCTTCGACATGAAACAACATGTTGGAGAAACTCTGGTGGTTTTCAGTGTGGAAAACTTTCAGAGGGTGATGCTGATAAAGAATCGTAGTGTTTTTGTTTTCTCTTCCTTTTTAAAAAATTGTGGTAGAAACACAACATGAGCTTTACCTTCATAACAGATTTTTACGTGTGTAAAAATAGTTACTTATAGGCAGATTGTGGTACAGCGGATCTTTAGAACTTACTCATCTGGCATAACTGAAATTCTATACATGTTAGATTAGCAACTCCCCATTTCCCTCTCCACCCAGTCCACCCATTCCTTGGCAACACCATTTTATTCTTTGCTTCTATGAGTTTGACTATATTGGATAGCTCATATAAGAAGAATCTTGCAGGATTTGTCCTTCTGTGATTGGCTTCTTTTCTCTTTTTGTTGGCTATTTCTATATATCCTCAATAATTCCACCTATCAGTAAGAACTCTTTGCTCTTCTTCCTCTGGACTTCTGAGACATGCAAAGACTTTTCATTCAGCACTATCAATTCCTCTTTAATATCCCATATTTTTCTCCTATTTCAATGTAAGATTCCTGAGGGGAGAAAATTGCTTTAAGAGTTCTATAGTCTTAGTAGTGCCTTCACATAGGAATAATAGTCTATACTTTTATTCTCCTTCTCCCTTCCTTCATTCATTCAAAAAATATTTACCCAGTATCAACTATTTAATGATTGCTGGGATCACATTGAGGAGATAATTGTGAACTAGATAGACACAATCCTTGCCTTGTGAGGACATAGCGAGTAAATCAGACAAAAACTGGTAAGTAAAGATAAACTCATTGCAAATTGTAATTCATGATAAATGGCATAGCATAACTGGGGGTGGGAGAATGACTGGTTTTTCTTGCTATTTTTCTTTCTATATTTGTCTTAGCCATTCCCTCTTCTAAGTCATATATTCTAAATCTATGGGTGTTATGTCCACAGAATAAGAACTCTTCAATGCTAACCACTATTATGAGTTTCTCTTTTCTCTTAGGATATATGAGCAAATTGCCCCTGAGTAAGGAGAGGTCATGGCTTTTCAGGGGCCAGATGCAGTATGCCTTACAGAATACCACACATTCAACAGATTATGTATAGAATAATTCTTATTAAATTAGAAAGCAGAAAATATACTTTGCTAATACTAGAAAGTTAGACATGTTTTGACATACAGTTTTTATAAGCCAAGAGCCAAGCTTTAAAACCTTAGAAGGTTCATGATGAATATGTTCAAAAGAGCATAATGATAAATCTGGGTGTAAAGTATTATTATTCCTTAATTGATTATCCTAGTTCAAGACTGGTTATATAGGCCAGTAGACACCTCTTAGATTTTTAGTAATAGTCCCTTATATCTTCAATTGTAGTTTTAGAATAGGAATAAATAGATACACAGGCTTATTATGTGAATTAAGTTGAACACTATAATTTGTTACACAAATTGATAAGAAATCAAATATGGAATATGGGTTCATGACTAAATAAGAGAACATGATTCTTGATCACACATGTATGCCAGTAGATCCATTAAAAAATCTACTTTTACATTCTGCAAGAGATAGATCTCCACTTAAACCATTGTTTACAAATTAAACTTAAAAAATTGAGAGTGATAAAGAACTTATAAACAAATCATAGCCATAAATTTAGAAAATAGAATATCTGTAGAAATACTGCATTGGTTTGCTAGAGCTTCCATACAAAGTATTGAGCAGCTTAAACAACAGAAATTTCTTTTCTCACAATTCTGGAGGTGAGAAGTCTGAGATCAAGATGTCCATAGAGTTGTTTTCTCTTTATCTTCACATAGGCTTCCCTCTGAGTATATGTGTATCTTAATCTTCTCTTCTTAAAAGTACCACAGTCAGATTGGATTAGGCCCCACCCATATGACTTTATTTTACCTTAATCACCTCTTAAAGACCCTATCTTCAAATGCAGTCACATTCTGATGTACTTCTACATACAAAAAGGGGTGGGGATTAAACACATAACAGATACTAAAATAAGAATTACTGAATAAGTCAGAGTCAGAGACTAACCAAGGAAATAGAACCCACTTCAATTATTTGCAACAGAGTGAATTTAAAACCAATTTTTAGAAGAGTTGCAAATCCAAATGCGATAGTGAGAGAATCCTAGGATTAAAACATAGGGAAATCCTTATAAGCCTAGAGTAGTACAGACAAAGTACTAGCAGAGACAGGGATAGGATTGTAGGTTCAGGAATAGGATTACGGGATTAGCTGGAACCACGCAGGCCCACCTAAGGGGCCTGGAAACACTGAAGCTGGAAAAAGAAACACAACTCTATCAGAAATTTTGCTCAAGGCAGCAACAGAGGGGAGAATAGCCTGGTTTCTCCCTTCCTCCTATTCTCTATTTTTCTGCCAGTGCCCCTTAATGGGCAAACCTGGACAGAAGTCAGCTGACACAGAAGCCTGACAATTACAGCCTCTGGGTCTGTCCCCCTGTGCTGTAGACAGAATAGGAGGAGGGCAAGGTGTGAATTTGAGTGCAAACAAGCCCAAGACTGGCACAAGTACCAAACAAAAGAAAATATTATCAAGTGATTCAAAATGGAGAGTTGAATATTTGTTTTTATGGTTAGTGACTGTAATATAAATTAGCCCAACAAGACTTTATTTTATTCTTATAATTTCTTTAAAAATGTTTCTCCTCTTCTTTGCCTGGAAGATCCATTCTCCCTCCCACCCCACAATCTGTGCATTTCTAAATTATAAACATTATGTAAAGCCTTGCTTAAATTCTCCTTGAAGTTTCTCAGATTTTTCTTTCCTCATCTTTCTTCTTAATCCCCATTACACTTTGTGTATATTGGTCTCAAGGCACTTAGAACTTTCCCATTAGCAACTTCATATACACAATTATGTACTTTTCAAGGTCAGGGCCAGGGTCTTTATATTTCTCACAGTTTTTAATCCTGCAGCTTGCACATTATTGATGATAAGTAAACATATCTATTAAATAATTATACTTAAGAAAACTCTTATAGTATTGGCATTAATCCCATAACATTTTTTAAATCCTCACTGGAAGATATGCTTTCATTGACTTTTAGAAAGAGAAGAGAGAGAGAGAGAGAGAGAGAGAGAGAGAGAGAAAGAGAGAGAAACATCAATGTGAGAGATAAACATTGATCAGTTGCCTACTGTACATGCCCCAACCTGGGATCAAACCCGAAACCCAGGTATGTGTCCTGACCAGAAATCAAACCTGTAAACTTTTGGTGTATGGCATGATACTCCAATCAACTGAAATGGGGTCAGGGCAATCCCATTTAATATTTTTAATCTTGCCTTTTCTATAATTTTCCATCATCTTTACCATTTTAAATAACAAACTAATAGAATACAAGTATTATTTTTTAATGTAGAATTTTTAAAGGAATATATATATTTCATTTTCTGGTTATGTACATGAGACTCCTTAGCTTGAGATTCAAAGAAATACCCTTTTGTCCCATCTAAATTTCAAAAGCACATGAACTTTTGAATAAGTATT
The DNA here is from genome assembly GCF_000412655.1 of Myotis brandtii. NCBI lineage: Eukaryota > Metazoa > Chordata > Mammalia > Chiroptera > Vespertilionidae > Myotis > Myotis brandtii. Next base: position 3,879,515 of record NW_005353789.1, on the reverse strand, counting down.
TTAAGCAAATAGATCTTTTCTATTATTTCCCGCCCCTTTTTTATGGCCAGTGTTGTAGATTTTGAAATACATCTATTTTTTCCCCCACTAACATTTATTGGGTATTATGGATCAGGCATGCTCTAGGCATTTGAAATATACCAGAAAACAAAACAGACCCCTTTTTTGCCTTGTGTTTTAGAAAGAATAGCAATACATATAAAAATACATTGTAAATTCACTTGAGGTGAAGTATGAGAAAAAAAATAGAATGAGCTTAATAAAGTCAGAATTGCCAGGTTGGAGGTAGGGGGCTGGTTGTCATTTAAATAGGTTGGTCCAAGATAGCCTCATCCTGAAGGTGCCTTTGAGCCCAGACTTAAAGGAGGTGATGAAGTTAGCAATACAGGTGTCTGGAAGAGGAGCTTTCCAGGCAGAGAGAACAGAATGTAAAGGCCTAAGGTGGTAGAATGCCTAGAACAGATGTCCCCAAACTTTTTAGTTCACTGAACTGTGTCTAATTTTGTTTTCCACAGTATCTCTAGACCAAAGCAATACTGAACAGATAAGTTCATTAAGTAGTTTGTTACAAGCAACTTAAATATTTTAAAAAATATATTTTTATTGATTTCAGAGAGGAAGGGAGAGGGAGAGACAGAAACATCAATGATGAGAGAGAGTCATTGATCGACTGCCTCCTGCATGCCCTACTCTGGGGATTGAGCCTGCAACCTAGGCATGTGCCCTGACTGGGAATCAAACCATGGTTCATAGGTTGACACTCAACCACTGAGACACGCTATCCGAGCAACTTAAATATTTTTGTTCAAATAACTTAGTAGTCATTTGCAAAAGTAATGCACATACATTACAAAAAACTATTCATTTTATTCTTTAATAATCACAATTACCTAAGAATAGACTATGTGTACCTACTTGGGACTCACCTTGTTTGAGGTGCTAGGGTGTGGTCAAATTTTAGATATATTTTGGAGGTAGACATAGTGGGATATGTGGATGGATTAGGTGTGAAATATGAGGAAAAAAGGAGTCAAGGATGATTCTGAGGTTTTTTGGGCTGAGGCGCTGGCAGGAAGGAGTTGCCATTACGAGAGTTAGGGTAGACTTCAGGTAAGCAGGTGTGGGAGCTCCATTCTAGATGGTTCAATTTCAGATGTCAGTTAGACATGAAGTGTCAGCTAGGCAGCTGGGCATAGGAGTGTGATGTTCAGGAGGGAGACATGGGATGCAGATGTGCTTTGGGTGGTGAGTGGTACATAGATGGTATGTAAAGCCACGGAGCTAAATGAGATCCTCTAGAGAATGAATGTCGATAGGGAAGAGAAAAGGTCCAAAGACTGAATGAACCTTGGGACACTTCACTATGAATGAGTTTGGGAAAAGATAAGGAATTAGAAAGTAGATTCAAAAAGGGCAAAAACCAAGACAGACTGATATCCTAGCAGCTCAATGAAAAGCAGGTTATCTACTTTGTCTAATATTGGGGAGAAGTCGCTAAAGACAAATACATAAAATGCAGCTGGTCAGACACTTCAGTAAACTAAGAAATGGAATTCTTCTTCTAACAAAATAACTAGTGTTACTGTGCCACCTGTCAATCAATGCAAAATTGTCATACGTCTTTCCTTTTAAAGGATGAGAAAATCAGGAGATCTGTAGTTCTGGTTTTATAACCCATTAGCAATAGCTAGTGAGACCCTAGAGTGAATTTAAAAACAAAATGGGTAATTGTTAAATCTTAAGAAAGTTAATTAAAAATAATCATAGTAATCTTGATAATTTGTTTTCAATTTAAAAAATTGGCAAGAGAAATATGTTTGAGTTCTAGTGCTGCTTTTGCATAGTGACTTAATACATATCAAATGATGCTGAGTATTTGCAAAACATCTGGTAAGAGCAGGTAGCAGTTTTCTTTTCAATATGTTTTAAATGGCAATTTGATAAAGCTGGAAAATAACAATTTAAATCTTCATTTAATCTTCATTACCTTCTTTGCAAGGAGGCAATTTTATTCCTATTTGCTTTAACTGCTTGAGTTGGTTTCCTCACTCCAAAATAAAATTTCCTTTAAATAACTTTAGAAGAAAATATGTCAAATTATATTTTATCATTCTTAAAACAAAACCTCCACTATCTCACTTTCTTCTTAAAACCTTCTGTTGTCAACATCTTACTTAATCTTTATTCCCAAAATGCCATTTTTTGACCTCATGAAGATTGTTATTATTGTGATTTCTGTGTGTTCTCGGAGTCAAACAGACCTCTTTTTGTCTCTCTCTTTCTTACCCATCCTGATTAATCATCTGAACTATTCTCCCCACTGGCTGTATCAGTCTGGGTTCAGTTGAAAACAAAACAAAACAAAAACAGAGCCACACTAGATATTGAAAAACACATGGAAATTAATATAAAAAGTTAACAACATATGACGAATGAGCTGAAAAACCTAAGAGTTGGTAGTGAGAAAATTCAGAGCTTAACAAATATAGGAAGTTGCTACCATCCCCAGGGATTCCCATAGTCCAGAAGCAGGGATGCACAGAAGGGAACTAGAACTATGGTGAGGGTCACATGGTGGGAGCTGGTTTCATAAAGGGAGAGCATTTGCAAAGAGATTTGGAGGAGACACAGCTGCCTCCAGAAAGACCAGTCAAAGCAGAGCCATAGGGCTTAACTAGACCTGGTTTATCCAGTGAAATAAAAAGAAACCGCATTAATAATAATAATAATAATCCTGGTGGCAGTCTCTGTCATGTCATATATGTACTAGGTGGTTTTCACCAGTCCCAAGGTTTAAAATTGATATCTCTATGCATATAAAACTATAATTACAGCCCAGATCTTTCCCAGACTCAAGCATAATATAGGGAACTGCCTGTTGTACATTCGTATGAGTGTGACCTACTTTTAAGTTCAATACATTAAAAAACTTGTGTTCTTTATAAACCTAATTCCCCTTCATTATTTTTAACACAATTCTGGACTATAATCACTCAATCAGAGCTATGACTCATTCTTGACTCTTCCCTTTCCCATGTACTCTAAATTTAATGAACCTTCAAGTCCAGCCAATTTTGACTTTTAAAAATTTCACACTGTTTTCTAGTGTGAAGACTCTCGCGCGAGAGCTCTTCATTTTTAACCCTCACCATCTTCAAATTATACTACAATACAGCCTCTAACAGTAGACTGCTCTATCCTCAAATTTGTCTAGTCAAATCCAAAGACCACACAACAGCTAATTCTATTTCTATGTAACCTGGTTATGCTGCCCTTCTGCATGAGGATATGTCATACTCTAAGCTTTTAAAAAATATATATTTTATTGATTTTTTACAGAGAGGAAGGGAGAGGGATAGAGAGTTAGAAACATCGATGAGAGAGAAACATCGATCAGCTGCCTCCTGCACACTCCCTACTGGGGATGTGCCCGCAACCCAGGTACATGCCCTTGATCGGAATCGAACCAGGGACCTTTCAGTCCACAGGCTGACACTCTATCCACTGAGCCAAACCGGTTTCAGCATATACTCTAAGCTTTTTCTTGTGCCATACAACATCCTCTGAATTGGGGAAACTGTCTTCCTTTTTAGCCTCATTTTCTGCTGCTCTAAAATCATATTTTTGAAAAACTGTACTGAGAGTTCTGAAATAAGGATCATCAAACGATGATTTCTTTCTGGGCTTGGCTCATGCTTTCTTCTACAACATCCTTTATCCAGCCCTCTACTTACCCTAGTGCTCTTGCATCTGTTGGAATCAGCTAAGGAGTTTTTTCCCCAACAGGTCTCCCAAGTCCAGATTAGGCTCTGTTTGTTCCTCTGTTTCTTTATCTTATAACCATTGCATATTTTGTTGTATTATAACTATATAGCAGAGTATTTGGAAATGAGTTAGCATTTCATATCCCTTAATAATTCTGTGTGTGTGTGTGTGTGTGTGTGTGTGTGTGTGTGTGTGTAGAAAGAATTGTCCAAGAGCTTATTCAACACCTAATTTGTGCTATGTTATTTGTGTTACTTACAGGGTAAAGTGCTAAGTGTTGGGATTTACAAGCATAAATAAAACATAAATCTGCCTTTCAAGGACAGATGGTCACCTAGGAGTGATGTGGCAAACAGAGTCAACAGTTTACAGGTAGAGCAAGGTAGAAAGTGTTAAGTGCAGAACAAAAGTGAAGACCAAGTACTGGGAGCATTCATGTGAGATAGAGATGACTTCCGTAAGGCAGATTGTGCCAGATAGTCAGAGCCCTAACTTAAATATTTTGACATTATATCAATCCAATTCAAGAGTTATGATTTTTAATCATATTACAACTAAAACTTCAGTGCAAATATGGCTCATGTTGCACAACCCAAGACCCATTGGTGGACCAGTTATATTTCTGCCTGAATTCCTCTGGCATCACTAGTTTGTTCCTACTCCATAAAACCCCTTGCCCAGAACTCATCTACAAATATTTAAACAAGCAAACAAACAAATATTATTTCTTCATTCTTTATCAAGAATTTGAGAAAAGTGATTTAAAAATACCAAAACATAAATGCCATTTTCAACAAGGAGGTAGGTAAGTGACAATGAGAAAGTGAGGACAACAGGCAGTAAATAAGTTACCCAATAGACAAATAGCAATAATAATACAGCTCCCTGAATATGCACTGTAGCATGATTACATCCACTTTATGGAAGAGGAAACTGAGGCTCGGGGTTGGGAAATAACTTATCTTAGTTCACACCTGAACCCAGGGCTAAAAAACAGAAAAAGAAAAGGAGGAAAAGAAAACATATATAGAAAAATATCTGTCACTGTCTATGGTCTTGATAAATACTTATGCAAAATGTTGAGAAAGTTTATAGTGGTGTCTAAAATAATTAACTTTACATTTGATATGTGTGTGTGTGCATATAAAATCAGAAACTGAAAATAGAAAGGCTGTCCTAATTTAGTTAGAGCTTGGTCATACTTCTGAGCTTGATATTTAGCCCCTCTCCCTCCACATGCCCAGCTCTCCATTCTCCCTAACCCATTCTCCCTACCCAATCTTGGCCCAGTTCACCTTTCTTGTCATAAATCACACTACCTTGAGCAGAAGCCCTCCAGCTCAGGCAGCCTGGACTTCTCCCTGTATGTGGAACTTGCAGGATTTTACCATCTTCACGCCTTGCTTCCTACCACTCTTTTGACCTGAAATTCTATTCCATGCACAGCTCACACTTTGGATTCTCAGTACCATTTCTATTTTTGAAATCTAGATTACATGCCAACTTTTATAAAGGGACTTTCTTGATCTCTAACAGGAAATAGCTTCTATTTCCTTTATACCTGAACCATAGTAACAACAACTAACACTTGAATGCTGCAAATACTGGAAGCTTAGCTAATATTTTTAGAAACACCACCCTATTTTAGGCTCACAAACCATCTTGTGAAGAGGCATTACAAGATCCACTTATAGTGAGGAACAGAGGGTCAAACTGATTGACCTATTGGCCACAATAGTACCTCCTTGGACATGGACAAGAGGTGCACCTGTCATGGGCTCTATATTCTAAGACTTCAGTCTGGCCCTCCTAGGCTGTGTTCTGCCCAAAGGCTGAGGAATCTCCCAGCTGAGAGGAGCCTGTGCCACATCCTCTTCTATTCTAGGAACTCTAAAATTCCTTGCCTGTGTAGCCCTGACCCCATTCTCGAGGCCTGCTTGGGCCTTCTTCCCTGGTTCTATGCTGCTTAGGGCAGATGGGATAGCTGGTGTGTGTACCCTAAGATAGTTGTGGCCAAAGGACAACTGTTTTCAAAGAAGATGGAGTGAACTTGGACATGGGCCAGGAGTCATACCTGTGAGTTGAAGCCCTCTCACATTGGACAGGAACAATGGATGGGAAGAGAACAGGCTGTGGCTTGGGATCCAGAGGTTTATTTCCCTCATGCCTCCATGCTCCAGAGAGAAATATGAGGAGTCTGGAAATCTAAATAACAACCTGCCCTTAGGTTGTTTTAATGTGATTTTGTCAAGGTGGAACAGAGTAGGCCATATTTAATTTAATTTTTTTCTTTATTGATTAAGGTATTACATATGTGTCCTTATTCCCCCCCCATCCCCACCCCCGGTATCTGTGTCTATTGGTTAGGCTTATATGTATGCATACAAGTCCTTTGGTTGATCTCTCCCCCTTAC
>NW_005353789.1:3811038-3873189 GCF_000412655.1 Myotis brandtii | reverse complement strand
AGCTATAGTAAATTGTGCTGCTATGAACATAGGGGTGCATATATTCTTTCTGATTGGTGTTTCTAGTTTCTTGGGATATATTCCTAGAAGTGGGATCACTGGGTCAAATGGGAGTTCCTACAGCCAACATCATATTCAATGATCAAAAACTAAAACCATTTCACCTAAGAACAGGAACAAGACAGGGATGCCCACTTTCACTATTCCTGTTTGACATAGTCCTGGAAGTGCTAGCCATAGCAATTAGACAAGAAGAAGAAATAAAAGATATCCAAATTGGGAAAGAAGACATAAAACTGTCATTATTCACAGATGACATGATACTGTACATAGAAAACCCTAAAGACTCCATCAAAAAATTATTAGACTTAATAAATCAATTCAGCAATGTAGCAGGATACAAAATTAATGCCAATAAATCTATGGTGTTTTTATACACCAATAGTGAACTTACAGAAAGAGAGATTTAAAAAACAATCCCTTTACCATCACACCAAAAAAAAATAAGGTACCTAGGAATAAACTTAACTAAGGAGGTAAAAGACCTCTACTCAGAAAACTAAAGGACACTGAAAAAAGAGATAGAGGAAGACATAAACAGATGGATGAACATACCATGTTCATGGATTGGTAGAATCAACATCATTAAAATGTCCATACTACCCAAAGCAATCTATAGATTCAATGCACTCCCCATTAAAATACCAGTGCCATATTTCAAAGACCTAGAAGGAACTCTCCAAAAACTCATCTGGAATGAAAAAAAAGACCCCGAATAGCTGCAGCAATCCTGAGAAAGAAGAACAAAGTAGGTGGGATCTCAATACCAGATATAAAGCTGTATTACAAAGCCACTGTTCTCAAAACTGCCTGGTACTGGCACAAGAACAGACATATAGCTCAATAGAATAGAATAGAGAACCCAGAATGGACCCAAACCACTATGCTCAATTAATGTTTGACAAAGGAGGCATGAACATACAATGGAGTCAAGACAACCTCTTCAATAAATGGTGTTGAGAAAATTGGATAGGTACATGCAAAAAAATGAAACTAGACCACCAACTTACACCATACACAAAAATAAACTCAAAATGGATAAAGGACTTAAATGTAAGACGGGAAACCATAAAAATATTAGAGGAATCCACAGGGAGCAAAATCTTGGACATATACCGAAGCAATATCTTCACTGATACTGCTCCTAGGGCAATGGGAACTAAAGAGAAAATAAACAAATGGGGCAACATCAGAATAAAAAGCTTCTGTACAGCAAAAGAAACCATCAACAAAAGAACAAGAAAGCCCACTGCATGGGAGAACATATTTGCCAATGTTATCACCAATAAGGGTTTAATCTCCAACATTCACAGGGAACTCATATGACTTAACAAAAGGAAGATAAACAACCCAATCAAAAAATGGGCAATGGACCTAAATAGATACTTTTCGAAAGAGGACAGAAGGAAGGCCAAGAGACATATGAAAACATGCTCAAAGTCACTAATCATCTGAGAGATGCAAATCAAAATGACAATGAGATATCATCTCACACCTTTCAGAATGGCTATCATCAACAAATCAACAAATGACAAGTGCTGGTGAGGATGTGGAGGAAAAGGAACCCTCGTGCACTGCTGGTGGGAATGCAGACTGGTGCAGCCACTGTGGAGAACAGTATGGAGTTTCCTCAAAAAACTAATAATTTTAATTTTACTTACAGTTTTAAATATTTAGACATATGGTATAGGCCTCCATGTATTTTCTTTGCTCTTGGTTCCATATCTTAAGGACAGACCTGTGCTTCAGGTCACCATTTCAACCAATGTTCTTAGTCATCAGACTAAAGTGAGTCTCCAAAGCTATTATACTTACTGGGTAAATGAATAAAAATACTTTACTGTGGTATAAGTAGTCAGCCAACATGCTACTGATTAATTTATGCTGTGGGGCATCTGAAAATATCGATGTCATTACTAGGTTCTAGTAAACTTGTTTTTATTCTTCAGAAAAGTGTTTAGAGAAATGAATGAAGAATTTTAAAATTTATTTAGTAGAAGATATTTATTCCTGACCATCTTACGCCCCATATTTGAGTGAAAACTCATGATTATTTTCCTGTTCTGGCCTCATCATTCTATCATGATAGTAGGCAGCCTTTTGTACAAGCGCTCCTTTTTGAAAATCATTTGAAAAAGACCTAGTCATAGCTTGTGGTCTACTATTCTTAGCACATGGGCTCACTACCTCTCCTCTGTGGTCTTTGATTCTCCTCATCCCAAGGCCCTACCCTGTCCTGCGTGGAAAGGATATAATAAAATGGTCTTGGCAGTGGTGCATTGGCCAAACTTTACTCACTTCAGTGGTGAGTTTTGTTTCCACTTTCCTAGTGTGGGCTGCTAACTGGGGCCTCAGTGAGTGGCTTGCTTCTGGCATACTTCCATTTCTTCAGTCACTTGGCTCCTATCTTGACCCCAATCCTTACAGGAATTATATTTCCTGGCCAGAACATGTGGTTACCACTTTCCATTTTTACTCTATTTCTGCTGTCTGGTTTGGTGATCACAGCTAGCAGAGCCTATAACTAAATCACCACCTGCTACCTACTCTACTTGGCAGATTTTTCATTTAGTCTTGACTGTATTGTGGAATTTTTGCTAAAGGTATTTAACCAAATGCCCTTTGCTCTTTTATGGACTGACCTTGTTCTCCTTTCTATTTTCATCTATCTGGCATGAGAATGATTTATCCCAGTGTCCTTTTTTTCATACTCTTATACCCTTGTATGTTTACTGATTCTATAGTCCATTGGAGAGATTAATTCTGGCCTTATCTTACCTGATCAAATTTCCCGTTGTCTGAGTCTCAGTTATATTGTTCTTATAGTCACTGAAAATGTAAAGTGAAGTGATTTGTCAAGTTATTGCAAATGAAATCCATGCAGAATATTGATCCCAAACCAGAAAACATTTGTTTTGCATGATAGTTCACTTTTAGGCCTGCGTTATATAAATTATTGTCCCACCATTCTATGACATTGCTAAGATATCAGATAGCATGACATCGAAATAAATTCACTTTATTTTTTCTCAAATCTTATTAGTAAATTCTTTATTGGCAAATATTTGTTGAGTGATGAAAATATTTATTACTATGTGCCAGGCAATGGTCTAGGTGCAAGTAGTGAAATGTTTTCTGCACCTGCATTTCTTACTTTTCACATACCTGCACTTTTTAGCCAAAACTCATGATTACTGTATGAAGATGCTAAGGAAAGCTTGCTCTCCTATTATTATTGCAAAAATGAATCAACAAAGGCTTAGAGAAATTCTAGTGACTTATTCAAGTTCACACTGTAGAATAACACTGAGAGTAAGATGTGTGACATCCTATGCCAGTCTTCTTTCCACTGAGCACCTTAAAATTAGACATTAAGAAATGAAAACCTATGGGGAAATGCACATTAGACATGTTCATTTGGAATTGCCTACATTAAACAATCTGATAAAAGGAACTCTAACACATCCACAAAACAAGAACATACTTAAAGCCTTTTATTTTTAAAGAGATATCCCAAATTAGTTATTTTTTTTTTCTGAAAATGTGGTGGACCCTTTGGAAAAATCCTCAGTTCCATCATGCATTCATCAGTAGATGTGCTGTCATTCAACCCATGGATGGCCATTTTTCTATCATGCTCTACTTAAAGTTCCTTGACAAGAAAAATAAATAAGCTATTTCACATAGGGAGATGTACAGCTGGGAGAATCCAGCCTACTGGTATTTCTGGGATACTTACTTGCATGATATAGTAAATACAGTCAATGCATGGAGAGACACAATGTAAACTGTTACTTTGAAATGCTTGCTTTTGGCACAACTTCATCACAGGCGTTTTACAATTTACAAAGCGGTATGGAGTAATGTTAACAACTTCTGTGCTTATAAATTCACTGGCTCCTCTTTACTCAAGGCATGATTTTTGGTTTTGGCACCTTTTCAGATGTTCATCATTTCTCCCTAATGTTTTTGCATCTATTACTCTTTACTCCATTAAAATAGATAGGATTTTATTCTAAGTGGAATGGGCCTCATTGAAGCTATATGACCTCCAAGAGGAAATATTGATTATCCAGCTGGATCTGATGTAAGGTCCTAGGAAATGCCTGGCTTTATTGCATTAATACATCAAAAGAAGGGTTTTATTTTAGCTTGCCCGAAAAGCGTGGAAGCGTGAATTGTGATTTCAAATAATAATCTTCATCTTTTTCAATGTGAGGTACTGAGACTTTGAAAACTTACTTAGTCACCTTTAAGAAAGTAAGACATAATGATAACAGATCTAAATCTTTTATTACTGCAGTACTAAGGAATACTTTCTTTGGCAATGTTTAAGATTAATGAATATCCCTAGGATGGTTCAGGTGTTGCCACCTCTATAAACTGAGAGAAGGATTAATCGTTAGCAAATAATAAGAATAAACATATTAGCAAGAATAATAGGTAATATTTACATCTATGTCAAACAGTATTCTACGAGCTTCATGTACATCATCTCACTTAATCACCAAAACAACTTAATGAGGTTTCATTATCCCTGTTTTACAGATATGAAAACTAGAACACAGAAAGATTAAGTTATTTGCCCATAGATATATAGCTAATAAGTGGCATAGCTTAGAATTTAACCTAGGAGTTTGTGCTACTTAAGTATCAATTGTGTACTATTTATTATACTATAGTTATGGGTTATTGCAGTGATGGCGAACCTATGACACGCGTGTCAGAGGTGACACGCAAACTCATTTTTTGGTTGATTTTTCTTTGTTAAATGGCATTTAAATATATAAAATAAATATCAAAAATATAAGTCTTTGTTTTACTATGGTTGCAAATATCAAAAAATTTCTATATGTGACACGGCACCAGAGTTAAGTTAGGGTTTTTCAAAATGCTGACACGCCGAGCTCAAAAGGTTCACCATCACTGGGTTATTGCCTTCAGGGGTTTCTATCTCCTAGTGGAGAAAAGGCAAGAGGCAATGTATAGCAACATACATTGTATAGCATTTACTATTGGTTTCTACAGAGATTGAGAAATGTATCAATTTGTGAACTGGATGGTTCATTATTATTATTTTCTCTAAATTTACATATAAACCCATGTAGGTTATTTTGAAGAAATAGACTAATTTTTAATTTATATGGAGATGCAAAGTATGTCAAATGACTAGTCTTGCAAATTAAAGACTTCCACTACCTACGATTCAATATGAAGCTAGACAAAAGAACACAGTGTAGTTTTAGAATACAGACAGATAAATAAATAAATAGATCAGAATAGAGAGTTTCAAAATAAATGCACATATAGAAGATAAATCAATCTTTAAAAAATACAAAGGGAATTTCCATTGGGAAATAAAGATCTTTTTAATAAATGCTTCTGGGGCAACTGGACATCTGTATGAAAAACTCCTATATCGCTCTTTATACAAATAAAATTTTTGAAGTGGATCAAGACTTAAATATAAAATTTAGAATCATAAAGTTTCTAGAAGAAAACATAATGTGATATATTCACAACCACAGAGTAGGCTATAATTTCTTGAAAAAGACACACAAAGTAAAAACTGTGAAATAAAAAAAAATTGTTAAACTGACCTTTATCACAATTTAAATTTATGTTCATCAAATATACCAGTAAGAAAATGAATACAAATGGTCTTATATTTAGAATGTATAAAGAAATTCTCTAAGCCAAAATAAAAATTTGACTAAGCCAATTAAAAAATTGGCAGAGGACTTGAAAATACACTTCACCAAGAAGATGTACAAATAGTCAATAAGTGCATGAAAAAAAGCACTTACCATGATTATTTATCAAGGAAATTCAAATTATCAATGAGCTACTACTTCACATACCCTAGAATACCAGCACTAAAAGTTGTTATGGATGTGGGGAAACTGGAACTTTCATACATTGATGGTGAGACTGTAAAATTGTAGGACACATATACCCTACAACATTGCAACTCTACTCTTAGGTATTTATTGAGGATATATGAAAGCATATGTCTACAAAAGATTTGTACAAGGACATTCTTATTCATCAAGTCTAAACTCAGAAGATAACACAGGTGTTCATAAGTAGTTGAATGGATAAACAAATCGTGGCATATACTTCACTACTTAGCAATAAAAATGAATGCATTATTGATACATGCATCGAATGAATTGAAGCCCTGGCATCATTTAGCTGTTTGCAAAATTCTTCTGCATTGGAACCAATGATACATTAATAGCAACTATTCTTCACTTTTAGTACACACACAAGATAACTTAAAATTGAAAATGAGCTATATTAGTTTAGGCACACAATTGCTTGACCTACATGAAAAGTTATGCTGAATGAAGTTATATGAAATGTAACTTTTGCACAGCTGCATAGATTAAAATAGTCTTAAGATACAATATTTTAAAAACATTTACTAAGTGTTAATGCTTTTCTCCAGATTTGTTTCTTATAGTTTTCAGGGTTTAGTTTCATCACCATGGCTCCCATGGTGGATGACAAATGTCAACAACTTTTTGTGAAAGTTACGTTTCTCATCAACTTTCCTTAGAAAGACAATTAGTTCCTAACAGTGCAGTACAATAAACTCTGATTTTATTGAGTTCAATTATTGTCAAAGAGTTTATTACAAAATACAAATGCTCACCAAAAAGTAAAGTAAATACTTATGGATTTAAACATACAGCAAATTACAAAACTAGAAAAAGGGTGCAGCCTGTTTCAACCTTGTGCAGTAGAAATTTGGGCAATGATGGAAATGTTCTATATACACACTGTCCAGTACTGTAGCCATTAGCCAAACGTGGCCATTGTGCACACATGATGGGGCTAGTGCGATTAAGAAGCTGAATTTTAAATTTTATTTAATATTAATTAATTTAAATTTAAATTATCATGACTAGTGAGTACCTGTTAAACAACACAGCTCTATTACTCAACAACAGGCTTACTCAGCCTCTATTTCCTACACACATTGTAGTTATAGGCTAGTTGCATGCACAATTAACCTGTACCTTTCCTCTGAGCTCACCTTCAGATGACCTGATAGCTTTATGCATCTTCCAGCCTGTGGTGTGAGCCACAAAACAATTGAACAAAACCCTATCAGTGGTTCTCAACCTGTGGGTTGTGACCCCTGAAAATACATCCTGCATATCAGATATTTACATTATGATTCATAACAGTAGCAAAATTACAGTTATGAAGTAGCAACGAAAATAATTTTATGGTTGGGGGTCACCACAACATGAGGAACTGTATTAAAGGGTCGCGGCATTAGGAAGGTTGAGAACCACTGCGGCCTAAGTGAATGTCTGGTATAGCCATGTCAAATACTTTCTCTACTACCATCTAAGACCAGAAGGTGTTAGCTGTCCCTAGCTGTTGGAGTTTCAACTTAAACTCTATTTTTCTTAAAAAAAACAACACAAAAACAAACAAATATATATATATTTTTTTGAGAGGAAGGGAGAGGGATAGAAACATCAATGATGAAAGAGAATCATTGACTGGCTGCTCCTGAATGCCCCATTCTGGAGATCAAGCCCATAGCCCAGGCATGTGCCCTGATTGGGAATTGAACTGTGACCTCCTGGTTCATAGGTCGAAACTCAACCACTGAGCGACATCGGCTGGGGTTAAACTACTTTTCAATGCAGGATCAGTATTTTGTCCTTGAAAGGGAGCTGTTTGCTATATGGCATGTAGATAATTTTGAAGATTCTAGTTACTATTGATAAACTTTTGGATTTAGCCACAGTATTGCTATACATGCTTCTCACAAACTACTGGTAAGATCATGGCAAGAGCTATAACTAGGTAGAAGTATAAGCCACCTTGATTTATTTTATGCATCTATGAATAATTATTTTTTAAACAAAATATATAAAGTTCAGGAAGAAATGCTAGCCTGATGGGTGCCTGAACAATAGATATGATCTGGGATGGTCTCAGAAAAACTGAGACATATGGTCACATAAAGGATAAGATACTATATTGCTTCAAACAAAAGTTCAAATATGGAGATAAATAAATAAAAGCATAAGGAATTTATAATTAAATAAAAGTTCTAGAAAACTAAAAAAAGCCCAAAAGAGGTAAAACACACTTAAAATAATTGTATTTGGGGAAGAAATCTGCTACTAAATTATCATCTGTTCGTTCAAAACAAAGTGAAAAATTAAACTTATGTGAATTTCACAGTTGAAAATAGTTTATTTCTTGCAAGACAACAGTTTCTATTGAAAATGAATCCAAGTCTATTTTATCTGTGCTTAAATACACATTTTTGGAGTTTTTGGAAATCAGAGCAATAAAGAAAGGATAAGAAATATTTGTACTTATGAATTCATAGTTTATTCCTAAAATATATGTTCAATTTCTAAATTAAATATTTTGAATTATAAAGAAGGAAGTATTTTAAGGCATAAATTTTTTAATGTAATCAGGTATCCTCCACTTTTTCAGCAATATGTCACGAAGCAATTGATTCTGCAATAAAATAATAGCTGTCAAAAAAAAAAATTAAATTGATATTTTTGAGTTTTATTGATATTTTTCACACATCTCAGTCCAATACACAGTTATAAAATGCATATTCAGCAAATATATCTGCACAAATTCATTTGCCTAAAGTGAAAGATCTGGCTTTTAATGGCATCACCCAATCAGTGGGAAATTTAATGGAATTTAGAAAATCAGAAGGAAAGTGAATGAACATTACATATACTTAGATATTAACATCTTTCGGATTTAGTAGTGATGAAGATTTGTGAAGAATTGAACGAAATCTAAAGTGTTGTCAGTATTGTTATCTAAGTCACTAGTCATGTGTTTCTGAAAAAAAATTGGCAGGTTGATGATAATATAGATAGAGCAAAAGCATTCAATGAAGAAACCTTCACTTGTCCCAAATATGTTGTACCCATTATGCATTATTGGTGTCGAAGGATGAGAGTCCAGATGTTATCACTATATGAACAATTGTATTAAAAGCTCCTCAAACACTCAAGAAGCCAGAAAATCAAGGGTGTAGGAACATTGATTTCCATGTTTGATTTTATCTTAGTTTAAAATCTCTTTATATTAAATAAAAATATAGGAAGCCTTTGCAAAAACATAAAGTAAAGCAATATGCTTGTCCTTTGTGTTCAAAAGTTACTTATTTGAAAATCTGAAGGAAAACTTTCTTAACTGGCATCTGAAAGAATGAAGTACAAATTCAAAATTATTTTTCTTTTTGAAAAGAAAAAATCTGGTCCGGCCTGTGTGTGGCTCAGTGGTTGACATGAGCCAGGAGGTCACAGTTTGATTCCCAGTCAGGGTACATTCCTGGGTTGCTGGCTCGATCCCCAGTAGAGGGCATGCAGGAGGCAGCCGATCAATGTTTCTCTCTCATCAATGTTTCTATCTCTCTATCCCTCTCCCTTCCTCTCTCTAAAATCAATAAAAATATATATGTATTTTTAAATCTGAAAAAATAGGTAACAGGTTAAAGAGTAACTTTATATCTATTTTATTAAAGGAAAAACACTTGCAATATTTAAGTTTTATTCTTTTAATTTAATTTATATAAACTTATTATGTCAAAATAAAATGCATTTTGTAAGTACCAATTAATTGGTACCATTTTGTCCAATTAATTGGACAAAAATACCTACAAATGACATCTGGGTAAGTATGTACAAGCATTTTACTGACTTAATATAATCCCATAAACTTAATTTTACCATACTGAACATAAATCTAAAATTATCAAGCCCTTTTAATCATCTAAGAACTGTGTTCATTCTACAAAGTTTTCAAAGTCATACTCCTTTCACTACTAAAGTATTATATATTGCTTAGATTTGGCCAATCACTCGTCTCGCCTTTACTTCAGTCATGCTTCATTGCATTTATGTTATAAAATATGGGACTAAAGTTAAAGTATCTTCTACTCTTAGACTCCTTAGAATATAAACATTTGTTATTTTGATTTAAAATTTGAAACTGATAGCACTTTTGTTTAATTTCAGAACCTAATATTTCAAAGAAAAGTTTTGTATTTTAAATCATGTTTTCCATTAATTGTAACAAGAAAAGTGATTATCTTACATAACTTAAAACAAATAGCTACAGGACCATCAGATCTTCCCTTAAATAAAAACATTTATAAATTATTTTGATATGTACGTAGCAGTTTTAAATCTGTAACGCTAGCTTCTCTCGTCCCTCTTTTCAAGATAGGTAGGCAGATGATAGATTTTTATCTTGTTTCTCTGATCTCTTTACAGACTTCCAATTCTTTTTCACTAAAATTATCATCATTTTATGGTATGGAGAGTGCTCACTCTCTTTACATGTTTCATGAACTGAGAACTGGCTGTTTTATAAAGAACGTTGTCATGAGACCTGCTGGAACAACATATTTCTTCTCTGAAATGTTTTATATTCCAGTTCCTATGAGAGTGCCTGCTGATAGTATGACATCTGTTTGTGGAACAAAAGGTGTTTTGTGGTGTCACAGAATCAAGTGCAAGATTCTGATTGGTCATTGCCCTTGTAATACTGGTCTCAACCATAACACATTTATAAGTTAATTTTCCTACATTTTACTTTCAGTTTTCTGGATGAACTTTTGTCATCAAGTGACAGTTTTGGTAACATCATCTGGCGTTTGGCTAATAGAGGGAACTTTCATGTATATATAGCCCTATCCAAGCACTCAGTGTTTCTGAAATGTCAGGTAATTCCATGAAGGTAGAGGCTAGAAAGGCATTTATAGTATATTCTTAAAGGGGAGTTATTCTCTATATCCTGAGTAATAAGACTCTTTGATGAAAAAATGTCAAAAGATTTATGTGGTTTCCTTGGTGTTAAATGGGTTGCCAGATTGGAAGCTAGGAGAATTTGCTCTTTATAATTTAGCTCATGGAAGCGCATGCTCTCATTCTCTCAAAACATACTGTCCAAAGATCTTGCTGAAATTAATGGCTCAGCATCTATGCTAAGCTTTCAATGATGCTGCCGTGATTTATTGGGTAGTGCCTGTCTCTGTCTTCGTTGGGTGGAGATCACTTGTCTTCATGTAACAGGGCCAATATTACTTCAAGCTGTTGTCAGCTGACTTGGTAAAATTGCTTAGATACACTCCCCGGGCAGTTGCTGGTGGTGATTACCCTTAAGTATTCACAGAGCAGAAGCCCTGGGGAAGCGCTAATTAGCCACCCGCAAGGAAGACGTTCCAGCCATGCAAACAGTCTCCTAAAGTCTCTGGGCTGTAATGAGGACCAAGCCCCAGTCACGAGGCCAGCTCTGGGCTGTGCAATTGCATCAAGGTTCAGCAATTTTCAAGGAGAAAGTGATTGGAGTCAGGCCCCGGGCTGCACGGAATCTGCTAATGACCACAGAGACTTCAGGTGCTCCGAAACCACAGGAGGGATCGGCTCTTAAGAGCTAAAGGAGACACTGGCATATGTTGTTGAAGAGTCAGGGAGGGGGAAATCTGCTTAAATATTTATAGAGTTAGGGCGTATTGAGGTCCCTTTGGTCTTTGCATAGTTAATACCTTGTTCTCTTCTTTTAATTAAAAACAACAGGAGCAACAAAAACTACAGCTTCACCCAACCTAGTGACTTTCTCGATGTCTGTTTATAGCTTTTTTCTCCTTTCTTTTCCATTAAAAGAGCAGTAATCAGGTTGAAAATAGAGAAAGGAAGAATGGAGCAAGGTGTGTGTGGGTTTGAGGTATGTGCAGGTCCCTTTGCTGTGGCTGCACCGCGTGAATGTGGCTGGCTCCACATCAGAGAGAAGTACAATCTGTCAGATCTCCATAATGGAGAAAGCTGGGGACTCCAGAGTTAAAGGGAGCAGAACAGGTCACTCTCCCCTGCTCCATAGTGACCATAGAAGTTGGAAGGCAGAGGAAAAGAATGGATTCTGCAAATGATGACCAGAGAAGGGTTGGGTCTTGATCAATCTCTCTTTTCTTGGTAGTGGAGGAAAGCAGTTGGGACTTCCCTCTGGCTCCAAAATGGAAACAGTGAAGTTGAGAAGCATGAGGAAGGAGCATGAATACCCACCCACTAATGTCTAAAATAAACATCCTTGATTTATAGGAAGCAAGGGAAACATTCACATCCACAAGGGAAATAATTATTTTTTAACTACTTGGGAGACAGTGGCATTTATCAATTGATAGTAATTTCTCACTTGGGCTTTTGTTGGCCCCACAGCAAATATGATTCAATTGTTAATTTGATCTTAAATCCCAGAGAAGGCCAGAAAATTTGGAATATGAGGACTAAACATGAGCATTTAGGTTTTTTTGTGGGGTTTTGTTTGTTTGTTTGTTTTTTACAAATTTTGGAGATTAAATATAATATCTACAGCAAACATTAGGAATGAACACATTTTGGGTATATTAGAAGTAGCTATATTATGTATGAAGTTTTGGTATATTTACAGGATTTTGGTTATAGTTGCTACAAGTTAAGGGGAAGATAAAACAGAAAAGGAGCATAGCATAGGTACAAAATGAGAGCACTATTGATAAAAAGTAAAAGGGAGAAAAATGATTTCTAGATTATATTGCATAGTAAATATTAATATTTTGGTAAGTTAAATGCTTTCATCTTATTAATAAAATGAATTAAAATGTAGCAAGTATCCTTAGTTGTAGCTTTGCAGGAAATAAAATTCTGGAATGAGTTTGAAAACTTATGAAAACCATGTGGGACAAGTTTCCATAATGCCCAATCTTCTTAGGACACCTTATTGCCTTCTACATTCTTAAATTTTGCTATCTTGATTTTTTAAATTTTATATCATGAAAATATCATTCACAGATGAAATATTTTGTTCTAATTTTATAAAATATATTTTATAATAATAAACACAAACCGATTTTATTCAAACAGAACATTGTAATCTGATTGTATCACACTTTTGCAAAATAGAATTTGAAAGGAGCTCTTTAGGGCCCTTGGAAAGAGAAATTGCACTGCTCAGAGTTAACAGGCAGGGAAGACTTGACTAGTGCCATGAGGTCAAGACTACTCAATAGGAGAGAGAGACTGAACTCAACTCTGTTGAAAAAAAGGCAGAAGCGTTTTTAAGCACTGGGGTGAGCAAGTGGGAAAGTCCAGGAGGATGTTAGAGGGGACGCTGGTCAATTTGATTAGGTCATTTTCATTTGGTAATTAGTGCTTATCACAGTTAGGTTCTTACCCTCCCACATAGACTGGGAGGGAGACAGGGGCCCCATCTTGTCTTTCTTTATGATTATATTTCAAAAAGATGATTCCCAAATCCTTGAGGAAGACAGAGGCAGGGAGAAAATCTACATCTCAAAGGGAAAAAAAGATTTTACAGTGCTGAGGTTTTTAAAGTAAATGGTCTGAGGAAACCTGAGGGGAAGTTAAGGCCATCTAGTATCACTTGCTAATACAACACAGTAACAATAACCATAAATGTCATTTATTTTCTCCAAAATTTTGCCTCAGCAGCGTGAATGTTTTTATTTTCCAATTCTCTTAGTCATCAGATAATATTTAAAAAAAAGTTGAGTTGAGATATTCAGAGAAATCTAACTTCTGAGAAATCTAACAAATACCAAGTTTAGAAGGTATTAATACATTAATCAATAACCCCAAAATAATAATGAAAATTAATATTAAATAATTGTTACCAATTTATTGTTGAGATATGACAGGCCATGTGCTAAATCCTTTACATACTAGTATATGACCTCTGTTTGTCTTCACACTAATCCATTGGTTGGGTATATTGCTATCACCATTTTGCAGATGAGGAGAATGAAATTCCCAGAGGTTGTTACTTCCTTTGAGTCCCACAGGAAGTGAGTATAGAGTAAAAGTTGATTTGGGACTTTTCAACAGAATTAGTGACTAGATATATTTTGTATGAAACATGAATTTATAAATTTTATACAATGTTATTATGACTCTTAACTCAGCCTGTGAAAAGTCTACTTTCTGCATCTAATGTTGATCTACAGACATTACAGCAGGCCCTGTAAACTCTGTGGGTTTATTAGAGTAAGAAAGACCTTGCAGCAGGAGCTGAGAAATAGTGGGTAATGTTTCCCAAAGGCTTTAAATAGATGTACGTCCCTGGTGTGACTTAGGAGGTTTCTTACTGAACCAAAGGGGAAGGGACTTACACGTTCCATGTTATCCATTTAATTGCATGCATAAGCTTATCAGGAGCACTTCAGCTAAAACAAATCAATAATGTATTCAAAGCACAGTTGGAAGATACTGTTGATGGATTTTTCAGCCTTTCAGAGTATGCTGGCTGATACGCATGTGAGTCTTGGTGGCCTGATCAGTAATGAGGCCAATAGCTTCTGGAGCTTGATGGTCAGGATATGAAATGTGGATTCTGATTAAGTGACAGAGTGAGTGAATTAGGAGTCTGGCTGCCATATAGTAGAGCCTAAATAATAATGAGGGGATCTTCTAGTTTTCTCAGTTCATTATGAAAACCATAGCCTTAATTCCAGAAATACATGCACCCGAAATACATTAGTTATACAGTAACTAATTCATTACCTCACTGGGAATTTGGATATATCCATGGTGTCCCCAAAAATGTATACATTCTTTAAAAGCTGATAGCTCAATTTTAAGAATGAAATGTATTTTAATAAACACTGCCTTTATAATTATTCAAAGTGTGTGTATACATTTTTGGGACACCCTGTATATATGTTATTAGAAAAAAATATGCAAATGGATTTATAGTAAATCGGCCTTGTATATATTCATAATGCCAACCTAACTATTTTGTGTAATAGTTTTCTAAATATTTCTAGAAAAAGTGAGAAAATTTTAATGTAACCCAACAGAGAGGTACAAGAGTTCTTTGTAAATATAAATGTATAAAAAGTGGGGTACCTATATCAATTAAATTATATTTTTCTTCATATTCTTAATGTGTTGATTTTCTAATGTTGCTCAATCTTGTAAATCAGTTATAGTGCATACCACATAAAAAAGAAAAGTGTGTGTCTCTAAATACAAGAAAAACAAATAAAATTTATTATAATACAGTTATTTTCTCCTGAATAATGTAATATGTCCACTTAAAGAGAAAACCCTTCTTTAATAATATTGAAAGTTTTCTGTCAACTCAACTGTGGATAAATTTGAACATATAAAGAAAACATTAAAAAGCTATATAATAGCTATTTAAATGAAGACTATCTCTCACTAAAATAAAGTCTGAAGTGTAAAATTTCTTATATGATATTATACCAGTTCTTTAAAAATAAAGTTTTTTTTTTTCAATTAGATAACACCTCACCATTATATTACATTTGGAAAATACAGGAATATAGAAAAATAAAAAATGCTCATAATCATATTATCAGAAGGCAATCATTATAATGAGTGAGCATATTATTTGCTAAATATTTTTTCTGAAATTTTTGTTTTTTATAGTTATAGTATCACACTATAATTCTATATCATCCTTTTGGACTTCACATTATATCAAAACACTTTCCTTATTTTTATAAATAATACTTCATTCACAGTAGATATGGTATCAGTCAAGTAGATATACCAGTTTTATTTTTTCCTTGAATTCTTATATATATATATATATAATGGATTTCAGAGAGGAAAGAAGAGGGACAGAGAGATATACACATCAATGAGGAGAGAGCATCACTGATCAGCTGCCTCCTGCACGCCCCTGTACTGGGGATCTAGCCTGCAACCCAAGCATGTGCCCTTGACCAGAATCGAACGCAGGATCCTTCAGTCTGCAGGCTGACACTGTATCCACTGAGCCAAACCAGTTAGGGATCCTTGAATTCTTTTGAGTATGGGAAGTATTATACACATTTTAGCCCTTCATCAATCATACTATAAAGGACTCAGTGCAGAACAGGAGAAAATGTGACCACTCTCTCCGTCTCGGCCCTTATGGACCTCTTCAGTCTCAGGAGAAACAAAGAAAGTGGTCCCTTGGGAAGGGGGAGGGTCTCAGTTGCTGAGCGGGACCCCCAGCCTCCAGTGATTTGAAAAGTAACAGACGTTTAAGCTGGTTCCTACATACAAATACTCTCTCTGAAAGCTCGGTGAAATTGAACCACAGCTGTCACTCCAATGTGAGCAAGACTAAATCTAATTTGTTGGGTGGAAAGAGTTAAATGAACTTTAACTGAAAAGCTTTCTTTCTCTTCCTCTCAGGGTAGAATACAGCCAAGGGCAACAGCGGATGACTAATGTGTAGAATATTGCAATTAGTATAGCAAGGTACTTATAGGGATCAAATTAAAAAATTCATTAACGTACGCACTTAATTAAGAAACACTTTTCGGTTTACATGATAAATTATGACACCTATTAAATCTTCCAGTACAAGCTGTAATGGCTTCTTTGCTCCCGGGTAGAGAACTATCGCCTGTGAGGTCCTCTGAAACTCCCCAAGGACCAGAGCATTCGTTATAAGTGTATTAACAACAATGCTTTCCCCTGCAAGGTGCAGGAGCATCTTTATTGGAGACTAATTTTAACTTAAAAAAGCACCAGGGAGGAGGGTGCCAGCCAAGGATAGCAAACATAAAATGACCTTGAAAAGGAAACAGAAGCCCTGGCTTCCCAACAGTCCCTCAAGGGAGGTAGCAGGAATGATATGTTTTTTTGTTTGCTTTTGTGTCTTTTGTTCCCCTTCTCCTTAAGAATAAATGTTACCAATGGAGAAAGAACATATTGGAAATAAATTATATTTATTATTAGGTTAGTGGTAAATATGCCTTTTTTGTTTTCCTTTCTCCTATACGTGTTACCAACAAAGAAAGGACATATTGGAAATGTTATATATTAGAAGGTTAGTGGTAAATAATGCCTTTATGTTTTCATTCCATGGGACATATCAGGAAGGTGAGAAGGAAGAAAGGGAGTAATGGAGCAAGAAAGGGATAAAAGAGCAAAAATAAAAGTCACCCTAACCGGGTGGCTCAGTTGATTGGAGCATCCTGTCTTACACCGAAAGGCTGCAGGTTCGATTCCCCGTCAGGGCACATATCCAGGTTTCGGGTTCATTACCCAGTTGGGGTGCAACCAATCTCTCTCTTTCTCTCTCTCCCTCTCTAAAAAAAATAATAAATAAATAAAAACATATTATTGGGTGAGGATTAAAAAAAAGTCACCTTGGCTGGAATAGTTCAATGGTTAGAGCCTCAGCCTGTGCACTGGAGGGTCATTGGTTCAATTTCCAGTTAAGGGTATGTATCTGGGTTGCAGGTCTAATCCCACCCCAGTGGGGGCACGTGTGGGAGACAATCAATGTGTCTCTCTTACATCGATGTTTCTCTCTCTCTCTCTCTCTCTCTCTCTCTCTCTCTCTCTCCCCCCCTTTCTCCTTCCTTCCACTCTCTCTAAAAAAAAGAAATCAATATAAAAAATATCTTCACTCCTCATGTGAGGATTATAAATAGAAATATAAATTATCAAGAATAAATGTATAAGGAAATCAGAAATATCCCTCAGAATCTGGCAGTATCTGAGTCCTTTCTGCATTATGGAAAGTGTGGATATAGAGTGATAATAAAACTTTACATTTCTATTATTTTCTTTAGGGCCTCTTCAATATCTTCTTTCATACTTTTTATAACTCTAGAATTAGCCGAGAAGGTAAGGACAGGTAGAGAATCAAATTGGTTTCCCAGGGTCAAACTTATTCGTGATCTCTGGCACAATTTACTATTCTACAGACTACAGAGATCTTACAGTTGAGCCAGTGCTTTCCTGGATCCATGTACCACTTGATAGTTTACAAACATATGCCTTTCTGCTCTGTATGTTCTCATTGTGCCAGGGCTATAATTATTATTCCAGCTTACAATCACAGGAAAAGCTCATACCACTGGTAGTGCTGAGTAGAAGACTCCAACCATGTACTCACCTCTCTGATTTCTGTGAGGTATCTGACCCGTTATCACATGCAGAAAGGAGGATTGCAGGCAGGAAGTTGTCAAGCAGGAGTCGTAAGAATCTGGGGACAGGAATGGCAGAGCTGACAGAGCAGTACCTTTCCCAGCTCATTTCTTTCTCAGCCTGTCCC
Organism: Myotis brandtii; assembly: GCF_000412655.1. NCBI lineage: Eukaryota > Metazoa > Chordata > Mammalia > Chiroptera > Vespertilionidae > Myotis > Myotis brandtii. Next base: position 3,855,039 of record NW_005353789.1, on the reverse strand, counting down.
TATTTGAAGCTTTGTTATGGGGTCATGGAGTCACATCTTTAACTCCATAAAGCAACCTGCACTTTCAACTTATACCATGCAGACCACACTGCCTTTATGTCTTCTCTTTCAGTACTATTGATCATTCTTCCTTTAATTTTTTGTCCCTATGCCTATTGTAGAAGCAACATAAAAACCACCTCGAAGGACAATTTGAAAAAAGATTTTTAAAATAAAGTCTAGCACAAGTATTTTTATTTCTACTTCTTAAAAAAAGCTTTTTCAGCCTGCAATAATCACAACCTGCAATTATCAAGTGCTATAGCGAGAATTTTAATGGATGAATGAGGTAGGAGACAGGAAGTACATGAGAGGAAGCGGAGCTTGAAATGGTACCCATAATCCTGATACCCCTCTCTTGTTTGAGAGCCAATGTGCAACAGATGAAATGGCTTTCACACTTGTAAACTGCAACCCAGAGTACACATAAATAAATTAACAAAAATGTACATTGACCCACACACATACACACATAACTACATATAGCTGTGTTCTGAGTAGGAGACAAGTGAATGCCTGCAAACTAACTAAGGGATGCATATCAGCATATCAGCCTCCATGGCATGACCCTTGGTCTATAATTGTGTCTGGGGCAACAACACTCTGCTCCACAGCGGCGCCTTACTCAGAACACAGGCAGAGTTTGAAGGAGTGACTCTGTCACAGTCTATTTCCTTAGTCAGATCTGCTTGTCCTCTAATGATATCTGAGTCTCACCTGGAATCAAGATGATCTAGCATTTCCCCTGAATGTAGTCCAATCCTTCAAGAAAGTGGTCATTTCCGGTCTCCTCAAAACACTTAGAAAGGGTTAGCAAAACAAGTTATAATTTCCTCTGTTGCTTATGACCCTGAATACATAATTGATATTATCTCCTTCTTCAAATATCCACTAAAGTTTTCCTTACTCCACACCAGCACTTTAGTGAGCCAATGTTGCTTGCCTGGTGGGATAAATCCAAATCTTCATTGTCAGAGGTCTGACTTCTCAGTTGTATTGTCCTTGCCTGGCTATGGTTGCTACAGTTACTCATTTACTGTTATCACTGGCAATGAAGCAGGTTTTAAAACCACTTAGGTTTAGTCACACTCTTCCTTGTCTTCATTGTGAGACAGCAATCCTAGCTTCTTAGAATAATCAGGGTTGATTATCTTTACCAATGCCATAATTCATTTTTATGTCTACTGGTCCACCAACATAGGGAGGCCCAAATGTTCAAAATAATTTGAAGCTTCCACTTCAGTGGAACCCTGTGACTCCTAGCAGAAGGAATATTCTCAGGAACCGAAATGTCTAGTGCCAAAGCTTTGTGGGCAAGAAACAAAAATTCTGCAAGTGAGACAGACACTGGGAGTAATAATAAGATAAGACCATTCCTACTTTCATTCCTTGGCTCCTGGACTCAATATGTCTTAGTATTTCTTACTTATTGATCATTAGAATAATGCATATACCAAATCCTGGAGGACAACACCCTAACTGGCAGCAGATTGCCCTTGAACCAGTACCTTAGCTGAGACTCTAACAGGGCTATTCCACTATTATATTAGACTAGAGACCTGGTGCACAAAATCTGTGCACTTGGGGGGGGGGCGGTCCCTGAGCCCAGCCTGCACCCTCTTGCAATCCAGGAGCCCTTGGGGGATGTACTTGGCGCTGCTGCGGAGGCGGGAGAGGCTCCCGCCACCACTGCTGTGCTTGCCAGCCATGAGCCCAGCTTTTGGCTGAGCAGCGCTCCTCCTGTGCACTGACCACCAGGGGGCAGCTCCTGCATTGAGCATTGCCCCCTGGTGGTCAGTGCGCATCATAGCGATCGGTTGTTCTGCCGTTGGGCCGAAACTGGCTCTTCGACATCCCCTGAGGGGTACCCAGATTGTGAGAGGGTGCAGGCCAGCCGAGGGACCCCACTGGTGCATGATTGGAGCTAGGGAGGGGCCACGGGAGGGCTCCAGGGTATGTCTGGCCCGTCTCTCTCAGTCCTGATCAGCTGGACCCCAGCAGCAAGCTAATCTACCAATTGAAGCGTCTACCCCCTGGTGGTCAGTGTGCATCATAGCAACTGGTCAACCAGTCAACTGTCTGCCCCCTGGTGGTCAGTGCAAGTCATAGTGAGCAGTTGAGCGGTCTTAGCATATCATTAGCATATTATGCTTTGATTAGTTGAACGGCCAACTGGACGACTAGACACTTAGCATATTAGTCTTTTATTATGTAGGATTGGCATCTTCTATATGAGGTGCAATGGTAAAGCCGTGGATACCTAGATCCTTTTTGGTAAAATGAGTCCCTTGATCCAAGGGATTATTTTGTCATATATGATATTTATTTATTAGTATTTTATATGCCTTCAAATGACAGTTATAGGTAAGGTACTGTGGACTGAAAGGCAAACTCAAATCTGAATATTCACTGACTCTAATGAAGACAAATGATTACCCCTTACTCGTGAAAGAGGTCTTATGTAATTGATTTGACAGTGGTTGGCTTGTGTCCCCAAGGAATGTTCCCATACAGGACAAGGATTGTCTCTGTGATGAAAGATTGGGTTTTCAGCAATAACTGAATATACTAACAGCCAATTCCACATGAAGTGAATGATTAAATGCACTACTCATAGCTCTGACAAATGAGAGAATCACAGAATTTCCTTCTACTTTGAACTTTGGGCCACATCTGTGTGCAGTATTAGTGAGGTATAATGAGGTTTTAAGTTAGTGCAAATAGATGTTGCCTAATTGTGAATTAGGCTCTCTTGCATCACAGAAACATTTAATGATGACAATGATATCAGTTGAGGCAGAGACTTGGCACAACAGAGATAGAAGAACAGGTAACCTGGTATTGTCATTCACTTATGCTGCCTGGACTTACCTAGGCTCAATCTTGAATGTATCCATTTCATTATACAATGAATTTCTGCCATGACATGGTGAATCTAATAATACCCAGCTCATGAGGGGCAGTTCTACTTTCAGTTTTTGGTATCCCATGTTCAGGTGCTCATATTCTATTTAGACCCACTAGCAAGTCAGAACTATTTGTAAAATGAATGTTCTGTGATGATGGCATGGACTTCTTCTAGATCATCTTGTGTCTGCACTGCAGTTTCCCTTTGGGGGCTTTCCAGAGACTTCAGCTTACTTCCTATTCAACACTGATTCTGCTAGCGTGACCGACATGCTAGATCATGTGGTCTAAACAACAAGGCAGCTTGAAATGAAGCTTGTGTAGACTAAAAAAAAAACCCTCTTTTGTCTGGACCTCATTTGAAACTGAAAGACTTTCAAGTTTTCCACTAAGTGGGTTGCATCAGTTTTCCCATGTGTGGTTTACACTACTGTTAAAAGTCAAAGAAGCCCACTCAGTACTGTGTTCTTAGTGTTAAAATTATTGAGCTTAGATGTTAGGGATCTCAGTTCAATGGTATCTCCCTATCAATTCCAATCTGAAAGAGACAAGCTACCATAGATGCCCCCAGACTTTCCCGATGTGCCTTAATTGATAGTTAACTGGTTTGTATAGTTTTTCCCCCCAGAAGATATCCAATACCCTTAAAAACAGCCAGCCTATACCACATTGCCTATAGTCATTATTTTTCCCAAACTGATTGTCTTAGTTTAGATTCTCCTAGAAGCAGATCTTGAGACCAGGATTACATGCAAGCATTCTATTTAGGAAGTATATGTTATGCCAGTCAGAAATGAAATGTATAAAATAAAGGGTGCATTATAAGCTAACTGTCACAGTAGGCATTTGGAGCTTAATCCGACAGGTAGCTTCTGGGAAACTGTAAAACCCATGCCTCAAAATTAGTCCACCCAAAAACACAAGAACTGAGGTAATTACATACCAGTTTCCAAGAGTCTTTTGTGAAAGGCTGTGGTGGGAGTGTTCCTCCCTCTACACCTCCAATCTGCTGTGCATAAGCGCATCAAGACTTCTCATCATTCTTGGAAAAAGAGTGGTTAGACTCATAGATGCAGATATTGTCACTTGAAAGACAGCACATCACACTGAAAAGCTGAGGGTGGGATACTGACAATATTTGCCACACGTATCAAGTACAAATATAGTGTCCACTGCATATCCCATAAACTCATCTTCTCATCCCAATTAACAACAAGCTAATGACAAGGATTGTCACCATCCCACCTGCTGTCAGTGATAGGCCTGTAAATTCTTCAGACTGGTGAGTAATTCAAATCCAAATTGCTTGAATATCTCTTTTCTAGAGTCACTCATTCCTCACTGTCTTACCCTGGGACTCCTAGAAAGTAGAAACTGAGTCATATGCTGACACTGAATTGGTCAGGTAAACAGGTTTGAAAGAAAATGAAAATGAAGTAAAATGGAGAAATAATAGATATAAGTAAGCGTGTTACCAAGACGTTTACAACTTCCTGATAAGTTGATTGCTCAATCTTAGAGAAACCTCAGGTGTGTTTATCCTGCATCCACATATTTAGTGGGAGGAAGGGAGGAAAATTTGACCAATTGCATCTCTCATCAATCAGTTTACTTCACTGGACATTAATTTCTGTCTTTTGTATTTGCCTTGAATGAAATCCCAGTGGGTTCTGTACCATGTCAAGCCTTGGTGTCAATAAACAAACCTGAATGCCCAGGAGTTTTAATAAGAGCTCCAAGGTTAATCACAGATATTGAAGGAAACTCTCTTTGTCCTGCTGTCTGCATTTATTTACTTCATTTGCAATTATTTCTATGCTATTGTGTACATTTAAAAAAAAATTTTTAGCAGGAAACCTCCTGAAAGGCAAACATAAACTATCCCCACAGATATTGAAGGAAACTCTCTTTGTCCTGCTGTCTTTGCATTTATTTACTTAATTTGCAATTATTTCTATGCTATTTTGTACATTTAAAAAAATTTTTTTAGCAGGAAACCTCCTGAAAGGCAAACACAAACTATCCTTATTTGTTCTCAACCCATAGTACCTGATTATAATAATTAACATTTATTGAATACTTAAAAACTGCTAATATTATTTAGTCCACACAAAAATATAGGTATAAAACTATTAAGTTGCTTTCCCAAAGTTCCCAAATTGTTCATTGAAGGAGATGAGTTTTGAATCAGGTAGTCTGGCCCCAGAGGGCGGAACTTAGCTTCTATCCAAGGCTGCTTCTTTAGCATAGTCACTAAGGCATCATTTCAGGAATCTGTGCGCTTTATAGAGAAGAAGAAAAAGATGAAAGGAAGATGGGAGAAATAGCCTCATTTGGGGGCATCTTTATATTACCAATAGTGCAGTTATAAAAATGAAAAAAATGACATATTCATTTCCATTTTAAAATAAAATAATTGGAAATTAAATGATTACACTTTTTGTCACACTATAATCCCCTTCATTTATTTTGCAAGAGTGATTTAATCTTATTTTCAATAGCATTAGTGCTTGCACAGTCAGATTATATAAGGAGGAAGTATGGGTGAAATTTGCTCATTTGTTACTAAATTTTACTGACTTTATTTCATTGCAAAATGAAAATTCAAATAGAATTATGTAATTTCAAAGTCAGATTTTTAAAATGCTGTCTATTTCTTCCAATGGTATTTGCTATTTTAAAACATAAAAAAACACGATTTAGACCTAACCAGTTTGGCTCAGTAGGTAGAGCGTCGGCCTGCGGACTCAAGGGCCCCAGGTTTGATTCCGGTCAAGGGCATGTACCTCGGTTGCGGGCACATACCCAGTGGGGAGTGTGCAAGAGGCAGCTGATCGATGTTTTTTACTCTCTCTATCCCTCTCCCTTCCTCTCTGTAAAAAAATCAATAAAATATATTAAAAAAACAAACAAAAAAAAACACGATTTAAAGGATTTTGAAACTTTTTAAATCATTTAATGGAAATGTCAACATGAGGCAACTTTTTGTCAGGTCATGAGGTATTCAGTAATACATCATCCATATTAGTGATTTTCTTTGCAGATTGTTTTGTGTGACACAAGATACCCTATGAATCCTCCAAAACAGCCTGTAATGGCTGCTAATCACCCAAGTGTCAGAGCTTATAGCTTTAATATATCTTTCTCGGACTATATCAGAAGACAGTAACAATTTCAAGAACAAGTGCTTAAGACTGCCATCAAATAAATTCTCAGTCCCATTTCACCTAAAAGCACATTTCTATTTATGACAGAGGAGGGCAGCTGTCCTTAGTCATGAGGAAATTTTCATTGAAATCTGACTTCTAACTTTTCCAAAAAAAAGGAGTCTTTATTGGGAAAGCATTATTCAATTAAGATGGTGTGACTGAAGCTACAGAAAACTGAAAGATCTCCTCTCAGCATTAGTGGGCGTGTTGTGTCACCTTGGGCAGGGTGTTTTTCTGAGCCCAGGTACCCCTTGTTTCCTGGTTAACAGTCAGTATTTTCAAATCCAGCCCATCAATTCCTCTTCTGCCTGGGGCTCACTCCACAGCCCCTGGCTCATTCCCACTCCAGCTATAGTCTTCCATTTATTTTGGTGATTCAAGTTAGCTACTTTCTTCACATATGTAAATTGACTTTGGACTGACCTTTCATTGTATTACTTGCAGGGGTGGGCAAACTTTTTGACTCCAGGGCCACAATGGGTTCTTAAACTGGACCGGAGGGCCAGAACAAAAGCATGGATGGAGTGTTTGTGTGAACTAATATAAATTCAAAGTAAACATCATTACATAAAAGGGTACGGTCTTTTTTTTTTTTAGTTTTATTCATTTCAAACAGGCCGGATCCGGCCTGCGGGCCATAGTTTGCCCATGGCTGTGTGCCTTAATCCCAGTGTTTTGCCCAGTTCCAATAAACTTGAATCTGTTATTTTCCTTATTGTTCTGCTTGATGATACTTAGAGCATTTTGGTTGCTGTGTGTGCACCCCTTACTATATGAGCTTCTAATTTCTCTTATCCACACTCTTGCATGTCTTTGGACTCTAACTCACCCACCTTGTTTGATTTTGACTCTTGTTCTCTTGCGTTGTGAAAAAGAAACCTGGATATTCTTCCTTCTCTAATTGCCTGATAATTCTGCCTTTATAAGAACGGGACTAATTTTTATGTCACTGTGTATTATTCATACATTTTCATGAATTTTCATCTAAGATTTTATTGCGTGCTTCCTTTTGAGTATATAATATTGTGTATATTCTACACAATTTTGTGTATTTTACAAATTAATATAAATGGGAGCAAGATATGAAATAGATATAAACTTTGGAAAACATCTCAGGATGAAGCTTCTATTCCCAGATTATTTGTTTAAGAGAAGTTTCCTGCAGGCAAAAGAAAAGGGCATGAGGGAAAGCTTTGAAGATTTGAGTTGGCACCTTGATGAAATCTGGCCCTGAAAATCTTTGAAATCCTGATGTAAACTGTAAAAGCTAAAAAATGTAGATTTTGTGTGTGTGTGTATGTGTGTGTGTGTGAGTTAAAAAAAACCCCACCTGTGTAAGACATTTAGTTATGCAAAAATAAAGGACATCTTCTGATGATAAAATACAGTATAATTGTCAGAAAAAATATATTGAACTTTGTTTAATTTGTCTTTGATTCATATAGTACATTATCAATTTCACTGTCTCCTTCCTAGGATAGTAGCAGACTTAGCTCACAGGGGAGATAGCAGTGGCAGCTCCCCAGTGATGTAGCCACACAACCCAGCAGCACCACCTGCCTGATTCCCAGCCAAAAGCCTCCCTGAGAGACATGCTCAGAAAGTCCCAGGTCCGCCATGCCCCCCGGTAGCCCTGGGAGAATGAACTCAGCAGCGTGGGCCACAGAGTGATGGGACAGGCCCAGTGATTCAACAGGTTGTGTGTGGAGGGTGCCTACTGTGCACCTGAGGTGGGGAAGAATGGTCCCCTTTCTAAAACTGCACAGTTCAATCACTGTCTGAGACTCTGACAAGACCTTCTCCAGAAAAAGAGTTCCCCATTGGTCCCTGTTGGGTGCGGCCTTAGACCCCTCTGCAGGACCCATGTACAGCAGAGTGGTATCGCCAGTAGTTGGAGGACCGAGCAGTGTGCTCCCCAGGCTGGTGCTGTAACAATAAGAATGCTGGATCCTGGGAAGGTGGCATCTGGGTCTCTAGCAGACTCCCTTTTCTCCAAGGAGGACTGGATCCCCGCTGATTTTTCACTGCCAAATGCTATGCAGGCTCCTCTTTTCATCTCTGTTGCTCTGGGTTGGGGATCCCTGCGTGGGGTTGAGACCCCTCACTCTTGGGGGGAGGGAGTTTTGCAGTGGAGATATGCCTCCCTCCAGCTTCTCAGTTACCATGCTTGGGTGTTGGGGCCAGCCCTTTCTGTGTCTCCACCCTTTTTATCAGTCTCTATGTGGCTTCTTCTGTAAGTGCTTGGTTATAATACTTCAGTTCAGCTAGACTTCAGTTGGTTATTTGGTTGATTTCTCTATAGTTTAGCTGTAATTCTGGTTTGGTGCTGAGACCAGTGAGTGTAGCTTCCACCTACTCTGCAGCTATCTTGAAATTCCCGAGTAACTTGAACTTAAAGGCCATAATTGCTGGCCCGGCTGGTGTGGCTCAGTGGTTGAGTGTCGACCTATGAACTAGGAGGTCATGGTTCAATTTTTGGTCAGGGCACATGCCCAAGTTGTGGACTCTATCCCCAGTGTGGGGTGTGCAGGAGGCAGCCTATCAATGATTTTTCTCATCATTGATATTTCTATCTCTCTCCCTCTTCCTTCCTTTCTGACATCGATAAAATTTTTTAAAGGCAAGAATTGTTTAATTGTTTGTGCATTTATTAAAATAAAATGCTTTTAAATTACCAAGGGAGCAGTTACATGTAGAGGCTCTGGTAAAAATGTCTTATAGAATCATAAACAGTGCAAGTGAGCAATACTGCTTTCCAAGAATAAGAGGACTTGATACAGCAAGAGGAATAGACAAAATAAACCACTTCAGTTTCCGCCCCTGCCCCCATATACATTAGATAAAAGCCAAGTGCTATACCATTTTTCCCTCAAAACTTCCATGATAACAAAAATGGATTGTGAATCAGAGTGATCAACCCCAGAGTATAATGGTTCTCAGTGTTCATTTATCTAAAATAGGAAATTGACACATATACCACTTTGAAAAATTATGATTTATGTCACTAGCTCGTTGTTTTCCTTCCTCTACCATCACCCAAGACTGCCTTCTGTTTGAGGGCAAACTCAGTACCAAACACCTGCATGGCAGCTATGGTCTCTGCTTCCCTTTCACATGATGTTAGCCTGATCCATCTGCAAGATGAGTTTGTGTGCCAATCCTGATTATTCAGGTGGGACTAGACTCTTTAGAAATTTTTAAGAATTTAAGGAACAGCAAAGAAATAGCTTTTCTTCTCCCTCTGCTTTCTTTGATCTACATGTCTTATTGGGGTTTTTATCACCATCTTTTCTCTGATAAGAATAACCTCACATATCAATGAGACTTTACTTGATCTAGGGCCAACTAGCCCTTGTGGGGTAATTAACTGGCATACTGATTGGCAAAAACCCAGCCCAAATTTTTGTAGGTGATTTTTGGCACAGGTAATTGTCTACTTGTGAATAATTTCTAAAATTGTGGTTAGCAGAAGGTAAATGATATTTTGATTCTGAAACATCTTACAAATAAATACCACATAATACTATAAATGCCAAGGGATTTTATTTAAATTTTAAAATATTTTTGACCAATCTAGATTCTGGGACATAGGAAAATTATTTCTGAATATTTAAAATAAGTTTCCTGTATATCGTAACTATGCTTACAATTTTTAATTCACATATAAAAGTTTTATTATTTCTTTTCCTAAACAATGAGGTGGTAGCATGGAAATATTTTTGTTAGCGTCTTCATTTATTTTTTTAAAATTATGTATTGAGCTCCTATAATATGTAAACAACTATGTGAGTGGTTGGGGCTTACTCTTTGATGCATAGAATATTACCTGTAAAATCACAGATAACAAAAGGTTACAAAATTAAGTTAATCAAAAGACAACTATTAAACTCATTGAATTATACAGTTAAATTATATGCATTTTACTGTATGTAAATTTTATTTTACTGTCTATAAATTATACCTCAATAAGTCTGACTTTAAATAAAAGAAGCAATTATTGAGCATCTAAAAATTACCAAAATCATGTTGGTTGCTGGAGCTACAGACATAACTCAGATTTAGTTCTAACTTTTAAAATCTCACAATCAAATAACTAATATAGTAATTAAAATAAAAGTTGACCACTTACTAGTACAAAATACAAAAATGGAAGCATTTTAAAGGAGAATGTAGTATATAAGGAGTATTCAACTAATTCTTGAAAGATAGGAGAGAGAGAGATATTTAGGGAGAAAAGATCTAAGTACTAGACTTCTTATAGTATGTAAATCATCCCACTCATTCACGTTTTACTTTTGACTGATGACAAACCTCTTCTAGAAGTTCTTCCTTAAATCCTCTGTCTGTATTAATTGCCCTTCTCACAGAATTTTGGCATGTTGCTGTTATGGAAGTTTACTTTTCTAATGCTTCATTAGATTGTTAGTTGCTCCAGGACTCAATCCTAGGCCTGGCCTATGGAAATTGATCCATGTGTATTTACTTAACTGATCTAAACTGAATAGAAGTGATAGTAGAGCTGAGTTGTCAAGGAGTTTTTCAAATAATTGTGTATGGAGAGAATGGCATTTATAGCAGAGAGCTGTTGGTCCTGTAATAATAAATTCTGTTCAGGCAACTATAAATGGTTTTACGGTGTCAAGTGCATATGAACCAGGATGATTGGAAGAGTAGACAAGGAGGGTTGTGAGCGCTGCATCCATTTTCTGCTAGGGTTCAAGGTCTGGAGAAGGGGCTGTGCACAAACAGATACACTAGACAAGAAATATAAATTTAGAAGGCATGGGGAGCCAGGCAGAGACCTTACTCTCTAGCAGAGAGGCTCCCTGACTTTTTGGTCCCTTTGCTTTTATTTACTAGAATACATATTTGATTTTTAGCAAAGCAAACAGGCACATCAATGGAAAAGTTTGGTAACAATAAAGGATTATCAGGTTAGGGGATTGCCTTCAGCCATTCAGCCAGCAGCAGGCAATAGTACGCTGATTTTCAGCCCTTGCTGAATATCAAAGTCCATCAGCCTTCAAAGGACTTCTCACATTTATATGTTAACTGCTTGTTGGTCTTAGCCTCCCGCAGAGGGTCTTTTCTTTCAAGTATTTTTTTTAACTTGTAGGTTCTAGGAATCATTGAAGAATTTCAGTAAGTGCTATAATATGATTAGATTTATGTTTGAGATAATTTACCCTCCTATAGAATGACATTAGGAGGATAATTATGGAAGCAGGAATTTGGTCAGGAAGTATTGAAATAATTCAAGCAAGAGATAATGTGGGCCATAACTAAGACAGAGGCAGTAAAAATAGTGGACCAGGGTTAGATTCAAGAGACAGAATTACCAAGCATTTAATGACTGGACAATTATGGTTCTTAAAGAAGAGAAATGTCAAAGGGTAATAATGCATTTTATTTTTCATATGTTGAGTTTAAAGTAGAAATTTCTAGTAATGATGTATAGTAAGCAATTAGATATATGAGTTTTGTATTCAAAATAAAAAACATTAGTTCAAATAGTAGGATCTGAGATCCTTAGGATAGAAGACAGAGTAAGAGGGGAAGAGAGCAGAGGACAAGCTGTTAAGTGCTGTCATAATGAATGTAGTGTGTACACAGAGGAGAATGTAGTGAGGAAGTTCAGGATATTGGGAGATGCAGAAAGAGAATTATAGAGTGGGCAATGAAAAGTCAACTCAAAATAACACAATTATTTTTTCACAATTTTCTTGGGTTACCTGGATATTCTGGAATATGGGCATGGCTTATCTGAATCTTCTTCATATAGGGTGGCAGTCAAAGTGTCAGCCAGGGCTGAGTTTTATATGAAAGCTCAGCTGGGAACGAATTCACTTCCAAGATCACATGGTTACTGTCGGGACTTAATTCTTCATGGATTGTTGGAATGGGGACCTCAGTTCTTCTTTGACTGAGGCTGCTCTCAGTTCCTTGCCAAATGGGCCTCTCCAACATTGCTGCTTGTTCCATCAAATCATGGAAGCCAAAGAAGCAATGGAGTTTTCTCGCAAGACAGAAGTCACAGTCTTTTGAAACCTAATTATGGAAGTGATATCCTATTACCTTTGTTGTATCGGGTAGAAGAATGTCACACTCAAGGGAAGAGCATCCATAAGGGCATGAATTCCAGGAGGTGGGAATCATTAGGGGTGGGCATTTTATAAATCTGTCTTCATAGTGGCTACCTTTTCCAGGACAGTGTGAAGAAGCGTTTCAATGAAATAGTAGGAGAAGAAAGCAGATCACGGTGGTTGAGAAACACAATCAAATAAGAAATTGGAGTTTTGTGTAGACAACTTTTTAAGAATTCCTGAGGAAGAAAGGAGAAAGTTAAGGGACTGGGACCAGGAAAGGTTTTCTATGGATGGAGAGAATTGAGTGCGTCTATGGGATGAGAAGGAACCATTAGAAAGGGAGAGAAACAGAAAAGAGGAAGGTGATAATTGATGGAGCACATTACTTGAGAGTGTGTAGAGGATGTGACCATGCCCCAAACAAAGAGAAGGGTTAGCAGTGAAAAGGTAGATGAATATCTTTTCTTCAATCATGGCACAGAAGACATTAATTGAAGGCAATGTAGGTAAGTTTGTAAAGGCAACAGTTTGACCTGATTCACACCAGGTGACTTCAAGTTTCTGCTGAAGTAGGAGGAGAGGTGAGAAATAATGTCTTGGTCTAAGGGTCAGAGACAGGCAGAGAGTTGAAGAGGGTAGCAGTTTAGAATAGCAGCAGAGGAAGATGGGAGAAGGCAGGAATGACTGAAGCTGGTATCTAAAATATCTAATTACATATGAATATATTTTCGATGTGCAGGAGGCAGCTGATTGATATTTCTCTCTCATCGATGTTTCTAACTCTCTATCTCTCTCTCTTCCTCTCTGTAAAAAATCAATTATATATATATATATATATTAAAAAAAAGGTAATATGCTAATTAGACCAGGTTGACTGGACATCTTCCAGATGTCTGACTTCCTTCTGGATAAAGCCACAGTGGCGGGGCCGAGGCAGAGACGGTTAGGGGCATCAGGCTGGTAGGGGAGCAAGCAGTTAGGGGCAAGATCAGGCCAGTGCGGGGGAACAAGCAGGTAGGGGGTGATCAGGCAAGCAGGGGAGGGCAGTTGGGAGCGATCAGGCTGGCAGGGGAGCAGTTAGGCGATAATTAGGCCAGCAGGCAGAGGCAGTTAGGGGCGGTCAGGCAGGAAGGCAGAGGTGGTTAGGGGTGACCAGGCAGATGAGTGGTTAGGAGTCAGCAGTCCCAGATTGTGAAATGGATGTCTGACTGCCAGTCCCACAGGGATCGGGCCTAAACTGGCAGTTGGACATCCCCCGAGGGGTCCCAGATTGGAGAGGGTACAGGCCGGGCTAAGGGACACCCCCTCCTCTGTGCATGAATTTCGTGCACCGGCCCTCTACTTTGTCTATAGAACCCTGCATGGAACTCATTTGGGGAATCATTTTTTTAATCTAACTCCTGTAGTTTACAGATGAAATAACTGAAGTTCTAGATGTGTGAAATTACTTTTCCAAGGCCATAAATCTACTTAGTGATAGATGCAGAAAGCATAACAACAAAGTTTGAATTTCATCCCTACTGTATTGGTCTCTTTATGAATGGATCTCTTAAACATTCTAATAACCAACCTCTTTTGATAAGTGTATACTAACATTCTCAATTAGTTGTTTGGGTTAAGTGTCTATGAAATTCAATGTCATATCAGTTATGAATTTGCTTTTAGATGGCACTCCTACCACACTCATTTTAAATTATTTGTATAATAAAGTAGAGGTAAAATAAGCAGCTTTCTATGTAAAGGGTAATCATTTATTTATTAAAGAATGATTTATTTTATGAGATGACTCATGAAAAACTTGATTTAAATAAAATAAAGTAGTGCTTTTATAAAAGATAAAAATGATGCTGATAGACAAATTATAAAATGCCTTTTAAATAATTCTCTTTTTTGTGCTCTTCCCATTTCAATTAAATTTGTTGTGATACAATTCTTTTATGTTCCTAAATACAAAAATCTTCTCAAATAGCAATCCTCTTTTAATCATTTAATTTTGCAGGAACACATAGTTAACACATATTATAGGTTCATAGAGGGGAATAATGCTATATGGCCTCTCTATAGTACACAAAATACTGGAAGTAGGCCAATGGATGTTGGTTATAAAAGAAGAAAAGGAAGACCATTTCAGTTTTCATTTCAAGTTAATACAAAAAAATATATTTCAATAAAAGCCTAGAGCAGTCAACTAAAACACTGATGTATGGACTTACCAGAAGATTCTTTCTTCATGGATATAACACTCTACTTTAATATGATCATTATATCTCAGTTCATTCAAATAGCATAATACTTTCCTAAATCTTACCAACACTAATTTGTTACCAAAAAATTATTATATTCCCTTGCATTTATCTTAAAAGGTTTATAATTTAATTCTTGGATATTTTTTCTAAAAAGAATCTTTTCAAAACTCTTAAACAGTCTTGCCAATTAAAACATATCTGTTTAATTTATGAACATAATTTCTTTCTCAAGGCCACTAATTATCTTCTCTTTTACACATTATAGCCTGATAACCAGTTAATTTTGTTCTTTCAGAGATGCATTTCTTTTGAAATAGTCGTGAATTTTTGCAAAGCACAGGTGGATAAAGTAGGACCTCATGCTGCTGCTGCTTCTGTCATGGTCCTTCATAAAACAGAAACACTAAATATGGCAATTAGAAAAAAACAACCGTCAAATAAAGGATGAGTAATTAAAATGATCAGAATTTTACAAAACTTTGTCAGCTTTGAGAGTTATATAACAATGACTTACCCCTATTTTAATTCATGGTATGCTTGCACTAGTTATCATGATGCCCTGGGCCTTTCCTAGCACACTCTTTGTTCTTGGCCAGAGTGCAATGTAAGGTGAGTTCCCTTTAGCACCATCCATACAGATTTGAAAACAAGAACACAAAAGGAATCTGGTGAAAAGTATTAGAATGAGTTCCCTTAAGAGGTCTAAATTGTATCTTCTTATTCATTACAATAAACAGATACTACACCAAATAAGAAAGAAATGACAATGAAATGTCCCAGAAAACTACAATCTTGTAGATGTTAACCTAGGAAGAAGAAAATATACAATAAGTTTTGAGTATATTCTAAAACTCCCAATTTTTCTATTTATAGCCTGAAAAGAAAAGTTCAAAAAAACTATACATAAAATAATTTTGTACATTATTAACAACACTACTCTAAAGGGGCAGCAATTAGTTCAAACACAGATATACTTTTCTGTCTTCCCTTCTCCTCTTTTCCATGTACTTCCCCTTTATCCTTCTCTGATCCTCCTCCTCTTTTTATCCTATCCTCTTCCTTCTCTCTCATATTTTCCTCATCCTTCACTCTTCTTATTCTCTTCTCCATTCTTGTCTCCCTCCTCCTCATGGTCTTGCTCCTTTCTCCCAGAGCCATACTTTATATCTCCAAAAGGATGAATAAGTAGATGCAAAATTTCATGTTTCTTTTTAGAATTTCTTAAAGATCAATCAGTCCTTGGATATGAAGCATCAAGCTTAGTTAAACAGATGTAACTAAGATTTTTAGTGAGTCTCCTGCCTCTTCTAGATCTTTTTTCTTAGAAAAAAAACTAGGAAAAGACTCGATCCCATAGTTCACTGAGAAAGAAGTACAAATGACTTATAAAATAAACCATTAGTGAGAGGCTATTTTAAGCCTATCAGATGAGCAAGGTTATAAATTTGAGGGGGAAAAATAATTAGCCCAGGGAAACAAAACTCTCATATACTGTTCAGGAGAATATAAATTGGTGAAACCTCTTTGGATCAATGTGGACATATCTCAACAAAACTCTTAAATATACACATTCTAAGATCCAACAGCTATATTTTTAGAAATTAAGCCTACAGGTATTTTACACATATGCAGAAAGATGTATAGGGATATTCATTTCAGTATTGATTTAAACATAGAAAGACCGTGGAAACAAGTTAAGTATTAAAGATAATTCAAACTGTGGCATATTCATACAAGAATACTATGTAGACCTTAAAATGATGGTGTGGATTATATGTTTCAATAAAAATTATCTCTAAGATGTTAAGTTAAAAAATAAAATAACCTTCCGAACACCATACAATAAATTTTCATTTGTGTATTTAATAATATAGGAAAAATATATGTATATACACACACTTAAGTATAATATATGATTCTATTTTCATTAGAAATTATAGAAGCAAAGCAACATATTAATAGAAGTTGTTGCCCTGTTTACTGTTTTAATTTCACATGGGCATATATAATTTTTCTGTTAAATGTTGCATTTAAATACCATTTGAAACTCTAGCTCTTTTTTGCTGCATCTACTCGGAGGATGAAGACCATTCTCAGCAATCGCTCTGAAGGGACACGGTTATTGTGAAGGGTCCCAGAGGAGCCCATTGGAGGGACTTCAATCACAGCAATGTAGAACTCAGTCTCCTTGGAAAGAAGAGTAAGAGGCTCTGGATTGACTAATGGTGGGGACGTAGAAAGGAACTGGCCACCATTCCCACTGTCCGCAGTCATGTACAGAACATGATCAAGGGTGTTACATGGGCTTTCATTATAAGATGAGGTCTGTGTACGCTCACTTCCCCATCAACATCGGTATTCAGGAGGATGGTTCTCTTGTTGAAATCAGAAATTTTGGGGATGAAAAATGCATCCACAGCATTTGTATGAGGTCAGGCATTGCTTGTTCAGTATCTCAAGCCCAGAAAGGTGAGTTGATTCTTGAAGGAAACCACATTGAACTTTTATCAAATTCAGTCGCTTTGATTCAGCAAGCCACAACACTTAAAAACTAGGATATCAGAAAAACTTTGGATGGAATTTATCTTTCTGAAAAAGGAACAGTTCAGCAGGAGGATGAATAAAAATCTAAGATGTCCAACTAGAGAAACAGCGAGGTGCCAAATGATTCATGACGTATTTGTGAGGTTTTAAAGATGCAATAAAAGCCTTGTAAACTACCTGAAACTCTAAACTAAAATTAAAAAAATTTCTTTAGTAGTTGGCAATATAAAATCTATATTTTATATTGCTTAAATATATATAAATAAATATATTTTAAAGGAAAAACATGCTATTTCATTTTGCAAAAGTATTTTTGATATAAAATGCTGCCATTAGACCAACAGTTTGTATCCCTCCCAAATTTATGTTAAAACCTAATCCTTAATGAGCTGGTATTGGGACAGGTGATTAGTCATGAGGAAGGTGATTAGTCATGAGGCAATGTCCTCAGGAACAGGATTAGTGTCCTCACAAAAGAGACCCCAGAAAGCTCCCTTGTGCCCCTCTGCCATGTGAGGACACAGGGACAAGGCAGCTGCCTGTGAACCAGGAAACAGACTCTTAACCAAACACCGGATTTCCTGGAACCTTGATCTTGGACTTCCTGGCCTTTAAAAGTGTGGGAACTAAATGTTTGTGGTTTATAAGCCATTCAGTTTATGGTATTTTGTTATAGTAGCTTGAATGTACTAAGACAAGTACTTTAACTTAGTACATATAAAACACAAAGTCCTTTTGAGATGGTAGGGTGTCTGAGAATCACCTACTTCCTAAATTTGCCCCACATTTGTAATAGAATATCCCTTCTGATAGTGGTAGCACACTATCTGCATCCTTCTTACTATAGTTCTTATTTTATGTCTCATGCATGTGTGCTATCTCAGAATTGTAGAAATCTAAAAGGCAGAACAGCTTCCACATTTGCCCAACATGGGTCCCCTTTTCCATCATGGGTCCTCAATAATATTGAGTGAGCTACAAAAAAGACCATTAAAGACTAAGGAAGAGATCAGTGCATAGACTCCACTTTGAACGTAAGGGTTAGGGATTCAAAGTCACATATCTGAAAGGTGACAGCAAATGTTGCTTAAGCACAAAAAGTTTCACCAAGGAAGAATTGGCTTGATGTGGGATGTGTCGAATTCCTCAAATAATGAACTCTTTAGATCCAAGTGTTGGAAACCCTAGAAAAAGAATACATCTTCTGAAAGGAATAACTATATATTATCATGCCATTATTCCTTCCTAATTTAACCCAGTTTAGTTTATTAGATTAGTCTAAGCAGAAGGCCAGAGCAATTAAGGTTAAGGAATGGACAAGATTGGGTGACACCAGGAAAGAGCCATCAATTATTCCAGTGTCGGAGAGGATATGTCTGAATGAGTTTTCAGGATACTGGACTGAGTATGGGGAAGATATTGGAAGGGGCCCTGCCTCTGATTTACTGCATGAAGTGTAAGGAATTGGCCCTAAGAGGTAGAGTTGTGTCCCAAAGGGAAGAGTTGTGTCCCCAGGAAACAACAGATGGCCAACTTCAATTTCACAAAAGGTGAGTCTTACATTATGTGTTATGAGCATCATTTCTTATGCTGGCAAGAAAGAAAGGATCAGAGAACAGTGTTCTAATCTGAACTCTGATGTCTTCTGAAGTTTTATGGAGTTTATTATCCTGTATCTCATTTCTCTCATCTATAAAACAAAGATAATTTGTTATCTACCTTGCTAACGGGTGATATTAATCATGACTGTTATTATTAGAATCACTAAGTTTTAAAATACAAAGTTTTGTTAATAATTAAAAACACTTTAAAAATTGTGACAAAATATACATAACATGAAATTTACCATGTTAACCATTTTTAAGTGTGCATTTCAGAGGCATTAAGTATATTCACATGCTTGTGCAACCATCATCACTATCCATCTCTAGAACTTTTTCATTTTCCCAACTGACACTCTGTACTCATTAAACAATAACTTCCCATTTCTACCCCAGGCCCCAGCCACTGGCAACCACCATTCTATTTTCAGACCCTATGAGTTTGACTTCAATACGTACCTAATATAAGAGGATTCAGCCATGTTTGTCCTTTGATGTCTGGCTTATTTCACTTAGTGTGAAGTCTTCAAGGTATAAGTATATTGAGTCTGGGTCAGGATTTCATTAAAGACAATAATTTTTATTATTTTGTACACAAGACACTTTGCTTATCCTTTCATACATCAGTGGGCATTTGGGCTATTTCCACCTTTGACTCTTGTGGATATGCTGCTATCAGCTGCCTCCTGCACATCTCCTACTGGGGATGTGCCCGCAACCCAGGTACATGCCCTTGACCGGAATTGAACCTGGGACCTTTCAGTCCGCAGGCCGACGCTCTATCCACTGAGCCAAACCGGTTTCGGCTTCTATGCTGTATTTATTTATTTTTTAAATATCACACTCTATTTTTAAAAAGAATTAGAATTATACAGGTTTGGTAGCAATTAGTATAAGTTATTCAAATGAATTTTAGGTCATATCACTAATATGCACCAGATTTAGTTTCAGAAATGTTTTTAAATGCAAATTGAGTATTTAATAGCCCAAGTGATATTAGCACTTAGCATTTAGACTATTGTAACTTAACATCTGGGTTCAATCATGTACAAATTATGTAAAAACATTAAATGCCAGAAACTGACTAAGCTTTTCCAATTCTTTTAATTCCTCTTAAAATTAATTAAAGATTTCCCCCCCTAATCCTCCTTTTAGGCTACTGTTCAGCAATTTTCTTGCTCTTCCCAAGGCCTAGCCTCAAAGCTTGCGGCATGAGGATAGCACACATGTTTGTAGAGGGGAATTTTAAACTGAAATTTTCATCCCTGAATGTGTGGTTCACAACAAAAGCTCTTTACCTCCTGATGGATAGAAAAAACATTTCTGAAGATTGACATAATTTTTGGTCAAGTTCTGATATACTTTGTGCCTTGGGGAACAGATGGAAGTGAATAATAGAAACTGAAAATTCCACAAAAATAGGACATGAAAATTTGAATGAAGCAGCTTTCTGTCTTTCAGTGGAGGAAGAAGCAAGAAGGGAATGCATGTAATGGGTTCCACTCTTTTGTGGAAAATTGAGTGCCTTTCATGTAGCTTCTGGAATCATTGCCTTAACTTGGCAAGACTGGCACATAAAATTGAGATATGAATGGTAGGGAAAAGACCATGCCTCACCAGGCATCACTTGCTTTCCTCTGATAATAGAGGAATATGTTTTTAAAAAATTAAGAAAAACTGTAGTGTTGTTATTTACTGAATGCTTCTTATTCTCATAATTGAAACTTCATTTGATCTAACATTAAAAAATAAATTGGTGGGAAAAAAGAATTATGTTTTCATTTCTGAAATGAACTCTCCAGATGCCCCTCTACATGCCTTCTTAATGAAAGCCAGATCTAGGAAAATTCTAGATGAAAGGAAATGAAGCACAGACAAAGTATCAGATGTTTTCAGTGGATACATGAGTCCTATTGAATGACTGAGTCTTGATTCTAGAATTAAATTCTTTTTTTTTTCAAGAATATATTTTTATTGCTTTTAGAGAGAGAGGAAAGAAGAGGAAGAGAAATAGAGATAAAAACATCGATAAGAGAGGGACACCCATTGGCCATTTCCTGCACACACCCTACCGGGGATCAAGTCCGGCATATGCCCTGACCTGACCAGAACCGAAACGGCGACCTTTCTGTGCACAGGATAATGCTCAACCAATTAGCCATTTGATTTGCGACTATTTGCAACCGGTCACAAATTATAACTGATTAAACCATATATTTTGTATATAAGAATATAGCTCTAAGCTAGTAAAGAATCCCATATATAGGTTTAAATATTCAGAACAAATTGGGTAATCATGTGAAATCTAATAAAATTGCCAAAGGCTATTAGTAGTCTTAAAGTTTTCTCATTAATTTAATTTCAGTTTATTTAGCATATGTCTTTGTACTAAATTCTTCCATTTTCTGGCCTTCAATATTTTCATTTAATTAAATGAGTAGCTTGTATTATTATTCCTAAACTCCCTCTTAACTCTTACATTTTATAGACCTGCTTGCTTCAGTTTCTCCATCTATAAACTGGGTGTGCTCTTAACATAATTTTCAGATTTCTTTCTTCTACCTCTGTTACTAATCCCCAGTTGAAAGTGATTCTTGGTGGAAGAAGCATCTATTTGAGCACTGTTTAGATAAGGATAATATTGATCTTATATTAGGAGGTAGTAGGTCACATTAAATGCTTCACACGGTAAAGAAATACATCTATATTGATTATCTTTGAGAGTACCCAGTTGTTTCAGTGAAGGGTAACTAGTTGTACCCCATTTTAGCATCACAATTAATTCTTGAGCCCTTTTGCACAAGTTTTATGTTGGCCTTATCTTGACACTTTTTATAGAATTCTTCAAAGGAAACAATATTTTAAATGTACTGTCAAATATTTGGGAGAATGATTTTTATGCAATATTTCTGAAGTTGTCTAATCAGCAAGGACATTTTTCTCTAGGTGATAAACATGTTAATATACTTCTACAGAGATAGTAAATCAGGAACAACAACAATAATAAAAGCCCTGTCCTTAAGTGACGTCAGATTGCAATTTATGTAATGACATCACATCCCTTCTTTAACTCAAGTTCCAAAGTCTCATTTACCTACTAATCTGATAAATACTGAACATTTTTTTCAGGTTGAAATTTAATATAGGCACATGATATATGACATCTGCATTCAAAAGAGGTAATGAACAGAAGATGAAAAACTGATAAGGCAAATGACATGATAATCTATGCTGAAATGGGTAAGACAGGGGGTGGACAGATGACAAGCCCTCGTTTCCTTTTCAGACACAGTTCCCTGAATTTTGCAGCATGTATTCTTCCAGGCAATGAAGACATATCAAAACTCAAATGGTGACAAGAGAGCTTACTGCTCTAGTTTTAGTATCTTCCACTCCATGAATATTTATTATGGAAGCACAACCAGAGCACTTCTCCCTGCTTAGTGCAGTCTTTTGCTATAAATGCCATCATAGTTAAAGGTCTATGCCCTTTTCTGCTATGAGGCTTACTGTTTTATGGCTATGTGCCTTAACTCACGCTGCCTTTAATTTAGGTTGAAACAAGGAGCAACTTTTCACTTTTACAAAAACATTTGTGACTTTTAAAAATGGTCATTCCTTTTCACTAACTCTGTTTAAATCTAAAACAAAATTAACTTTTAATAGTAATGTCTTCGTAATCTAACATAGATATTTTATCTAATGTGTCTATATTAACATGCATATTACTGTTCACATACAATTGTTTCTTTCTTCTCTGATTGCCATTTGGCATCCAGATCTGATTCTGAAGACTAGAGTTGACTTAATCACACAGAATCCATAAGGATATGTTTGATATGGTTGTTATAAATAAAAGCTACATAAAGTGCTACACAGAACCTATTTTGAAGTTAAAACTCACAAATGTTAACCAGATTAAAGATGAGTAAATGACAAGCTCTACATTAATTCATGCATATCAAGCTATAATAATAAAAGCATAATATGTTAATTAGACTGGATGTCCTTCCTTCTGGACAAAGCCACAGTGGGCGGGGGGCCATGGCAGAGGCGGCAGAGGCCCCAGGTCACAGCAGCGGTGGGCGGGGGCCTCAGTGGTGGCTGTGGGTGGGGGCTGGGCCCAAGGCCTTTGCATGAATTTTGTGCATTGGGCCTCTAGTATGATTATAAATACACAATAATAAAATGTCTGTCAACCGTGTCAATTTTCCCATTTATCTCAAAAGCAGTGATTACTATAGTTCTACTTTCCAGTTGTTTCCAACTATTCATAATCTCATTGCTTTCCCAAGTCAGTTATTATAGAACTAGAGGCCTGATGCACAAAAATTCGTGCACTGGGGGTGGGGGGATCCCTCAGCCCAGCCTGCCCTCTCTCACAGTGTGGGAGCCCTTAGGGGGTGCTATGAGCCCTGGGCCTCGCAGCCACTGGGGCTCAAGGCTGCCTGAGCCCTGGCTTCGCAGCCACTGTGGCTTTGTCCAGATGGATGTCTGGAAGACGTTCACCCTAATTAGCATATTACCCTTTTATTAGTATAGATTAGCTGATTTCTATAGAGGCATAAGACATAGTCAGCAATTGAGATGATTATCTAATACTAGAGGCCCGGTGCACAAAAATTTGTGCCCTCGGGGTGGGGGGGAGGGGGGGTCCCTCAGCCCGGCCTGTGCCCTCTCGCAGTCTGGGACCCCTCAGAAGATAACGACCTGCTGGCTTAGGCCTGCTCCTGGGTGGCAGAGGGCAGGCCCAATCCCTAGGTGCAGCCCCTGGTCGGGCTCAGAGCAGGGCTGATTGGGGAGTTGGGGCGCCGCCCCAGCCCTCATATAGAATTAATTATTTATAGTAATCAGTTATAAACAAACCTGAATAACATGTTAATGTTATATAATTTTTGGATATAAGTTTGAGAAAATACAACATTTCCTTGAAAGCAATACTGAGTTACAATTCTTCCCAATTTTCCTGATTCTTCTTTTTGCACAGAGTCAAGTCTTTCATTAGATAAGTTTTTTAAAATTGCAATGACTACTCTCTAATTAAATCATGTTTCCAATATTATGTGATAACTATAATTATATTCTGTCCTCGCTAGGTTAACTTATTAAACAAATGTCAACTTATACCTGAAAGAATAGATCTGTGAATGTTAAAGTAATCAAGAAAACTAAAATTCCTTAATAAAGTCAGATGTCCCAAGTTAGGTAGAATGGAAGCCCCATGATGGTAGAGAACATGTTTATCCTATTCACTGTTAGATTCTCACTGCCTATACAGGGTCTGGCACATAGTAGGCAAATAATAAGTACTAGTTCAGTGAAATAAAATCCAATCAGCAATTTTATCATATACACTTGTTCTACATACTCACCAATGCTATTTAATGCCTTTATGCTTTTGTCCGTCATTTCTTCTCTTTAGAATTTCTTTTCATTATTTCCAATTTGGTTAACACTCATTCTTCAAAAGTTTGAGCTGACATCATTTTATCTAAGTAGTTTCTTGAATCCCCACAGCCAACCATAGCAATCTCAAGGCTTAATAATTTATCTTACACAGTTTAATTTTTTTAAAAAGTATTTTTTATTGATTTTTTACAGAGGGGAAGGGAGAGGGATAGAGAGTTAGAAACATTGATGAGAGAGAAACATTGATCAGCTGCCTCCTGCACATTCCCTACTGGGGATGTGCCTGCAACCAAGGTACATGCCCTTGACTGGAATTGAACCTGGGACCCTTCAGTCTGCAGGCCAACGCTCCATCCACTGAGCCAAACTGGTTAGGGTTTATCTTACACAGTTTAAATGATTCTGTAGATAAAGGATAGGTCCCCAATCTAAGGAATTCTGATTGTATCTAATATTGTCTTTTTATCCTTATTTACTATCATTTTGATTATGCTATTCCTTGGAGTAGTTTTCATTTGTCCTACTTGCAATTCATTGAGTTTCTTGGAAATGTGGTTTTTATAATAAAATCTTAAGAATATATGGCCATTTTCCTCTCAACTTTTATGCTCCAATCTCTCATGATTTTTTTTTGTGGACCTCTAATTATATGTATGTTAAAATATCTCTTATTGTTCTACAGGTTATGAGGCTCCCATCTTTTTTAGGATTTTTTCTCTCTGTACTTCAGTTTAGATAATTGCTAAAATCTTGTCTACAGGTTTATCACTTTTATTTTCTGTAGTGTCTAACATGCTGCTAAGGCCAACCAGTAAAATTTTCATTTCAAATATTTATATTTGTAATTTTACAATTTCTATTTTTTTCTCTTTTTTTAAGTTTCTATTTCCCTAATGAAAGTCCTCATCAATACACTCATTATCTTTTATTTTAAATCCTTAAACATATAGGATAATGTAGGGCTAGCTCAGCCATAATACAAATCATGACCTTTCTATGATGACAACAAGGTCTTTCTGGCTTGCTGGCATTTGATTGTCTCCAGGAATGTGCAAGCTCCAGAATCTTTTTTCAGCTTACAGATTCCTGGTAATTTATCTTTCCTGGTTTCATTGAATCTTGTCAGTTTCAGCAATTGAAAAATCTGGGAATATTGGGGTTTACATTTTTAACATGCAGTATTTACAATCACTGGAATGTAGAGATGTATTTTTCTCACTTTTTTCTATAATTGCGTTTGATTTGCACTTGAGCCCCCATTTCTGCTATGAGGTGGTGAGGGTAATAGTCACAGAAAACTGAAGTTATCTTATCAATCAAACAATTTATTCACTTTAAGTTTATCTTTTTGTGTCTTTCAGGAAGTTACTGAGTGAATTCAGTACTTGAAAATGCAGTTAATTCCAAGTTGAAACAATCAGAGCTTTTCTCCTGCTCGTGGGTTGTTTTCTTTCCTTCTGCATTTCTGAAGTGTAGGAAACCTAACCTGTAAATGTAGCAATATGGTATTTGATATGAGGAATGGGAAGTGACCAGTCCGAGTGTATTCCTTGGTTCTTGCTGGATTTTGCCTTGGAATACCTGTGGCTGGTGTGATCTTTGGTTGCTTCTTTGCATGGTGCTGCTCTTCTGACATAAATGTTTCTCTCTTTTTATTGTGTGTTATATGATACTAGAGGCCTGGTGCATGAAATTCGTGCACAGGGGAAGGGGAAGTCCCTCATCCCGGCCTGCACCCTCTCCAATCTGGGACACCTTGGGGGATGTCCGACTGCCTCTCACAATCCAGGACTGCTGGCTCCTAACCGCTTGCCTGCCTGCCTGCCTGATCACCCCTAACCCCTCTGCCTGCCTGCCTGATCATACCTAACCATCTCTGCCTGCCTGATCGCCCCTAACTGCTCCCCTACCAGCCTGATCATCTTTAACTGCTCCCCTGCTGGCCTGATTGCCCCTAACAGCCTCTGCCTCGCCCCACACCCAGGACCCAGGCTTCCCTCTCTCTGGCTGGCTGCAGGCACCCAGGACCCGGGCCGGCTTCGCCCGGGCCAGCCGCAGCCGCAGGGGACCAGGCACTGGCACCTGGGACGATGGGGCAGGCAGCTTGTCTGTCTCCCGGGCTGCAGCCTGGCTGGTCCCCATTTCTCTCTCCCCAGTGTTGAGTGTCTGAGCCATTACAGGGTGACGGCGTGAGGGCATGATGACCATTTGCATATTAGCTCTTTATTATATAGGATATTAGCATAACATATGATATATTTTTTATTTATATATTTTTGCCATTTCAAAAATTTTGTTAATACTTCTGTGCCACTTATCTTTTGATTCTTTTTGTCAAACACTAAAAAAGAACCCTTTCAATTTGAAAGTATTTACTTTTGAGCCACTAAACCTTTTGATATGAGCTATGGTGATTAATGTTATTTTCTTACTCTTTATGCTGTCAGAGATTTTTTTTTAAATTATACTTATCTGTTTCATTTTTACTTTTCTATTGTGACTATATTTATTTATTTATTTTTTTCTTTAGAGATTTGAAAAGCATACTCAGAAAGCATGGGTTTCTTAAATCTAGGTGTTTTTAAAGGTACTTGAATCTATTTTTCTCTCATCTATGAGTAAACAGTAACTATTGTCATTCATACCATCCCAGCTCAGATGATGCATTTAGCATGTTTTTTTCTTATTTGTTTTTATCTCTCACATAATGGTTTTGTTAATATATTCTCAGGTTTTATATCTAGTTTATTATTAGTTCAATATTATGTATTTTACTGTTGTAAATACTATATTTGAAAATTTAAAGCACAACACTGTATCCTGAATATTTACATTTATTTCTTAGTTTATTTACATATATAATTAAATAACTATTTTTTCCCAAAAAAATTTTGGGTGACATTGCCCATGAGTCTAGCATATCTGAAAACAACTTTTATAGGCATATGAGTCTTGAATCTTTATCTTCCTCCTTTAAAACTCCATAAGCACTTTTTCCTAGCATTTAATCTGGAAAGGAAAAGTCTTACCCAAATTCATTCCGCTTTTTGTCTCTTTATGGTTCATGGGGTAATGGGGGACTTATGATTGAGAAATGTATGCTGCAGGTGTTTACATTAACAGTAGTGATTTTCATCTTCACACTTTTTCCTGATATTAATTGTTCTGTAGGGGAGGAAAAAATGTCTTCTACTTATCTTATGGTTCTGACTAGAGTTAAATTAATAAGAGAAAACAAGTTCACTAATGTATATCATCCATGTAACACATGGAAGTACCCTAAAGATGTAACTCAAAGAGGTGGCTTAGAACTCTGGCTTATATAGATTCTTCAACAAAGAAATGACAGAACAAGGGAAAGTGGTTTTAGGTTTCTAAGAGTGGCAAACTATGAGAAGGTGACTATATGGAGGGAAACTAATAGACTAACATTTGTTTGCAGATATTTTTTTTTTTGGTGTCATCTCTGGAATAAATTTATTTCCTGTCTTTAGGCAGAAAATGGGAAGGGTAGAGAGAGATTTTTCTGCATTTGTTGTTCTTAATTGTCTTCAGCTCAAAATAATTTTTATGTCCAAGAGGAATGTTTTTGGGTGACATATTCTGGATTTCTTCAGTTCCTTTCAAATTTTGTACTCATATTTTTATGAGGACAGTAAGGAATTTATCACAATAGCTCTTTGCTTATTTTATTTACCTACTCATGCTGGAAGCCTGATAACTATGTCAGTTCTCTGGTTGTCTTGCCCATTTATCTGACAGGAAAGTTGGCATTAGTATTGAAGTTGAAGTCCACTGTAACCTGTTCACCTAACTTCCTCAAATGCTGATCTTCTATAGGTAGGAAAATAGAGTTGGTCTTCTAGGACTCCAACAAATCTTCCATGTGGATTTTAGCTGTCAGATTCTTTCAATTTTCTACATGTGACTAATGCTCTTCATAGCTTCCAGAAATTACACAAACTTTCTCTTGTTTTGTTATTTGGTTAGTCATTTCCAAGGAAACATGTGGGAACTATGCTCAGATCTTCACTCTACCACAGTCCTAGAACTTTAGGGTCTTATTCTTCTAAAAAAAAAATTTGAAAAGGAAGAAAAGCTGCATTTTATGATTTCTGGATCAGGCAAGCCCTATAGAAATGATATCTGGGATGTGGAAGGGGTAAGGTGGTACCCTACTCATATGTAAAACCTTGCTCCAGGTGAATGGCTGGCAGTGCCAATGAGAAATAGAAAGAGAGAGAGGGAGAGAGAGAATGCTCTATTAGAACCCAGCATTTTTGTTTGGAAGAAACTTTTCAACTAAGCAGTTTGAGTCTGATATCACTTCATTCTGCTGGCTAGCTATACTATGTCTTGCATAGTATAGTACCCTTTTTTCTGTGGCTCTTTGACACCCCCACCTCCCTGACAGCCTGGTGTGGCTGATCAAGCTGTTCAAACAACTGGAAGACATCAGAAGTTAAACACTCATTATTTTAATTTGATGCTAATCATGTGTTAATGAGACTAATCCTTGCAATGATTCAGGTAATTTGCTTAATGGCTGCCCAGAGTACAGATTACAGCAATCAGTCACGTCTGATAAGATGTCTGTTGTGGAGAAGGCTGTCAGGTGAATGAGGTGGGAAAAGACTCAGGAGTAAGGGTCTGATGTCAGGCATGATCTTTTTTGGAGGGTGGGGATTGAAGGAAGAAGACAGCTCAGAAACTCAAATTTTCAACCAGAAATGAGCATCCTAGTGCTAATTTTTCTTCCTGTTTAGGAAGAAAAAGTTAGTGTTAACAGGCTCTCTCATCTTATAGTGACACACATTGAAGTAAGAATAGAAGTTTGAGGTGGGTTGGCCATATAATTTATTATTATTACTTTTAAAACCCTCACCCAAGGATATACTTTTCATTGATTTTAGAGAAAGGAGAGAGAGAGAGAGAGAGAGAGAGAGATTGATGGGTTGCCTCCCATATGTGTCCCAACTGGGGATGGAACTTGCAAACCTGAGAGTGCTTCCGGATGGGAATCAAACCTGCTATATTTTGGTGTATGAGATGACATTCTAACCAACAGAGTCACACCAAACAGGGCTACAATTCATTTTTTCTAGAGAAATAATTAACCCAGTTAAAGTCAGTGGTAGAAATATTCTTCTGCTGACTTAAAGTTTCTTTATTTAAGAAAATGTCAATAAAAGGAAGAAAATAAATACACTCAGAGAATAAAAAAATGACTTTTTCTTCTCATACATAGAAAATATAGCATAAAAACATATACCTAAACTAAAGCCTTATGTGTTTTTTTTTAATTACATCCAAGTATTCTGAGTCCACAAGGCCATATAAATACAACCAATATGCTTAGAACAATCAATGAGTGCTACGATTAGGGGCATCTTGCCCTCTACAACATTGCTAAGTCGAATCTTAGAGTAATCCTTACTAATAAAAGCCTAAGTGGTTGTCACGCTGTGATGCCCTCATGCCGGCACAAGATGGCTGCATGCACAGCGGGCATGCACAGGTGGGTGGGGCTGGGATTGACGCTGCGTGTGTGGCACGGAGCCTGCCTGGGTGTCCTGCCTCCTCCTGGCTCCGTGTGGCGAGGCCTGCCTGGAGGTCCTGGGGGACCCACCTCCTGGCTCCACACAGCACGGAGGTGGGACACCTGTCTCCGGCCTACCTTTTGGGGCAATCCATCGAGGAGCCCTGGATGGGTGGGCAGGGCCTACCTCTTTGGGGCGATCAATTGTGGGGCTCCCGCATCGTGACAGGGCACAGGCCAGGCTGGGGGAACCCCCCTCAAGTGCATGAATTTCATGCACCAGGCCTCTAGTAATATATATATTTTTCCCTTTAAAATACTGGAATCGCCGAAACCGGTTTGGCTCAGTGGATAGAGCGTCGTCCTGCGGACTGAAAGGTCCCAGGTTCGATTCTGGTCAAGGGCATGTACCTTGGTTGCGGGCACATCCCCAGTAGGAGATGTGCAGGAGGCAGCTGGTCGATGTTTCTCTCTCATCGATGTTTCTAACTCTCTATCTCTCTCCCTTCCTCTCTGTAAAAAATCAATAAAATATATTTTAAAAAATACTAGAATTTAATAAATTACTATATATAGACATATAGAAATAACAAAGCATTTAGAAAATAGCAAGTTAAAGTTCTGCCAATTATTTGCTTTGGCTTAATTTATCCACAGTATTAGAAAATTTATAATTTTATAGGTATATGATTTATTTATAAATGTCTAAAATGTCTCATTCTCAAAATATTTTTGTGAGAAGAAGGGATGAGTGAAAAGGACAAATAGATTTAGGCAGGCGGGAAGTTTTATAGTTTATTTTGTGATTAACCTAGTCATTTTGAGATTTTCAGGAGACCGTCCTATATGTATTGTGGATTTAGTTCAATTTAACAAACATTTCTCCAGTGTCTATTATTATCTTTGTCTTGGCTGCTATAAAAAAATACCATAGACTGGGTGGCTTATAAACAACAAGCATTTATTTCTCACCATTCTGGAGGCTGGAAGTCCAAGGTCATGACACTGAAGATTCCGTGTCTGGTAAGGACCTGCTTCCCAGACGCTGTAACTTCACATGGAGGAAGAGGGGAGGGATTTCTGAGGCTGTGTGTATGAGGGCTCTAATCTTATTCCTGAGGGCTCCATCATCATGACTCGATCACCTACCTCCCAGAGGCTGTACCTCAAAATACCATCACATTGTGGATTAGGTTTCAACATGTGCATTTGATGGAGATGGGCACAAACATCCAAGTCATAGCAATTGTCTTCCAGCAGCTGTTTGTTTACAAGGAGAAGAGGGACAAGCATCATTCTGAGAAACAAAGGACACATCCAGTGAGGGTAGGAATGCCCAAGAAGGAAAAAATGGAAAGCCAGTTATTTGAGAACTGGACATCCAATTGCTATAACTAGGAATGTGAATTTACAATGAGGTTCTAGAGATGATGTAACATGAGTGGAGGTTTTTGCCTTGACATCAAGATTAGGGGGAGAACAACCTTCTAAGACATATGTAGATGCAACTGTATTTATTTATAACATCAATCAGCTGCCTCCTGCACACCCCCTACTGGGGATGTGCCCGCAACCAAGGTACATGCCCTTGACCGGAATCGAACCTGGGACCCTTGAGTCCGCAGGCTGACGCTCTATCCACTGAGCCAAACCGGTTAGGGCAATGCAACTGTATTTAGAGGTTAGCCCTAGGAACCCAGGTTAATAATTTTCCTTTTTCTTCTTAAGAAACCATTTTATCATAATAAAAGACTTCCATGAGCTATCCATTTTACTACATAAGTGCAAATAAAATGCATTTGTATTAGGGACAATGCTATTAGTGAGACTTTTTTTTCTTTGCTGTTTTAGAAACGTTTATCATATAAGAGAACTAGCTATGAAGTGTTCTTAACAGTGGCCCATTGACTTGTATTTAAGAACCAAAGATTATAAAGCAGGCACACCATTGTCACTGTAGGAGTTCTTGTTTTTCTGTTGTTATTATTTTTATCTCTCTCATTTCATCTAAGAAAAGGAGAATGCTTGTAAGGTTTGCTAAAGATAAGACAGTTTTTGCAAAAGTTGGAGGCAAACCCTTGATCACACTGGACTTACACTCCATGGGTTCTGCGTTGTTGTTGTTTTTATAGCACATTGCCTCTTCCACTAAACTGAATAAAGAAAGCAAACATATAGAGGATATGAAGTAAAAAATGCTGAACAGCTATATTAATGAAATAAAGTAAAGGTTTTGGGGGATAAAGTGATGATAACAGTTTTTCATTTATTTGAAGAAAGTGTATATATTAATGATGTATTATCTATGCAAACCATATTGTATTTTCTAGATTATCTGATTTTTGAGTCTTTTCTCTTTAGTATCGCAGTATACAATATTTTGGCATATTTTAAAAATTTATTTCCTTTTCTTTGGACATTAGTTTTCTTCAGAAGTTAAATTAAATAAAAAGCCCTTTAGGAGATACACTATCCTGTCAATAGAGCACTTGGATTGGGCCATTGAAATGGTCTGTAACATATTTGTTTGATTTTCTAAAAATATTTGTATTGATTTCAGAGAGGAAGGGAGAGGGAGCAAGAGATAGAAACATCAATGATTAGAGAGAATCATTGATTGGCTGCCTCCTGCATGCCCCATACTGGGGAGAGGATCAAGCCCACAACCCTGGGCATGAACCCTTGACTGGAATCAAAACCAGGACCCTTCAGACCACAGGCTGATGCTCTATCCACTGAGCCAAACTGGCTAGGGCATTTCAGGGGAACTTCGAAATAATGTTCATGGAAGTACTGTGAGCTTCCACATTCTATTTAGAGGTTATGCAGTTTGTAAAATATATATATTACAAGTTTGTAACGTCTCATAATAAATTCATCTGTTACAAATGATACAAATTGTTTGTTTTCTTCATATTATTTCCCATGGAGTTTAGTGAACAATACACTGGCACACTGGATTTTCAGGGTATCAGGGTTTGTAAAATATTAAACCAAATGTAAATTTAGAATCACATAAAAATCTGTACCCTAATGTTCATGACAGCTTTACTTATTATAGTAAAAAACTGGAGGCAACCTGTTGTTCTTTAATGGATGAACTGGCTACACAAAGTGTGATACGTCCATACCATAGCATACTACTCAGCAATGAAAAGAAACAGCATTGT
The DNA here is from genome assembly GCF_000412655.1 of Myotis brandtii. NCBI lineage: Eukaryota > Metazoa > Chordata > Mammalia > Chiroptera > Vespertilionidae > Myotis > Myotis brandtii. The sequence continues at coordinate 3,822,289 of NW_005353789.1, read as the reverse complement.
CAAATTCTCTGGATAAATCTCCAGAGAATTATGATGAGTAAAAAAAAGCCAATCTCAACAGGTTACTTGCTTTATGATTCCATTACATAATATTCTTGAAATGATAAAGTTAAAGAGGAACTGGGGAGGTAGAGAAGTGAGTGTGGGTACATAAGGACAACGTGACGAGTCCTTATGGTTATGAATATTTCTGTATCTTGACTATCAATGTCATTATCCTGGTTATGATATTGTATTGTAGTTTTGCATGATATTATCATTGGGAAGACCTGGGGAAAGGTACATGAGATTTCTTACAATTGTACCTGAATCTATATCTCAAAATAAAATGTTGTTTTTTTTTAAATCTAGCTTCTGACAGATCTCAAGTTCACTCACATTCTTAAAGCACAAGACTTTTTTCTTGTGTTTTGGGATGTTCAAATTTTGGTAAATTGAAGAACTTGCATGTTCCAGACTGACAATTTACCATTATATTGCTCTTTCATCTACATTGTTTAATATTTTGAAATAATACTTGAAATATAAAAAGTGCTCCTCCCTTTGAACAGCTGGATCATTCAGGTGTCATTCTCTTTTTGGGATTTATGCATATTTTCCATGTTGCAAATAGGATGAAATTTATGTCTTTCACACATGCATTATGTGCCACATGCACATGAAAAACTTTTTAAAAACTCCAATTCAAATCCTCTTTCGCTTGCTAGTTATAAGGTGTAAGATGTTCCATGTTCTGGCAAAATTTAGGGAAGAAATCCAAGTTCTTTGATATTTTGGTAATTTGGCTTCATTAGGGAATTATTAAATGATTTGGGGAGATTTCCTTTACGTTTTACAAGTAATGGAAAGTTTTGCAATTCAATTTTCTTTCCAACTTCTATTCTTGAGTGTCCCTTATTTCACCCTCTCACCTATTTCCTTCTTTCTTGTGCCTTTACCTCTCTTACTTTTTTTATTGCTTTTTTTTCTTTCTATGCTCTTTCTCAAAAATGTATAAAAGGAAAAGCCTTGTTAGAACCCACAGACAAAACTCAAAATGCCACTAAGGCATTAAAAACACAGATAGAAGTCAGAAGTGCTTATGTTTCCCCAGTCTTTATAAGGAGAAGTTTTGTAAGATGTGTCTGGAAATGAGAGATTCATTTTCTCCATACAATTTTTGCCAGGAGGCCAAAGATAGAGAATAAATACCAGAGAGCATCCAAGGCCAAATACATTTACATAACCCCACGCACATTTTCATTTTTATTTTCAGACTGATGATTTTTAAAATATCACTTCTGTTTTGAATATGCTTCTTATGGCCAATTTCACTTATTCATGTGTGTTTAAATTGGGGGTTATGCAGTGTGTATTCGAAACTCAAGCTAGCTTATCTCCTGGAAAAGAAGTAGTGACTGCCTTCCAAAGGAAAGAAGAGGGAGCTTGACATTTTTTTGCTTAAGGTCTATGGCACTAGACAGAAATTTATATTAGTATCAAACTGCTTTAGCTCTAAAAGGTTTTCAATCCCCACCTTCCTTTTAGGAGAGACATTGTCAGCTTAAAATTAATTACTAAAATGTGAAACAAATCAAAGGACAAAACAAATCAGGCTGTTAAGACAAACATTAAAAATCAAATTATGCTCTCAAAATAGGCAATTTACAGCTTGGAAGGGTAATTGGCAAACCTGAAATGCATGCAAATAGTTGAAATTACTGACGCCAGTGGTATATTACCTATTGGAGGGTTTAATTCGACAATGACTCTTGCAAGAGGGGAGAGATTCTATCATTTTTCATGACTTAACAGCAAAATATGGTACAGCACTCTGTCTAAAAGAGTCTGCAGGAGGATTAAATTGAAGGGAGAGCTTTAGCTGAAAGAGAAATGAGCATTGAAGCTGTATGTCAGGAAGAAGCATGGGCTGGTTTTAAAGTTTTACAGCCCTGGGTTAAATGAATATTCTCTTTCGAGGCAACCACTGACCACGGAGTTTCATTAAATCATCTGAATAAGTTTACCTTCCTGAGTTTGGAAAGGAGGACCTGATGCCCCAGTCTGGCAGCTGAGCTCTCAAGTGTGGTGTTTAGAATCATCTCAGGGATAGAGTCAATGACAACCTTATTCACCAGATCCCATTGCACATTGTAAAACGCAGAAGTCATTTTCTGCAAATCCAGGCATTCTCATATTGCCAGTATGTTTCCTTGTATATTTGGGGAAAGGCAATTGTTTTTGAAATGGTGATATTTGCCATTTTGATGGCAGCACCGTGGGGTAGGGGGCAGTAGTCAACGACGGCAGAGAGGATAATTATAAGTGGTAGCACAGGAGCCATTCCCCGTGTATCACCACTAGATGTTATTTTTTCTTGGGGCCTCTTATCTATCGGATCAGCTCTTGTCTCTACTATCTCCAATCAATGGTGTTTTTTTAACTGTATTATTTGATGCCCCCTTCTCAGGATATGCATTTTCTCTACCCTGAAGACATACTCAGTCATAGCCAGATTTCTCAGCGTAGGCTAGTAAGTATTCTTATAACTAGTAAGGTCGCCACTTTTCATATATGTTTGACATAACCAGTGGTTGGCAAACTCATTAGTCAACAGAGTCAAATATCAACAGTACTTCTTCAAAATAGACTCGCCCAGGCCTAAAACTGACTTCTGCGCATGGGCCACGAAATTTCAATCGCACTGTACGCGTGCCCACATGTGGTATTTTGTGGAAGAGCCACACTCAAGGGGCCAAAGAGCCGCATGTGGCTCGCGAGCCACAGTTTGCCGACCACGGACCTAGACTAATGCAATGAACATAGAGGTACATACAGGGTTGGACAAAAGGAGGTTTACCATTGTGAGTACATGAAACACAGGGTTTCTTCTTGTATTATTATTTATTAATTATTTTATTATTTTCCATACAAACAACTGTAAACCTACTTTTGCCCCACTTGTATATCCTTTTGAATTAGTGTTTTGGGTTTCTTCAAATATATATATATATATATATAAACAGAAGTGGAATCTCTGGGACATAAGGGAGTTTCAGTTTTAACTGTTTTAGGAACCTCCATACTGTTTTCCACGGTGGCTGCAGCAATCTGCATTCCCACCAACAGTGCACAAGGATTCCCCTTTCTCCACATCCTTGCCCACACTTGTTGCTTATTGATTTATTGATGACAGCCATTCAGACAAGTGTGAGGTGATATCTCATTGTGCTTTTAAGTTGAATTTCTTTGATGATTAATGATGTTGAGCATCTTTTCATCTGTCTGTTGGCCATCTGTATGTCCTCTTTGGAGAAGTGAGGATTTGACCACTTTCTTTACCTCCATGTTTTTCCTGGTTCCAGCCAGATTGATTCCTGGTTGCCAACAATGGCAAAAACCTTAATTAGCATAGATTTATATAAACTTTATTGCTAAACTGAATGATAGCCTCATCTACTTCAATTTCACAATACTGAATTTAGACAAAAATTAAAAATAGTGTATTCTGAAACTATGAAGCTTAAAATGTTTTATTTGTATTGACTCTGTGTAGATCAATTTATGGCCAACTAAACACTTTAACATGTAGGCAATTGTTTGAAACATATTCTTTGACCATTATACATGTTTAAATACCTTGTTATATTTATTCCAAACATAAAAGTTCAAAATTTTGCAGTCTTAAAATAAGTACTAAAAATTATGAGTCAGAAAAAAAATTCTATTTGATGAAAAAATACTATATTATTATGTGCTTTATTTATCTTAATTTTTCTGGATCATAAATAATATCTTGAACAAATTCTATCAATAAATATTTCCACAAAAGCCAGACTAAAAGAACACTTAAAGGCATTGAATGAAAAGTAATAAATAACAGATATAGCATATATTAAACATATATTTCATATCTTATATTCTTAAATTTATAGCTGGTTTTAATGCCAACATCATAGTTTCTATTTTGACTTTGCTAAATGTACAGTGTTTAGTTTGTTGTGTCATCTGCTCATCCCTGTAATATAGAGAAGTTCCCCAAACTGGGATTTCACCACCCAGGTTCTTATGGTTTAATTATAACTATTGAGTTCTTTGGCTCTGGTTTTGCTCATTATATATTCTTTTTTATTTCATTAGATGCATTGTCATTGGTTTGTCCACTCCTCACTTTTTCCAATTATTTTTATGCACTTTGGGTTTAATCAATTAATTCTCCAAGCTGTAAATTATCCATTTTGAAATTGTAATTTGTTTTTAATGTATGTCTTAACAACATGATTTGTTTCATGTTTGTAATTAATTTTGAGCTTTGAAAATAAAATTGCATGACAAATCATTATGGGCGATGCCACCGCAGCAAACAGCAAAGATGAAATTTATCATATAAGCAAACTTTGTTTTTATTTTGATAATTTTAGGGAAGTTTCACCAGTTAAAAATCAGTGAAGTTAAGTTATGGCAGTCCAGAAAAACAGCAGCACATTTTCACATAAAAGCAGCACTGACTATTAATATCTTAAGGAATTATAATATGTGCCACCTCAGTTACCTGTTACTGCATAACAAACCACTCCAAAACACAGATGATTAAAACAACAATAATTTATTATTTTCTACAAGGCTATTGGTTAGATGGATCATTCTGTTGGCCTGGGCCAGACTTGATGGCTCTTGCCTGGGTTTGCCCAGGCATCTCTGTGAAGGTGACAGATCAGCCAGGTGGTTCTGTTTCCAGGAGTTGGCTGGCTGTTGGGTGAGGTGATGGGACTACTGTGCTACATCTCTGTTAATGTCTAATAGGCTAGCCAGGGCTAGCTTGCTCATGTGGCAGATGCTGGGCTTGAAGGGCAAGAGGGGAATCATGAAGAGCCCCTTGAAACTTAGACTTAGAACTGGCTCATCATTTCCACCACTTTCTATTGGCCAACTCAAGCTAAAAGGACAGCTCAGATGTAAGAGATGGAGATATAAAGTCCTCTTGATGAAATAAGTGCTAAGTTATTTTGCAAAACACTCAGATTCAGGGAGAGGAAGAGTTGTATCCATTTTTCAATGTACTCTATTCAAATAAATCTAATCTCTCAACTAACTTTTCAGTTTTTAAGCTTTTTACCATGGTAAAATTTTTTTCTATCTTCTTCTCGCCATCTCATTCATAAAGTATATTTCTAAAAATAGGTACTTTATGCATACAGATGTATTCTTTATTATTTTTAATATTCCAGAGATGCCTCTGCTATTAAGTTGCATATATTTTCCTTGTGAAAATTATGGCAGTCAGAACAGTACATAACAAGAAACTTTAAATAAACCTTGTGGCCTTTTTGAGGTTATCAATTCATGTTATTACTATTTGGTTAATAAAATTTGTCATATAAACATGAAACTTTAATTTTAAATTTGTCCACTCTCAATTTAGGTTTAATTGATTCAAATGCTGACTGTTTTGCTTACTAGCTGTGGGAACTTGAGCAAATTATTTATCCTTATTGTGCCTGAATTGCCTCATCTGTGAAATAGATAATAATAGTATATGCCTTATACTTTTGTTTTAGGAATTAAGTAAAGTAAAGATGTAAAGCATTTAAGACATTTCCTGACATATAAAAATACTCAATATTTGACAGATATTATTTTGATTATTAACCCAAGGACCATTGTTGACTGTCAGTTGACCATCTCTTATTCTATATTTTGTGGTTTCTGTAGCAAAATGTAACTCACTGGAATTCAGTAAACAGTACTATTGAGATAAGGACTCATAAAATGTTCAAATTATGTTTGAAAATAAAATTAAAACAGTTAAATTAAATTTGGTGTAAAACATACCTGACCATCTCCAGCTGCATGAACCCTTGTGATTGACACTGCTGATGTAAGGAGTCAGACACGGTCCCAGCTTTAAAGGAGCAAAACGATTTTCCATAATCATTTTTTCCAAGGGCACCAGATTGAGCACAATATTTCTTTCTAAAGTGCTTCCTGGGCATATTTTATGGCCATATATGAACAACAATATTTTAAATTAACTTTTTCCTGTTGCCAATGGGAGAGAAAGACGGCATTGTAAAATCTGGGATAGGTTGTGTCTTGGAGGTGGAGGAGGGCTGCGTGTTAAACAGATTGCGAACACCTTATAGATCCTCTGATGAATACTCTCCCAAATCTCTGGAGTGCATGACAATGAAGAAAAGGATTTAAGAGCGAGAAAGAGAAACAGCCAGTTAGACAGAAAGATAGTGGGTAAGAAAGAGAGTGAGAATAAACACTTGAATTTGAGCTGTCTGGGAAGGGAGTAGAGGGGGGGATGGTTGATGACGGCAATGGGTTCCATTTTCGGGGATCTGAATGAGAGAAATATGGTGTGCTGACTTTTATACTAGTATGTGTGTATTGACTGTAGATAAAACTACAGAACATTTCCCAAAAAATCTAAGAAACGGAAGTGAAAAACTAACTAAAATGTGTTATTGTAGACCAAGGAATAATTATTAAAAGCATTTTCTGAGATTTCTTCAACTTTCTAAAACATTGACCTTCCCAAATTTCTATTTACTAATTGTCATTAATCACAATGACAATGCTATTAATATAATTGATAAAATAGTACATTAAATTTTTATAGCAGTCCCTAGGTTACAAACAACCTGCACAGTATCAGTTTGATCCCGACCCCAGGCTGTTTCCCAGTAGAGATTAGATGGAAAAGTCCCCAAAGAAAAAGCCTGTATGCTTTTTGGGGGAGAAGTGGCCCCTGCCACCAATTCCAGGAGTAAAAGAAGACCAAGGTTAAGAAATATAACACAAATAAGCATAACCAAAGGACACAGACAATAGGGGGGCTGGGACATGTGCTGGAGAGGGGGGAGCGGCTGGGGAGAGATGAATGCGGGAAAAAGGAGACATGTAATATTTTCAACAATAAAGAATTTACATTTTAAATGAATAAACAAATAAATGAATAAATAAAAGAAATATAACACAAGTATCATGTTCAATGGGAGATAACCATTTCCTAAATACATGATGTCATTATTTTTAACAAATTCAATCACAGGCAAAACAAAATCCAGAATATCTCCGACATTTTAATATGTAAAAGGATTGCCATACATGTCTCTTCTTATTTTTATTCTATACTTTAATAATAAATCTGAATTAAAAATTGCATCATGAGGAAATAAACAATAGTTAACTCATGTAGTTATTTGCAAAATAGTTCTCTTATTAAATCAGAATTTTATATAAAATATTTTTTAAATGTGAAAATTTGATAGCAGATTATTTATTCACTATCAAATATATATTTACAGGTGTTAGCATATTTGGAGACATTTGAAGGTGATTTGTAATAAGATCTATACTATTATGTTAATGCTTCCTACGATTCTATTATGAAAATATTTTAAAAATGGAAAAGAAATAAAGGGACACTATAAGAAGGAAGGGAGAGATTGAGAGAGGCTAGCTATCTAATTTTAGCTCTTAGATTTATGATTTGTATTTTTATTTTGATAAAATACCATCTTTAGTACTTTATTTTTCTTTCAACAACAACTAATGATAGTGTTCACTTTGCTATAATTCTCTCCACTTGCCTTATCTATGTTATCTTTCTGTACTACAAATTTATGTTAGGCAGCTTAGACCAAATACAAAATAGAAATACATTTCTTAGCAGCTGTTATCATAATGCTAAAAATACACTTATTTTTGCCTTACAGGATTTTAAACCTTCTGGGCTTCTCAGTGCTAAATCCTGTTGACTGAATTTACTAGGATGAAGAGAGACAGAAGTGTTACATTTTAAGATCATTTCTTTTCTAAACACTCAAAAAGGTAATAGTTCTGGTATTTTACAAAGCATGTCAACTGGCTTCCTTAATGCTTTCTCTCAAATGTTTGCTCTTCAGCTGCGTCTCAACCTTTTGTTTCCTTGCATATTCATTGTTTAATCTTTGAAAATCATTGGAGAGAATCTATTCCGAACTAGATAGTTGAGTATGTCTTCACACAAGGCGAATTATCACTTGTGCTAGGTGTATGCTAAGCTGAACTTCCAATCATTCTTCTAAGGGAGAGCCTACCCAGAAAAGGCTCAGCCTCTTCCTGAGTTTAATGTTACTACATCGAGTCTAGCATATTGTTTTGCTTTTCTAAAATAGCAAATGAATTCCTAATTACCTAATGATGGAGTAATGAAAAGTATTAGGGAAATGGCATCCTTCTGAAGACTTTGTTGACAGTCAACCATGCCCTGGGACAGGATTGTGGAGAAGAGAGAGAAGACTCTCACCTCCACCCCATTTCCACAGAAACCTTTCCCCCAACACACACACACACACACACACACACACCACACACCACACACAACACACACAACACACACAACACACACAACACACACAACACACACACACACACACACTCTGGCTACACCCTTATTCAAGTTCTGCTCTTACTGAACACAAATAACTAGAATTTAGGGAACTGGCAATTAAAGTTCCCTTTTCCAAAGAGTTTTCCTTTTTCTTCTCCACTCCCCATCAGTCTGTTTAAATTTTCTGGGTTGTTGTTCTGCTAAAAGAAGATAAGGGGAAAAAATGTTTCTCAGATCTATTTAATCACTGGCAAGCCAGCATTGGAGCTACTGCTTCATGAAGACTGCCAAAAACCCGACCTAGTTACTGCTCCTTTTTGTGGCATCTTTCCGTGTGGTTTGTGGCACTTTGGAACACAAATTCACAGTTACCAGAAGTTAGGTTTATCGCTATTGCAAAGCCACTGAGTTCTGATCCAGAATTTCACAAACTGGTGCGTGCTCACGCAGATCTAGCCTGTCCAGATAGACTGAACAGGAGGAAAAACACAATGCCAAGAAGGAAGAAACTCAGTCCTAATTAATCAGAAACAAATAAGTCATTTTGATGGTGATGCTGAAGAAGATAGAGATGTATTCTTCTGAGAACCCTATGTTTCACCAGTATAACACTGTGAAATTATTATACTGCCAGTTATTGTCACTCAGTTGTGGAATACTAAAAAACAAATGAGTCATTTGGAGTGTGTTCTTAGTTTTTGTTTTTATGTTTTAATGCACTTCAAGATGTAACATAGCTTTGTGGTCTTTTTTATTTTTATTTTTCCTTACACTCAATTTCAAAATGCTCCCTGATTAGCAGATGGGTGAATATGGAAACATCCACTTCATCTACAGAAATCAATTATTAAAAGGTGATAAAATACACTCAATGCTCAAAAAGTTCAGAAGACTGTAAAGTGGGGGAAATCCAGCCTATTGCCAAAATTTTTTAAAAATAAAAAGATCTGACTGTCACTAGGACCATTTCATTCAGCAAATATTTATTAGGCATTTGCACTTTTCTCATTCTATTGCTCATTTCATCTCTGTTGCCTGAAATATTCTCCACCTACTGACTTCCCCTAAGACCAACCCAAGTATCATCTGTGACCTGAAATGTTCTTTATTTGCATTTGTCTTCTAGGTCCATCAGCCCTTTTGTCTCCCTGCACCAAAATCCTCTATCATTATCTTTAAGCATCCCTCTTAAAAACATAGCTCATGCTATCATTTTGAAGTTTTCTCCACTTTTGAGAGACCTGTCTGTCTTATTCACCTTGTGTTTCTTTATAGTGCATTGAATTAAGTAGTGGCTCAAAAAAATATTAGATTGGATTTAAAATTAATGTCCATTTTTGTTTATTTTCATTATTATATTTTAACATCTGTCACCATACATAGTTACACATTTTTTATTTCTCTTTTTATTGGGGTGATATTGGTTAATAAAATTACATAGGTTTCAGGTGTGCAATTCTATAAATTCATCATCTGTATATTGTATTGTGTGTTCACCACCACAAATCAAATCTCCTTCCATGACCATTTATCCACCCTTTACACTCTCCTACCTCCCGTCCCCCCCTCTTTCTCTCTGGTAATCACTGTTAATGTCCTATTTCTAGTTTTCCAGCATCTTGTTGGATAGTCTGGCATACTAAAAATTGATCACATGTTTTCCTTGCAAACCCTTTAAAATTTGCATTTTTAAGAGTCAAGGCTGATGGAATTGGGACAGGACATGAAATAATTTGCTGAGTTCAGAATGAACCTATTGATAGCTTGTAAGAAAATTCATTGTGAAGTGGTTATAAGAGCTTCATTAAGTAATAAAGAAGTTGGGAACTTCCAAATGAGATTGAATTTTCAAAGCAGGTAATATGACTTCTGATGGACTAAAAATAACAACCTCCAGAGAGCTTTAGCACAGAGATTTTACCACCAATGGTAACAGAGAGTCAACCTCTTTTCTTTCCCTTTGCACTATGTTCTGGGATTGGTCATTTTTAGCATTGTCGACAGAAAACTATATTAGAACAATATAGACAGCAATACTGAAGAATTAAATGGGGGAATCTGGAAATGTTTGCCTTTTTATTTAATAACTAGAGGCCTGGTGCACGGATTCGTGCACCAGTGGGGTCCCTCGGCGTAGCCTGTGGGGATCAGTTTCGGCAGTCTGATGCCACCTGCCGCTCCTGCCTGCCACTCCTGCTCATCCCCACCCCGCTGTACCTGCCGCCACCACCGCTCAGTAGGCTCGCTGCCACTCTGCTGCGGTCTCCAGGCTGCAGCAACCAGCCGTGAGCCCTGCGTCTGGTGCCTGTCAGTTAACTGAGTGGTGCTCCCACTGTGGAAGTGCATTGACCACCAGGGGGAAGCTCCTGCATTGAGTGTCTGCCCCCTGGTGGTCAGTGTGCATCATAGTGACTGGTTAACCAGTTGTTTGGTCATTCAGTCGTTCGGTTGCTTAGGCTTTTATATATATACTAGAGGCCCGGTGCACAAAAATTTGTGCACTCGGGGGGCGGGGGGAGGGGGTTCCCCTAGCCCGGCCTGTGCCCTCTCGCAGTCTGGGACCCCTCGGGAGATAACGACCTGCTGGCTTAGGCCTGCTCCTGGGTGGCAGAGGGCATGCCCAATCCCTAGGTGCAGCCCCTGGTCAGGCTCAGAGCAGGGCCGATTGGGGAGTTGGGGCGCCGTCCCGTCATGCACAGAGCAGGGCGGATCGGGAGGTTGCGATGCCACCCTCAGTCACGCTCAGGGTAGGGCCGATTGGGGGGTTGGGGCACCGCCCCCTGTCACACTCAAGGCAGGGTCGATGGGGAGGTTGCGGCGCCAACCCCTGTCACGCACAGAGCAGGGCCAATCAGGGGGTTGGGGCGCTGCCCCCTGTCACGCACAGAG
>NW_005353789.1:3781916-3810261 GCF_000412655.1 Myotis brandtii | reverse complement strand
TTCTGGGCCAGCTTTAGCTCTGAGGCCTCGCTGCTGAAAACATGGATACAATGTTTCGGTCCGGCTGGCTTTCAGTCTGGCTGGTTTCTGGGGGTTTGTTTACCTTCTTATTTGCAACATAGTATATAGTTGCTTAGAGTTGCAGCTGAGAGGCTGGCAAGTGAGGCGGCGAACGTTGGAGTCTGCAGCAAGCAAGCCTCGTGCTCGCTTCAGTGCCTGGCTGCCGGCCGCCATCTTGGCTGACAGTTAATTTGCATATACTCACTGATTAGCCAATGGGAAGGGTAGCGGTCGGACGCCAATTACCATGTTTCTCTTTTATTAGTGTAGATATATAGATAAAGCGCTTAGATTAGCTTTCAGAGCGTATCAAAGAAAATATAGTCATTTATCAGAAAAAAAAGTTTTAAAAGAGCCATATTTTAAGAAAGAGATAATAGAAGTTATCTGAAATTAGAGAATAAAAATACGGCATGTAAAAGCTTAAAACTGGTCAAATTTGTTCAAGATGATAAAATGAATGATTGGATTTGCTTTAGGATTTGTTCAGTGGAAATTTTTCTATGAGTTTCTTTAAAATGGAGCTGTTACATTAATTGGCACTCAATCTAATAAATATTTTCAACTAATGAACAGAATTTAAGAATCAATTCTGTTTTGAAGTTTTCATAATATTTATGAATAATGAAAATTTTATTGCCAGGCTTACAAATAAATAGTTATTAAACAATGAGATCAATATATTAAAATAAAAAGCATTTTAAAATAAGCTCTCTATTCTCTTAATACATCTACTATATTAACACCTTGTCATATTTATTTTTATATATTCACATCTGTATTTATTTTTATAAATCTATCTCTCAATCTATATCTATATTATCTATCTCTCTACATAGCATTGTCAATACCCAAGGAGGATGCCATGTTCCAGAATATTTAATGTCATAAAAAGGTGCTCAGTAAATGTTAAATAAGTAAATAAGTACATATTGAAGAGATTGAGCTTAAACAGAGCTAAATACAGGTTCATGTCAAAAAGTGAACTATGTAAAAATGCATAATAAATGAAACCCGAGGTGACAGTTTCATATTTCTTAAAAAATAAATACTTGTGCAGTAACAATTTTCTAAAGAACATTAAAAAGCTGTGCTTTACCCAACATTATTTGCTAACATGAGTGTATCAAAATCTTGAGAGAAAACTTCATGAATGAAATTGTCAACTCTCCATGGATAAGCTTATTTCTTTAATCCTCACCTGAGGGCACGTTTTTATTGATTCCAGAGATAGAGGGAGAGAGAGAAAGAGAGGAGCATCTGTCAACTGCCTCCCCTATGGGCCCTGACAGGATGGAATCCACAACTCAAGTATGTGCCCAACTGGAAATCAAACCTGTGACCTTTCAGTGCATAGATGATGCTCAAACCAACTGAGCATCATGGCCTAGGGCTAGGATAAGTTTTTAAGATTTCATTGCAATCACCAGATTGAATATTTATCAGAAAAAGATATATTGTATAAAAAATGAATAAATAAAATAAACCTGCCACTTAAAGATTACTAAAAGGACATTTAACAAAGTACATAAAATTCAATGCAATCTTAAATATTTTAAGATCATTAAACTGAATCTAGATATCTTATTAAAAGTACATCTACCAATTGATAATAGGATAAATAATTATAATTTAATTCTAGTCTCCATCAACATATTTCCCTTACTCCACAGCTTCACAGTAGTAGGCTATCTGTTAGGGCACAGAAGAAGTAACTCATGTAGAATTAAAAACTATAATAATTTAAAAATTAAGGCTGTAATTGATACTCAAACAATTTAAGAATGTTATACAGACAGAGAGTAAGTCTAATAGTCATATAAGTAAAGAATATCTAGATTCCTTTGATGTAAATACTCTATCTTCCATAAAAATATTTCCAAAATAACAAAGGCTACTACACTAATAGTGCAACTGGAAAATAAGTTACATACATCTTTTCTACCTCGATTATTTGATTTGTATTTCACTGTCCTCTATACTACTCAATTGTATTTTGAAGGCTTTCTTATAAAAACCAATGTTCATTGAGGCCCCACTATAAGGTATGCTCCCTGCCCTAAAGGATTTCACAATCTGTTTGGGCAAGAATTGTCTTCATTGATCCCTTAGAGACGTCAGCTGAATACTTCTGTTGTCCAGGATACTTTGTGGGAGGAAAGCACATAATCCCCAATCTTCAACAGCTCAGATGCTGTTCTCACTTTTTCAAACAATTTTACATATTTCATTTGTTAATTTGTTTCAGAATTCTGATCATATAATCAGGGTAAGTCCCAGAACATTTAAAAGAACAAGACTTACAACTAATTAGCAGAAAAAAAATATTAAAACTGAAAGGCGGTCTCCTTGCTGGGCTAGAAGTCATTCTACTGTTTTATCTTGTTTCTCATTAGTGATAAGATTTTTTGGGGGGTAGGACACAAAGTCTGAAAAAATTACTTTGATAATATCCATAGACCAAACTGTACAAAAATCCTATGTATGGAAAGCTCAAAAGCATGCTTTCAGAAGAGAGCTTCTGGAAAAAGCTGTGTCTATACTCTCAGTAACCAATTGATCTGAATGATTATACAAGATTATTTTTAGTGTAAATAAGTTTGTCCCATTTTTATTGTAGGTTGTTAATAGAGATCTGAAAGTATTAATCATTGAAATTATGTAATGAAATGCAATAATTGATTTAACTAAGATAATTCATAATTTTTTAGAATTTTTCAGTGAACCCAAGGATAGAGTTTTGCTGAATTTCCCAGTAGGCACAACAAGCATATACTTAAGGCATCAACAAAGCAGAAATAACAAAAAACATTTTTAACAATTTAATATTTCAAAAAGAAAAGAAAAATTATAACTTTATGGGGAGAAACAAAGCTGTGGAGATTTTTCACACTCATTTTATCATTATGTATTAGTGTTTTAATTTACTACTAGAGGCCGGTGCACGAAATTTGTGCACTCAGGGGTCGGGGGGGGGGGGCGCGTGTCCCTCAGCCTGGCCTGCACCCTCTTGCAGTCCGGGAGCCCTCGGGGGATGTTCGACTGCTGCAAAGGCGAGAGAGGCTTCTACCACCACCACTGCACTCGCCAGCCATGAGCCTGGCTTCTGGCTGAGCGGCGCTCCCCCATGGGAGTGCACTGACACCAGGGGGAAAGCTCCTGCATTGAGCATCTGCCCCCTGGTGGTCAGTGTGTGTCACAATGACCTGTTGTTCCACCTTTGGGCCCAAACTGGCTCTCTGACATCCCCCTAGGGGTCCCAGATTGTGAGAGGACACAGGCCTGGCCAAGGGACCCCACTGGTGCACGATTGGGGCTGGGGAGGGACACAGGAGGTTGGCCAGCCAGGGAGGGATCGTGAGAGGGCTCTAGGGCATGTCTGGCCTGTCTCACTCAGTCCCAGTCGCCGGACCCCAGCAGCAAGCTAACCTACTGGTCAAAGCGTTTGCCCCCTAGTGGTCAGTGTACGTCATAGTGAGTGGTGAGCGGCCTTAGCATTCATTAGCGTATTATGCTTTGATTGGCTGAATGGCCGACCGGCCGACCGGACACTTAGCACATTAGGCTTTTATTATATAGGATTCTATGGTCTGTGGTGCCATGGTCTCTTCCATCCTTATGCTTTTCTAAAGATCCTAGTAGAGCCCATCCTAGTAGAGCCATGGCAAACAGTGTGGATCCATTAGGCTCATGGAAGGCGTCAAGCACAAAGAGGAGGCCAAGAATGCTCAGACGTGCAAAACAGGAGAAGTGAGACACAGAAGCAGGGAGAGACCATGGTAACATGGGCATTGTCCAGAATTCTATGTGTGAAAGGACACTGACAAGACCAATCTTTTTTAGTCCTAACCTTGGGAAACCCACTTAAAGCCCTTCAGTCAGATTCTTCATCACTAAAATGAGAAAAAATCCAAAGGGTCATATTAAAAATTAAATAAAATTACATGTATATTTTTGGCACTTAAAAAAATGTTTAATCTTGCTTGTCTATTAAGTTTATCATTACTAAGACCTTCCAAATTCTATCTCCACACCCTTCCATGCCCAGAAGACAAAGTCTTTTGATGCTTGAAAGATTATTCATGTTTAAAATAAAACCCCTGCTGCGTTGGAGAAAAATATCACAAATAAATTACCTTCTCTCAGCAATGATTTTTAATTAGAATTGTCCTACCATATCATTTGCTTATTTACATGTAAATGCTTACTAGTGTTTATTTCCTGTCACCATTTTCACATATGCGGCTCTTGTTTATCCATAAAGGTGGGGACATAAATCACTATTAAATAATATGAAATCCAAATATAATTCCTAGATTTTACATCAGCTAATAGTTTTAATCCCATTCTCCCCATTATATTTGATATAATTGATGCATTTTGGAGGATATAGCTGTTATCAAGGCAGTTATTGTTTCTACCCTTATCGACTTTATGTTGAAGCTAAATAATAAACCATACACCAAACTTTACCTCCATTACAAACAAACATCATTTACAGTTTTCTGAAAGGTAGTATTAAAAAAGCACATGTTGGGAAAAATATATACTTTGGGGTTCAATTTTCTAATTATTTTTGCAATTCATATTTCCAAAAATGAAAAGTTAACAATTTCAAAGATTCCCCCCCCCTTTTTTTTTTTGCTTTCCTCCAGAAATTGTTTCTGGCAGTTCCAAGTTCAGAATGCTTTTGTGCATTCCAAGCAGTCTTGCCCAGATTCTGCCACCTGTTCCGTCATTCTGGGTATATTTAGGGTATAGTTCTTTTCCATATGGGCAGTGTAATCCATTAAGTAGCAATCCAGCACAGTTACTTTTTTTTTTTAACGTTAAACCTCGAGAGTTAATCGTCCATCTGTGTGTAATCATCGATTCCATTAAGCCTTATGGCCTTGTCAGATTATCAAACATTTTAAACAGTAGTCCTTTCTTCACAGGAAACACATTTGATAATTAAGGGCATGATGGAATCTAAGTTTTTGAGTCTGACTCCAAGGACCCACAGTGGCTTGTGTTTAACCTGAGTCAAACTTCACTTGCACTAGGTCACCGAGCTTTGACTAGGACAGCAAGAGACTTAGTAACACGTATTGATCTAGTGCAGTCAGATTTCTGAACAAGCAGAATAAAATGTTCAGATGGCAAAAATGAATCAAATGTTTCACTGGTTTTGTTTTTATCTGCAAGGCTTATCTTCACATTTCTGTTCACAAGACTGAATCCCAATGGGTATTGATGAGAACTGCCCTCAGTCATAGGCTGCACTTTCTCTGGCTTGTTTTTAAGGTCTGTTGCCTTTTATTTTATCAGAGACTAGATTTCTCAAAGTCTAGTCTCCCACTGGGGAACTTTCTAGGAGGAGATAGTGTGGGCAGATTTCTTATCAAACTGAAGTTTGATTTTTTATGAAGTGAAAAATACGAATTGTCTACAAAATATTTCTTACTTTCCATCTTTTGGTCCTCATTCTGTAATCAAATATGGATGAGAATGAGTCAAATGAGCAGAGGTGAAGGACATTAAAATCAAGAATTCTGCACTCTGGGTCACAAAGTACAACGATGATGTATGACTGGGATCTCAAGAGAGTTATTTTCTCATTCCCTTGACATGAAACCCTCCTAATATATTTATTAAAGAAATTGATTACAGTACATATAATCAGCATATCACAAATCTTTCATTAAAATAATACAATTAAAGCACTGTGCCTAGGCCACTGGAGACACAATTTGCTGTATAGTTGACCAACTATAAGTTTTTTTTAAATCAAGAAATAGAGAATTCTGTTATCTTCTGCAATCTATCCTAGAAACTATGTAGTTCTGTGTTCTCTTTCACTTATTTTATTTTTATGGGAAAATTGAAATGTTTCTGGTTTTGGTCAATCAAAATCCAAGTAATCTCATTTATATTACAGTGTATATTGTATTTCTTAAAACAACACAGAGACTTTCTCATGGTGTCTGGGCCGGGGCGAAGCAGACGTTGCATGGTCTGCTGGCTGGAGAACTAGACACACAGAGGGAGAATCTTGGCCTTTGTGGAACAGCAGGTCTGGACAGCCTAGCCCACTGCACAGCCAACTTAGAAGCCCTTCCAGTGCAAATCTGGTCCAGAAGGCTGCACATATTTTTGCCTGGATAGACCCCTTTGTGTTCAACAGGAGCCTGAGCAGCGATGATGAGGTCCTCCATATTGCTCACACGAAGCTACAGTATGGGACAGGAAATCTGGCTCTTTAACCCTCTGGCTGCTGCACATGACTGTTTGGCTAGCAAAGCAGAAAAATGTCGACAGCCTAAGGTTTAAATGATTAGGAACAGGTTTTTGAGTGATTTTCCCAGAATGTGCTAGTATAAATAGAGGACTGTGAAAGTGGTTCAGGGGATTTTTTTCTTCCTTTTGGTATTGTGATTTGTTTGTTTCCACTTCTTTTCATGGACGACTGTACACACCCATTCCAAACCCCCAAATGCAGGCTGAAAGGAACGGTCACCTCCAAGTGCTTCCTAGACAATCAGGTGTCTACATCCTGAGTAGACAGACTCTTTAATCTCCTATAGTCTACCCACTATTATGAGTTATTTTAACTTATCCTACCCTAGATTTTGTTTACAGGCTAGAAGACTCAGAAGAGGCTTGCATTATTATTTAGTGCAAGATTTGATGATTTTTAAAAAATGAGTAATAGGCTACTTACTAAAAACATAATGGCTTATGTAAGAAGTAATGTTTTGCTTTCCTTTTTAAATGTTCTTTACCATATTTGCTATTATTGCCTTTCAAAAGATGAAGCTGACAAGTAAATTCATGTTCTAAGTGGCTCAATAGACGCCCCTTGCTGATTGTAAGAACAGGGTTAAAAGAAATGACATCCAATCAGTAGAGCTGTCACCAACTAATGCAAAGCTTTGAGCTAGTTTATTGAAATAGATCAAATTATCTCAACTCCAGCTAACACAGATATCTTAAAATAGATCATGACAACCTTCTGTTAGAAACACTGTTCTGTCCAATAATAAAGCAAGTTTTTCAAATAAAATGTATTGTTTTAAATATATGTGGATGAACCACTCATTAGCTCCTACTTGTGTTGTGTTATGGACGAAAGACATAAAGTATGCCTTGCCATGCCTTAGTATGCACATTTTGGTGAAAAACAAGCTATTCTATTTTTTAGTATAAAACAAAAATGAAGTATCAAAATATGAGAAAACTTTAGAACTTGTATAAATGATTGAAGGAGACCAACAGGTCTCTAATTAATATTTATCAACTGTTCTTATCAACATAAAAATGTTGATTCAATCTGTACAAGTGCAACTCCAGTAAAAAGTACCATATTTAAACAATAAGGGCAAGAGAAAATGGCGCTTTTTCTCGGCATACATACAGGTGCCATCTCTCCCAACTTATAAAGAAACCCTCCTTCTAGCCTGTATGCCTATGTAGTCCAGGTTCCCACTTCCCTTTACAAATAATATTCTTGAAAGGTAAATCCAGTTCACCAATTTGACTTTCTCACACCTATTCAGTCTGTCTTGTGCCCACCACTCTCCTGAAATGATTCTTACTGAAGTCATCTAAGACACTCAGATAGCTAAATCAGAGAGACATGTTGATTTATCTCATCTACCTTAATGTGATCTCTCCTCTCTCCATTCCATTAACCATTATTCCTGGCACTCCCTTTATCTCCTTGGTTCCTGTCATCTCCACCCCCACCTCCCCAGGCCTCTTAATTGCTTTTTCCCAGGTTTCTTTATGGGATTCTTTCCCTCTACCTACCTTTTAATTTCATGTTCCTCCTGATTATACTACCTTGCTCTTTTTCTCTTCTCACTTATTAGCTCTGATTTGCCCTATGGTGCTTTCTTCCACAATGTGAATTACGAAATATCGGTGAAAAACCCTGAATTAATTAGGATGCTTTTATATGGAAATATAACATAAACAAGCTTAAGGCATAAAACTCAATGACTAAAACATTCAGGGGGAGGTTAACTAAATGCTGGATTGGGTGGCTCAATAGTATCAGCAGACCTCTATCTTTCTTAACTTGTTAGCTTTTTCCCCTCTGTATTGGCTTCATGTACAGACTTGACCTACATGGAGACAAAGATTGTCATGGATTACTCTAGACTTACTTGTTCTTATAGCTAATGATCCTGCCGTAAAGAGCTCCTCTCTTCCAGAATCCTTACCAGTATATCATTTTGTTTTCTGATTGGCTTGGCTTAGGTCATGGACTCTCAACCCTGAGAGGAGAGGCCAGGTCTTTGATTGATTGTCAAACCAAAATCATTAATATTGGAAAGATATATGTTTATAAAAGAAAGTAAAGAGCAGATTTAAAACAAACACACAAACACTCTATTACAACTCCCAAATCTGTAACCTCCTTCTATATTCCCACTGTAAGATCCAGACTAATATTTTATCTTCACAAATAGAGCTATTTCAAAAGCACATGCCCAAAGCTTAAATCAGGATTCCTTCTACTCCCACCCCAAATGTGTGTCTCTTTCTGTTTTCAGTAATGCCACCATTACCTAAAAAAAATCATCCAAAGCAGAAACAGAAAATCTTAAAATTCTGCTTATCAACTCTATCTTATAAATACTCATGAAATATATTTATATTTGTTTTCTTTTCTCTAAATTTATTCTTACTACATTATTTCAGAACTATGTTATCTCTAAACTAAAGAATTTCTTAACTGGACTTACCTTCCTCTACTCTAGTTTCCATATTGGTACCTCTTTATGTTCCTAATACACAAATACTGTCATTTTTACTTATTTGTTTTAAGCCAACTCATCCACAGGATGACGTGTTCTCCAAACTTGTTCTCTCTCACTCAACAAAGTCAAAACTTAAGCCAAACTAAGCTAGACTTTTCCAAATGTGTCATTCCATTCTTGCTTGAGTATCTTTGAACACAGAATTTCTTTGACCTAGAATAACCTTCCTCTCCCATTTTTAAAACGTATCTCACAAGATATATTATAAGTACTTTCAACTATGAATCATGAATGTGATTCTATTATTATTCTTACTGAAATGTATTTGTTTATATGTGGTCTCTCTCTCAAGACTGAACTCATGCGGAAGGAATATGTTTTATTGAATTTATTGGACTTTTTAGGGGCTTGTTGAATTCTATCCATGGCTAATCACAATGTCTGAAATTGTGTGTAAAAAAAACAGTGTATTGAATGAATGCATGTAGGCAGGAATGAATGATATAGTAAATTTTGATAATCTGAAATGTAAAAACAATGACTTCTACCCAAAAGGTAATGAGGAATTTCATTTTTAGGCAATATTTAAAGGAAAAACCTTAATTTCCGATAGTAATAATGTTAATAAAATTCATAGCTTGGAATATTTGTAAATGTTTCGAGCACTTTAACATCAAAAACGTCATTTGTCTTTGCATGGGAGGCCAAAGCAGATGGCATTGCAATTGGTATTATCTGTGCTTATCTCATGGAGAAACTTAGGAGCAAAGTGATTGTGTGTCCTTCCCAAGTTCATGCAGAGTGTTTTTGGTGGCACTAGATCAAAGAAATTTCTGCTCCCCCAGCCATTTAAAAGCATAAATGAGAACTATTTTCCAGGATCAATGGAGAAGGCCAGAGCATCCTATTTTAATCAATTATAAAAGTTCTCCTTCTCCAATCAATGAGAGGTATTAGTGAAATGAATGAGAGTAATTAAATCTAATTTAGTCATGCAAATGAGTTTAATTAAAAGAAATCTATCCTTTAATAACTTCAGGGGAAAATGCAGTTCCTTATGGAGTTTGAAATTTAGTTAAGCTCACAAGACACAATAGCTGAACTGATGAGACCACACTGTTGTAATCTGCTTGAGTAAATATTGACACATGTAGCATTTAGTTTGTCTCACAGTGATAATACTTGCTGTAGGCTTCTGATGAAATCTGGCATTTATAACTATTAAAAGATGCTTGTTAAAAGTGCTCTTATCCATCATGTTAATTCTATGAATGGGACCTCAAATGCATTGACCTCCAGCAAAAAAATCTTTTTTCCAAAACTAGAGTTTAAGAAAATGAATATAAATTCAAGACTTACAGAACCTCCACTCTGCAGAAAGCATTGAGCCAGGTATAAAACATGGTGGCAGGTGGCAGAGAAACAGAAGGTACCTGTCCTGAGGATGCTTACACTCTGGTGTCTGTAGTGTCTTCTGTCTGTAATGATTACAGACAAAATTGCTCAGAATGAAAGTACAAGCCTAGATGCCATAAGGGAGGATTAAACAAAATCCCATGGGAGAACAGAAAGGGAGCACTTATTTGGAATGACTGGGTGGAAGCAGGAAACTTTTCACCAATAAAGGGGAATCTGAGCTGGTCTTAGAGATAGGTGGGATTTCAATTGCAGAAAACAATGTCAATATACACAGAACATTATATATAAAAAAAGAAAAAGCCCCACACTTTGTTAACAGCTTTATTGTGTGGTGGGTTGGAACCATAGGTGACATGAAAAAACTTTTAGAAAAGCAGGCTTCACAGCTGGCCAGGCAGGGCTTCCGAATGCCATCTTTGGTGTCAGGATGTTTATCTGTAGACAACCTGGCGGTGGCAAAGGTTCTTGAACAAAGGAGTGGCATAGCCACAATTGTCACTTAGAATGAGACCTCTGATCAAGGGCAAAAAGAATTGATAATGGAGAAAGGATAGGGACAAAGAGACTTTGTAGAAGTTTGTTGAATAATCTGAATGAGAAATGAAGAGGCTCCAGTTGAAGGCAGTGGCAATGAGAGTACAAAAGAAGGAACAGAGTAACAAAGCTTTAAGAACTTTGAATTTTAACTTGGGTGTCAGGGTGAACAGTGATGCTCTCACTAAATTAAGGAGCATTTTTCTTAAATATGAGCCTCACGGAGACAGGGATTCTTTTTCCTCTATTGTTCATTGGTGAGCCTTGAAAGTTGAGCACAATAGTATATATATCTTAAATATCTAGCACATAAGAGATACTTGAAAAGTATTCTCTTCATGAACTGTGAGAAATTATAGTTTTGAAATCAAGTTGTAAGGGTGTAAAATTAAAAAAAGCATGGCTTACAAGACCCAGGCCATTTATCCCTGTTTACTGATAGTTGCCAGGGGGGAGGGAAGGAAGGGGATTGGGTGAAAAAGGTGAACGGATTAAGAAGTACAAATTGTTAGTTTCAAAATAGTCATGGGGATATAAAGTACCGCATAGGGAATATAGTCAATAATATTATAATAACTATGTATGGGGCCAGGTGGGTACTGGAAATATCAGGGGGAACACTTTGTAAAGTATATGATTGTCTAACCACTATGCTCTAAATCTGAAATTCATACAAAATAATACTGAATTTAAACTGTAATTGAAAAATAAAATTTAAATTAAAAAATTTCTAGCTATGGACAATTATATCCATGTTACCTTTGCTTACCATAGATACAGATAATTAAGAACTGACTCTATTTAACAGTACACATAGTTAAATAACAGCATGTCTTAAAGTTACTTAAATTATCAGTGCTACAAAGGTATACAATCCTCTCTTGGCAGATGTAATGAAACAACTGTAAAATAAAAGATATACTTAAAAAACAAACAAACAAAAATAAAACCTCAAAGAACTAAGAGAAAACAGGATTATCTATAGCCCCATTAAGGTGGCCAGGAAAACTAAACATTTCTATAAGGTTAGATGTGGTGATGTGCAGTGAGGTGTTGCAAGAGTTTAGCTTTTTAGTCAAGGACTATGGTGGATAAAGTCAGAACTAGTATAATCACTACTGTCCTTCTTCATAAACCTATAGCAATCATGATAGATGCTTCCTTTGACATTCTAGAAGTAGTAAGCTGATCTCCTAGCTTCTTACTATACTTGGCCATAAAAAAATCACCTATGCTTCTAAATTTCAGAAAATTGGGGTGGAGTACAATGAGAAGAAAATAGATTAAGAACACAAAATTTTTCCTTATTGTGGATTTATTTGAAACTTATAACATGCAATATAACTATTATGAAATAGTTAATGGATGGCATTATTGGTTTCTTTTCTTGAATGAAATAATTTTATAGTGTACCTTTTATTTCTTGATAAACCTATTAATTTAGATTAAACCTGGACTTATCTTGCTTTCTAGCTTATAAATTCTAAAAGTTGGCAAATTACTTATTCTCTATGATAGTTGAGCTGGTAATACTAAAATGTTGGAGATTTTAATATATTTTTCTTTTGTGGTTTGATAAATAATTTCACCCATTTGAAGAAGGGAATTTTACCCACTGGTAATATAAAAATAAGTAAAAGCTTGAAACTTCCTTGTAGATGAACAATCACTAATGTCATTCTAGGAGATTTTAATTTTCACTTGACTTGCTGTTATCACTTTTGCATTTCTGCAGTGTCTGTGTGGCAAAGATTGCTAATAATCACCAATATCCATTTCCCTTTTTGTTTTCTTTCTGCCCCCTACATTTTCTGTCCCCTTAAAGTTAGATAAAGGATATGTAATCAAATTCTGCACATTGAACAGAGTATAAATGGTAAATATTGCTTCTGGATTTGTCCCATAAAAATCTCCAACAGGTAATCTGTAGTTTTCTCCCTCTTCCAAAGTGATTCTGAGGACTTGTTGAATTTGGAGACATTTAGATAGGAGAATATTGTGTCTCTGAATGACCACATTCACTCCTCTTCCCTCTCCTCACCTCACCAGTATCATTAGACTATTAAATAAGTAAGCACTGAAATTTTATCATAGTTAACACTGACATTTCAGACTATTTGTTACTGCAGCCCAGCCTAATCTAACTAATAAAACCTGGCAAAGTGCTGAGCATGAAAGAATTAGTAGTTACCAAATTGAATTACACATATTTTTTAACCACAAATATCCTTTGAGTCTGCGAATCTCGGATTATACCCAGTTTGTTTCCATATCTTAGTAGTGAATTGGTGAAGCTTAGGTGCTCTGATATGTTTAGGTAACCTTAGTTTGGATGTGTTTTTAGGCATCTTCCACATGGAAGGAGACACTCATAAAGTTTAAAGGAACAGTCTTGTGATTCACAGCTTGTCTTTTGAGAAGAGTAGAGGAAATTGTGTCATTTATCATAGGTAATTCCAAAATGGCTCACACTATCAATATCTCTGAAAATCCCCTCAACAATTCAAATCCAATCTGTGGCTGGAAACTGTCCAGGTGAAAAGCACTGAGATGCTGTGGGCCAGACCTGCTACAACACCTGCTCTAAAGTCAGATGTACCATCTGCAGTGAATGTAACCCAACTTATGCAAAGGAATCCATCAGTGTAGCAATATTACAATGTGCAAGTGAGAAGGGAATTGGTGGTATCTCAGTGGGTTCACCTCTTTATTTGAATCATGCAATTATACATTTATAAATTATACATTTACAATTATACATTTATACAATTAAGCAAGCAATTAAGAAAACAATTATTCTCTTTCTTCATAATGTGTAGAAAAGCTGGACCAACTTTTAGCAAATTAACATGTCCACATTTTTGGTAGATAAGTTTAGAGATGGAAAATGAATTCTTATGAATTTGCTGTCCCAGCTGGACACAAGCCTAGAGAATATAAATTATTTTCCTTTAATATCCACCATTAGATAAACAAATAAGAGTAGATTTTTGGTTTTAAATGATTTAGGAATCTTGTTTGTGCTATTTTTGTCTTTGAAAAAACAACTGCCTCTCTATTGCTTCTGGCTCTACTGTATATTCTGAAAGTACCAATTTTCTCCTTATATGACTATACCTTTCTCATCAGAGTGTTTCGTTAAGGAATCACTGCTCACCTCAGTCTGTGCCAATCATAGTAGTCTAAATCTTTAGCCACAGTGATTGGTCCAGAATTTGCCACAAGACCAAGCTAAGCCAATCAAAGTCCTTTTCCAGAATTTTCAAATCTGAACCAATAGGAATTTTTTTTTCTGGTCATGAAGCTGAAAGAATTTATGTTCATGAACTGTAAGCTGTGCTTGTTTTGGTTAACTTGAGAAGTACAAGTCAGAAAATAGAGATACTCCTGAAAAGGAAAATGGAGAGTCCTGTCAATATTTAAATTCCTGATTCTTATTTTATTTGAGATAGGCTTCCCTCCTGCCTTCCCTATAGTTTGGTTATGTGAGTTGTATTTGGTCATATGAGCCAATAAATTTAGTTGTTGCTCAAGTTTAAGGTGCATTTAGTGACTGAAAGCAAGAGTCTTATTAATATGACCATTGAGGGTTTTTTAAATTAACTTGGTTATGGTATAATTTACATAAAATGAAATGTATATACTTGTACAAGTATACATTTCAGTGAGTTTAACCAGTTTATATACAAATGTAATCTTCATCACAATTAGATTATGGAAAATATATATTGTGACATAGTCAATGGTGAAATAATTTTCTAATATCTTCCCTCAAAGAACACTGATTTTGACAATCATGTAGGAGAGGGTATTTGTGGAGGTATAGGAGTCCAGCAGAGATATTACGACATATCATTGGAGCAATAACAGTCTGAGATTTAATGCACTGAAGATGGTAAGAGGGAATAGGTTCTCTATACCCCCATCACTCCTTCTCCAAGTTGGTCCAGCTCAACGTCACAAGAGACCTTCTCAACCCATCAGTGAAAGTAAGAACATGTGAGTAAGTGCTTGGTTCCCCCAGTTATATAGGGCTCTGCCAAAAAGGTTCATTTCTCTCTCACCCCATCCAGATTACTGAGTTGTAAGCTACATGACTGGTAGGCAGTGAAATGATGGGAGAACAGCAGCCAGGGCTCTGAATGGAACATCAAGGACTGGTGAATACTGCTAACTGCTTTGCAGGCCCCATCAGAAAGCCTGCTGAGAAGCTTCTGGGGATACATCACCTGATGATCCCCCCACTGGGCCACAGACCCCCAATAATCCACGTGCCTCATACACACACAAATACCACCACCTCATTGCTGGCTCCCTGTGCATGTTCCTGAATGTAGTGAGAACAAGCCTTTGCAAACAGATAGAGAGCATGCACACATAGAAAGCCAACCCAACTCAGTGGGATTTTGCAAGAGCACACAAATCTAGACATTTAGCACCACATTAGGAAAAGCAAATGAAATGCTGTTAGCAATTTGCTTGGCTTTGCATGCCTAAAATAATAGGAAATCCCCCTCAAGAGGGAACAAAAAATGTGGAGAAGATGTATCTATAGAAAAGATTTGAGAAAGTCTCAGAATCCCTAACAAGGCTGGGAAGGTATTTTTCTCCCAGACCTAGTCAATAAAGACTGGAGGAGATGTCTGCTTCTTCAGATGTGAAGACAGTGATGCAAGCCTTCAAGGAACATGAAAAATCAAGTAAACATGATATCATTTAAGGAACACAATAATTTTCCAGTAACCAATCACAAAGAAATGAAGATTCATGATTTCCCAATTAATTATAAATAGTTGTTTTATGGAAGCTCAATGAGTGATAAGAAAAATACAAAAAGAAAATTCAACAAAATCAGAAACCAACACATGAACAAAATGAGAATTTTAGCAGAGAGGTATAAATTAAAAAAAAAAGAACCAAACAGAAACTCTAGCTAAAGAATACAATGAGTAAAATTTTTAAAAATGGCAACAGAGAACATCTCATTGAATGGAAAAAAGAAAGAAAACTAGATAGAAAAAAATAAATTAAAAAAGTCTATGTGAATTATTGGACATCATTAAGAGAATAATCAATGCATTATTAGTCACAGAAGAAGAGAGGGAGAAAAAGGCAGAAAGCTTACTTAGGGAAATAATGGTTGAGAACTTTCCAAATCTAGAGAGAAATTTGGATATACATATTTATGAAATACATAGGTTTCCCCATAATTTCAACCCAAAATGATCTTCTTCAAGATATATTATAATAAAGCTGTCTAAAATCAAAGACAAAGGGAGAATTTTAAAAGCAGCAAGAGAAAAAAAATAACATACACGATAACCCCCACAAGGCTATGAGAGGATTTCTCAGCAGAAACCTTGGGGGCCAGGAGAGTGAGATGATATAATCAAGTGCTAGGAAAGCATCTGCCAACCAAGAACACTTTACCTAGCGAAGTTGTCCTTTGGAAATGAAAGATAAAGACTTTCCCAACCAAACAAAAGCTGAGGTTGTTCAGCACCAGACCTGCCTTACAAGAAATGCTAAAAGGAGCTCTTCAAGGAGAAATGAAAAAGTGCTTTACCTACTTACCTATTGATGAATATTTGGATTTTTTTCATTTTTGGCTACTTTGAATAAAGCTGCTATAAACCTTAGTTTACAAATCCTTGTGGAGATTTGTGTTTTCATTTCTCCTGGGTAAATACCTAGAAATGGGATTGCTGGGTCATATGATACATGTATGGCTAACTTTATAAGAAACTGCTAAACTGTTTCTAGAGCAATTGTACCATTTTACATTCCCTGCAGTAATGTATGAAAGCTTGACTTCTCCTCATCCTTATAAACACTTGATATAGTCAGTCTTAAATTTTAGCCATTCTAAGGTATATAGTGGAATTTCATTGTGGTTTTAATTTTTATTTCCTGATGACCAATGATGTTGAGCTTTTTTATGTGCTTATTAGATGCTTATATGTCTTCTTTTATGATGTGTCTGTTCAAATGTTTTGCCCATTTTATATATATACACATATATATATGATATATACCCTAGCAACCACTGATTTGATCTTTTTTCATTTTACTTTTTGCTGATTGTCTCCATAGTTTTGTCTTTTTTAGAATGTCATATAGTTAGAATCATGAATATATAGACTTTCCACATTGGCATCTCTCATTTAATAATATGCATTTAAGTTTCCTCTATATTTTTTCATGGCTTGATAGCCCATTTCTTTTAGTGCTGAGAAATAGTCCATTGTCTAGATGTATCATAGTTTATTCATTTACCTACTGAGAGACATCTTGGTTGCTTTCAAGTTTTAGTAATTATGAATAAAACTGCTATAAACATTCATGGGCAAGTTTTTTTGTGTGTACATAAATTTTCATCTTTTTTGGGTAAATACCAAGGAATGTAATTGCTGGATCATATGGTAAGAGTATGTTTAGTTTTATACATTGTTTTCTTAATGTTGAGTTTTAAGAGGGTTGTGTTTTTTTGTGTGTGCATTTTGCAATTTTCCTCCTTTCTACTATGTATTCCTGTGTATCTTGATCCACTTACTGATATCCCATAAGTCCCTAAATTTTCTTCACATTTATTTTTCTTTTTGATCCTCTGATTAAATTATTTCCAGTAATCTGTTTTTAAGTTCATTGATCTTTTCTTCTGGTTGATCTAGCCAGTCCTCTGGGGAGACACATCAGAAAATCTGATATGCTGAATGCATGAACTAACTTCTTTCCTCCCCAGGGAGAAGCTGGGCTTGGGGAGTTTCCTCCTGATTATATGCTGCTGTGCTGGGAGTAGGGATTCTGGTGCAGAGGTGTCCTGAATCTCCCTGCTGACTTTGGTGTGTCTGTCTAGTTTTATGTTCGCTGGGGTGCAGAAGCTTTTATTAGTCTCTGAATTTGTCAAAGTGGGGGGAGGGTTGTCCATGAATTGCTGCTGAATTGGTGTGTTTGTGGAGGGAAAAGCCAATATTAAGTAATGATGGGGAATCAGAAAAGTAAAATAAGCAAGTATAGTAAATGATATGAAAGGAGAACAAAGAACACTGTCCTGGAAGCCAAGTAAAAAAGGTGCTTCAAGGAGGAGGAGTGATCAACCATGTGGCACGCACAGATATGTAGAGTAAAATAAGAACTATGAGCACAAGACTTGACTTATCAAGATGGAGGTGAGTAGAGACTTTGACCAGAGCTTTTTGCTGGAGTAGTGGAAACAAAAGCCTAATCTTGGTGGGTTCCAGAGTGAAAAAGGAGAGCAAATGGGGACAGTGAATACAGACAATTCTTTTTGAATTTTTTTTTAAAGGGAAGCAGAGAAATGGTACTGTAGTTGAAGAGAGATATGAGGTTAAGAAATTATGTTTTCATTTTTGTTTAAAAGAAGACGGATGTTTATATGCTGATGATGGACTTAGTAAGATGGAAAACTAGGGGATTATTGTTCTAGGAATGTCTATGAAAGGAGGGGTTTGTCTTAAAGAAAGTCATGGTCAGTTTTCTAGTTGAAAGGAGACAAGACAAAGTCTATAAAGTTTACATAGATTGGTTGGTAAATGTGACATATGTTGGGAATATGCAGAATTTCAGTTTCAAAATAACATAGGATATATGATCCTCAATTGAGCTTTAGGTAGTCAGAGGAACTATTAGAGGGTCGAGGATATTAAAAAATGTATGATAAAACTGAAACTGTTATGTTTATAAGATAGAAACATATATTATCATATGTTTTTACTAAATTAAATGATTTTATATCATTATTAATATTTTTGTGCCAGGAATGGGATGACTTACAAGGACATCAATTGGCAACAAGTCAGGTTGATTTTTCAAAAACTTTTTTTTAAATTTATGAGTAAAACACATGTAGTTTATTAACATACTTATCCTATATAACAAAACGGTAATATGTAAATTGACCATCACACCATCACAAGATGGTTGCCTATGACCAGGCTGGCAGGAGGGTTAGTGAGGGACGACCAAATGACTGAACAAGCAGACTGCGTGGGGCAACCAGGCCAGCAGAAGGAGTGAGGGACGACAACCAAACGACTGAACAAGCAGGCTGCATGGGGTGACCAGGCCGGCAGGGGGGTTAGTGAGGGATGACCAAACGACTAAACAGCAGGTTGCATGGAGCTATCAGGTCAGCGGGGGGTGGGGGGGGGCAGTTAAGGGCAATCAGGCCAGCACACAGAGGCAGTGAGGGGCAATCAGGCTGGCATGTGGGGGCAGTTAGGGATGACCAGGCAGGCAGGTGAGCGATTAGGAGCCAGCAGTCCAGGATTGTGAGAGGGATGTCCAACTGCTGGTTTAGGCCCAATCCCCGGGATCGGGCCTAAACTGGCAGTTGGACATCCCCCGAGGGGTCCCAGATTGGAGAGGGTTCAGGCTGGGCTGAGGGGAACCCCCCCACCCCCCGCCATGCACAAATTTCGTGCACTGGGCCTCTAGTCTACTACTAATAATAATAGCACCATAAACCCTTTGGAGTGGATATAGTTTGATAGTAGTATTATTGAATTAAAAAAAAGTAAAAATATTGAATCCTATGTTATCATTAACTTTCGTTAATAACTGTGATGAGTTCCCACAGGGAAAATGCAAAATAACCTAAAGAAGGGGATGAAATAGTTTGTAATGCATTACTAGGATTGTTGGCAGAATTTCAGTCCTTATTTCATCTTATAAAAACATCATTTTTCATTTTTTTAATTTAAAAAGCATGAAATGCTTTGACCTTTGCAGAAGACATAGAGGAGAAAAACAAGACACAGTGAGGCTTAATTAATGCCTAAGGTTCCCTAACCAGAAAATGTCAGACTTGATATTTTTATCCAGGTCAACTGAGTTAAGCTTGGTGGTCTTTTTCCTACTTCTAAACAGGAAGCAGATATAGTAGGTGCTATGCTAAATTTAGGTCTTAATATAGTTTCTTGGAGGGGTTTGGCTCAGGAGCTAGTAAAAATAAATAAAGCATGGGCAGTGCAGATGGCTAATATTAAGATGAGTCAAAGGGCCAGATTTAATCCAAGGAATGAAAGTGATGTATGTTTGCAAGTGAATACTTCCAGTCCTAGATTTTTTTAATGGATCCTCCCTCTCTGGAATCTTTCTTTATGTCAGCCTTAATCTCTCTACAGCTGAAGAGATTGCTGTTGTTTTTCAATGTTTTCTCTCTCTTTATCAGCGGGGGTTTTACATCTTCTAGCTTATGGTGGGTCTTTACAGAGGTGCCTATGTCCCCAGAATATTTGATTGGGGCACAGAAGAGGAGGAGTTACTCAACTTTCTTTTAACAAGATGCTTTATCTCCCTTTTCCTAAGTGAGGAATACTAGTAATGTCACTTTTTCACCTCTTTTATTCTTCCTCAGAATTTGGACATGTTCCTCTTGCATAGAAATCCAAATAATTTATACTCACAGGCCCTGAAACAGATTTTCATCTTTGCCCATTTACAATGTGCTTAGACATTTACTACAGCATCCAGTTAACTAGCATATGATAGGAATGTATATAGAATAGCTAAAGACAGTTTATTTTGGTGCTTCCAATTTTGTTAAAGAGAATAATTTTAATAGTTCTGTTGCATGTATATGTAGATGTTATATATAGACAATAGGTTTAACTATATAAGATTATCTAAGCATTAACGATAAGGTTGTTTTCTTCCTTCCTTTGATTGGCTTGCAAAGTTACTAGTATGCAATGTTACCTCCCATGCTTTAAATTTTGCAAACAACACTGTTCATCTGACAGCATTAGTGAAAGTCTTTCCAGATGTAGATTTGATTAATAGAAGCTTACTAACTGTGGCTAATTACTGATAATGATAGTATCACAAGGCAACTTCTTCACTTCCTCATCAAAGTCACCTTGGTCTTTTCTGGTTGCTAGAATGAAAAGAACCCCCATGCGTACCCCTTCTTCAATCAAAATGAAAACAGTAATACTTAAACTTTGATATGGTTGATAATTAACATAGGTTCTGTCAGCCTTTTAGCGTGAGATAAATGTCATTTAGACATGTGTGAGAACTTCAGCCCTCCGGATCCTGGTTTCACAATGTTGGTAGATATGTCTTGCAAAAACAGTATCTGAATATTCAGAGGGATGGCTAGTGACCTATCCCTTTTGGATGTATTTTCTTTTTTAATATTTCCATTTTAATTGTTCCTAACTCTCAGAAAGAAAGGAACAGGGATAGTGAGATATGAATAGAAGCCAAATGTATCTTTATCTTTCTAACTCACTTCCTACAGAGGTGAGGCCCTCTAGTGTTACTGACTTTTCTTGATGGCTTCTCTTTTCTGAAGCTCATGTAGTAGGCCATATGCTGCTTCTCAATAAAGTGACAGAAAAGAGAAATTCCCTAAAGATGTGAAAATGGACAATGAGCAATCAATAGAATAACTACTTGGAGATCCCCTTAATAATATTCTAGCAGAACAAACAGCAAAGCAATGTAGACAGAGACAGTAAGATTTAAAAAGAATGAGTTAATCTCCCACATCGACTCTTGAACTGACTTTTTGGATAATAGATTGCTTCTCTATGTGGCAGAAATTAATGTGTATATGTAAGAGTCCATTCATTGGTCAAATTTTATTTTGACCAAGTGGGCAAATGAGAAAGCATTAAAAATTATGGTCAGTCAATTCTTATTTGTTTTGGTCATTCTTCTCACACTAAGAAATGCTCTATGTTAAGAATGTAAGAAACTAACACCAATCAGAAAGGATATATGCACCCCTATGTTCATAGCAGCACAATTTACAATAACTAAGATTTGGAAACAGCCTAAGTGCCCATCAGCAGATGAGTGGATTAAAAACCTGTGGTACATCTACACAATGGAATACTATCCTGCTGTAAAAATAAAGGAACTCCTACCATTTGCAACAGCATGGATGGACCTGGAGGGCATTATACTAAGCGAAATAAGTCAGTCAGAGAAAGATAAATATCACATGATCTCACTCATTTGTGGAAAATAATGAGCAACATAAACTGATGAATAAAAACAGATTCAGAGACAGAGAAGCATCGATCAGACCATCAAACCTCAGAGGGAAGGTAGGGGAGGGTGGGGGTAAGGGGTGAGATCAACCAAAGGACTTGTATGCATGCATATAAGCCTAACCAATGGACACAGATACCAGGGGAGGTGGTGTTGGGGGGCAATGAGAGGATAAGGACACATATGTAATACCTTAATAATAATAAAAAGAATGTAAGAAACGAAGGCTCAGGGTTTCTCTGATACACTAGTGTGGAAGAGCAAATAGCTGTGTGCGAAACAGCTAAAGGAATAATATGGTAGAAAGTCCTGGAAGATTGGGCACATTGCAACAAATAGAGCTGATCTTAAAGATAAATAAAAAGAGAAAAAAACAAAACAAAAACACCCTCATAGACTCCATATTCTTGGTCATCTTGTGGTTCTGTCTTTTCTTTTTTAAGGATATTTTTATTATATTACTAAGAAGCAAAAGATGACCATTCCAATATTTGATGCGAAATTATTTAATTCAGGCATATTCTATGATTTCTGTTGCTATTCATGGAATTCATAAGATCTATTCAGTTTATTTTGTTAAATTGATCTTGTATTTTGTAGACTTGGATGTGAGGTGATTTAGTGGAAGTTCTGAAAGGGCAGGGAGAAGGAATGTTTTTGGTTTATCAAGGTGAAAAGCATTAAGGGTAGGTTTAAAAAACTGGGCAAAGAGGGAACAAGATCAAAATGCTTCATACTTCATACTCCATTCTTGTAAAATCATGCTGATATTAGTAAATGCTGATGCCGGTTTGCAGTTATATAACACTAGTGGCTGGGTGCATGAAATTCGTGCATGGGGGCATGTCCCTCAGCCCGGCCTGCACACTCTCCAATCTGGGACCCCTCGGGGGATGTCTGACTGCTGGTTTAGGCCGGATCCCACAATCTGGGACCGCTGGCTCCTAACCGCTCACCTGCCTGCCTGCCTGATCATCTCTAACCACTCAGCCTGCCAGCCTTCTTGTCCCCAACTGTCCCCTCCCCCCCGTGCCGGCCTGCTCACCCCCAACTGCCTTCCCCTCCTGGCCTGATTGCCCCTAATTGCCTCTGCCTCAGCCCCGCCACCATGGCTTTGTACGGAAGGATGTCCAGAAGGTCTCCTGGAAGGTCTCCCAGTCTAATTAGCATATTGCCCTTTTATTAGTATAAATTGTAATTGAGCATTCACAAAATTCAAAGCATTATATTATGAAGTTAAATATTTATGTTGTAGAGTATAATCCATATAATTTATGCCTTAACCATCCTGGAAGTAGTACTATAATACAAGGCACAATTCCTTTTATACATACACGATTATGGCATCACTCCCTTTCACGTGTAATTGCCAGAATTCGATGTTGGTATGCTTCCACTTCTGTGGTTGGGAGGAGGGAGAATTCCCAGAGGGATTATTGGTGGGAAGTTTTTCTCTTAAGTTCTCTTGCTTTGTTGACCTATAACTATGCTGATGCCTCTGCTATAGCCAACTCTTCATAGATTTCCACTTCTGGGTGTGTTTCTTCACTTGGGTGTCATTGCTGAAATTCCAAGTATGGTCTTAGGAAGAGGATACCACTCTCTTGGTTATTCTTTCCAAACATGGCAGAGACACCTTTTAACTCCCTGTAGCACAAAAGAAACCAGGCTGTAACTTTAAATAAGACTAGAGGATGATGGATGTGAACTATAACACAGAGAAACTTTCATTACTTGTGAAAAGTGGCCACGTTTGGAACAGCTACCTATTCTATGCAGGGGAAAACCCATATAGATGTTGATGTTCTTATAAAGCAACCACTACAGTCCCAGAATACACTTCTGAAAGTTTGGGTTACTTGTTTTTAACTAACTGCCATGAGTAGCACACCAGCACCATTGCAGACACACCAACAATCCATTCCTGGTTACACTGCCTGGAGCCTTCTCTGGCTCCTTTCCAGAATCTGTGTGACCTCTAGTTCTTTTCTACCTAAACATTGCACCTTTGAAAGACCTGCCAATAAAGTACATTGCATGCTGCAAACATACCCATTTATTTATGGAGACAGAACAGTTTAAATTTAGATTTTTAAGGAAAAAAATTTTTAAAAAACAGAAGTTATAAATTTGGTTCATATCAACTATGAAGAGGAATTCTATTTAGTTCATATAGTGTTTTATAAAAATTTTAATTACTTGCCAACATTTAAACAATTGGAGATTTTATCTAAATATCTAGGACATTAGCTTCTTTGGACAAATTAAAATATATGGCAACCTTAAAGTCATATTCCTGGGTGATCATAATCTTTTGAGGCAAAGTAAAAATTACCCTTCAATGTCATCATGAACTCTGGGATTACTCCAGTCCCCACCTAACACACTGTACTCATTTACTTTATCAACCTACCATCTGAAGGCATTTGAGGTTCAAACCCTGCTCC
This sequence comes from Myotis brandtii, assembly GCF_000412655.1. Classification (NCBI taxonomy): domain Eukaryota; kingdom Metazoa; phylum Chordata; class Mammalia; order Chiroptera; family Vespertilionidae; genus Myotis; species Myotis brandtii. The sequence goes on along the minus strand of NW_005353789.1, from coordinate 3,786,029 downwards.
AGAATCTGCAATGTTGTAAGTATACTAAAATATATATAACTTACACTAGACTTCTTGATTTGGAGTGGTGCATTTTGGTTACTCCAAAATAACTACTTATAGATCTCCTTCAAAAAATATAAGCAAATACTTGACTTAAATTCACATGTAACCATTTTAATTTGAGAGATTGTCTCCAAAATTGTAATTTGCTCCAAAGTTAAATTCTGGTCTCCATCCTCAAAGTTCACAACTGTTTGTAAATTTTAAATATCATTTTTTCCAGTGTCAACAAATCTCCAGCTCCACTCTTCAATCAGGTAGCAATGTAACCTGTCTGAAGATTAAACACACACATACTTAGAATGTGATGGCAAAGACAGACCAGTGTGTGCATTATTGTCATTGATCAGGACTAGTGGCTGTAGGAGCAAACCATAGAACAAACTGAACTGTGGTACAGAAAAGAGCTGAATCTTTAAAAAAAGGAAAAAAAAAAAACAGAGCTAGTAGAATCAGTTTACTTCCCAGTTTCAGCCTTGAAAAAAAAATGAAAGAAAAAAGATGCTATCTGCACTGAAATGATGGGTCTGCGTCAGATTTGTAGACACAAGTACTGATATCCCCTCTCTGATTCTTCTTCTGGGACAGACATAATTTATTAAAAATGTGTATAAAAATTCAAAATGTTCATTCTTAGTGAGATTTCGTTTTTAAAACTCATTAATTCATTCATTCAGTTTCTAGTTCATTCTAATCTGAGTTAGGTACTGGATTAAGCCTACAAAGGTAATCTTCCCTTCAGGACTCGATTGCCCATTTGGAGGACTTCTCTTACTCAAACCATAATAATTCAATGCAATCATTATTTAAAGCGGGTAGAGGGGCAAGCTATCCAAAGAGACAGCATTCACTGGAGGAGCACCTAAACCTGGAGGGTTGGTCACATGGGACACAGTATTTGAAGTGACATTTGAAGAAGGAGTATGAGTTTTCCAGGCAGACAACAGTTTGGGGAATTGAGGGTGGTAGGGAGAGGGTCTCTGAGAAGAAGAAAATAGCAAAGCAAGGAGATCTAAAAGAACATGGCTTGCTCTGAGACTTACACTCAATTTTGCAGTTTAAGAATGAAGGAAAGTATGGAAAATGAGGTTAACTAATTAGATGAGAGTTTTCTAAAATGTTCACGTAAAACTTAACACAATCAGACTGAGGGAAGACTGTATAAATATTGTTCAGTTCCATGCAGCTTTCTTTCTTTAACTACTTTGAATTGCCTGGGAGCAAAACATTTCCCAATAAAGGTCCTGCTAGACAGGCCTATTTTAATTTACAGATAGCATCCATTGCTTATAAAAATTAATTTGTTCTATATTAAAAAGAATTAGTTTTTCTAAATTGGTTAACCATGCCCTCTCGCTTAGAGAACTCTTCTTCAAATGTAGGGTAAAGTTCGTAGGGCAGGTAGTCAGTACAACCCAGGTCAAATGGTTACAAATTCCAAATTAATTGCAGTTGCACTAATGAGGCTGTGCTGACTTTGTAGTGGACTACAGAGAAATTCAGAAGAAAGACGACAATAGAGAAAAATTGGATTCCATTTAAAAAAGTATTGCAAAGGAGTTTAGAGCAGTTCTTTTCCAAGTTTAGTGTACATATAAATCATCTGATAATATTTTAATAATGTAGATTATGACTCAGTAGATCTGGATTTAGGTTTGGGATTATGAACTTCTAACAAGTTCATAGGTGCTGCTAATGCTATTGGTCCATGGACCACACTCCCAGTAGAAAGAATAGAACATTTCCTGATATGAAATCTTAGATATCCTTTAGAACAGTGGTTCTCAACCTTCCTAATGCTGCGACCTTTTAATACAGTTCCTCATGTTGTGGTGACCCCCAATTTCATTGTTACAAACTGAACATAATTAAAGCATAGTGATTAATCACAAAACAATATGTAATTATATATGTGTTTTCCAATGGTCTTAGGCAAGCTCTGTGAAAGGGTCGTTCAACTCCCAAAGGGGTCGCGACCCACAGGTTGAGAACCGCTGCTTTAGAAGTAAGGGAGATAAGAATTCTTAGGGAAAACTCCAATCTATCAGTGCCCTACTTTCTTATAAGCATTTGAAGTAGCCTTCAACTACTTATAATCATCTTTCAACTCTTTATAATGAGAGAGAAGCATACCCAAGTCTTCAGGGGTCAATCACATTTTCATAATCAGCCTCTGGGTAGTTAAGTTTACATCTAAAGACAAAGTATTTGCATTTATAGGATGACCAACCATCCCAGTTTGCCAGAGGGACTGCCCTGATTTTAGCACTGAATGTTCCATGCCCAGAAACCCGTCTTGGCCAACTTGGGATGGTTGGCCACCATTTAGAAAGCACATGTTACATTATGAGAATTGACATGGTCAGTTCAAACTGTCATCTTATTATTTATGAAAACATAATTTTAAAGAATTAAAATGTCTTATTTGGAAAAATCTTATTTTTTAATTTGGAAGATGAAAGAAAGAAAATCGATCTCTTTCATGACAATGTAACCTAAAACTGACTTGCTAAGATAAACTGTTAATTCTGTGACTCTTCTTGCTCTTTAGTTCTTAAAAAATTGGGCTAAGTAAAGTGTATTTAACATAAAGTGCACTTTATTTTTGACTCTTTAATTTACTTATCTTTGCTTTACTTTGTCTACCTCTCAAGTTTTCCACATTGGTTTCTAATATATTATTATAATGATTCAAAATATTAATGGAACAATATCTTCTTTTAAGTTATGAATGCAATCAATTTTGAGTCTTTAATTGTAATTTTTTTCCATAAAATTCTTTTAATTTAGCCTAATATAATGGCACATCAACCAGTAATAGGTACATTAAATTGAATCATGATGCTCATATACACATTTTATGACACAATCAAATATTCTAATGCATTAATTCATATCAATCAGTTAATAAAATCAAATAGGAAACATTTCCCTATTGCTACTAACTGTACTTATCTGATTAACTAGAATAGAAGTCTAAAAGATCTCAACAACTTGACTCTCAGGAAATTTCTGCTTAGATGTCTGAGATTTCACTATTATTATTATCATTATTCATCACTATTTTAGTGGATAAACTAAGAACATACCTAAAATTCCCCTTTATGCTTCAGGTTTTTGTGAGTTGAAACCATTCTTGCCAAATCAGTAACACACGAAATGATACCAATATTGTGCCCAATCTGATGGAAAATGTGGTAATGGCTCCACAGGGGTACCTTAAATCCTGTGTCTCATTGGAAGACTATTAGGAAGTCATTACTTTTAGTGCATTAAGTGGTAACACAGAGTCCTGAAAAGTTAAAAGCAAATACTTTTTGTGTTATTATTTTTAACCTGGACCCATAGTAAATATTGTTAGAGGTGCTGGCATATGCAATACATATTACCCTACTTCAAAGAGTTAAAACTACTTAGTAAGGCACAACTAATACACCCAAAATAATTAAAAGGCAATTAAGTACTTCCCTGTAAAGAACTATAAGCTCTAAGTTCAGTAGGATTTTATACTAATATGTTGCCCCTTTTTCTTTTTTGTGTGAAGTGTATTATGACATTGAAGAGAAGGTTGACTAAATATACTGCAAGAAGGTCAAAGATTCAACTGGGTCTCAGGAACAATAAAATTAGGGCCTCTCTCTCCTCTCTGTGTGGCAGCTCTATTCTGTACTTCTGCAGGCCACTTCCTCCATATGGTGGGGGACGTGGCTGCTGACAGCTCTTCGTTTCACATTTCATGGGTACCACACCAGATGCTACTGTCTCTCCCTATTTGCATGCAATACATCACAAAATAGAATTCGAAGGGGCCGACCAGGGCAGGTAACTCCCATACTCAGACTGATGAAATGTGGTCAAATATATCACATGAGTGTAACAATTAAAATCTGGAATGCAAGGAGAACAGTTCTTTGAAGAAAGGAAGGTGCTGGGCAGTTATAACATAGAAACTCGCCACCCATACGATTTTCATGTAAAATTTTCAACACCCTTAAAACTAACATTTTTTACATATATTTTATTGATTTTTTTACAGAGAGGAAGGGAGAGGGATAGAGAGTTAAAAACATC
>NW_005353789.1:3746317-3781832 GCF_000412655.1 Myotis brandtii | reverse complement strand
GTCCGCAGACCAACGCTCTATCCACTGAGCCAAACCAGTTAGGGCAAAACTAACATATTTTTATATTATTAAAAAGTTATCCCATTTTATACATTTAAAAAGTGACTGTGTTCTTTCTTCTATACATTCTACTATGCTGTCTAGATATAAGGTACATAACTGCTACTTTTATTAGTTTAACTTGATCTTTGACTTTATTAAAGCTATGAGGTTTCCCTAGATGGCCAACTGAACAGTATTTGTAGAACTTTGCCTCACCTGAATTCCAAAATCTTCCCATTTCCTGAATTTGGTCTTCAAACTCTGGATTTTGACTTTGATATCTCCATCAGATATCATAGTAAATGTTTGTACCTGTTTTATGATCCTCTCCAAATTCTCATCTCAGCGTTGTTCCCCTGTGCATAACTGTATAGGCTTTCAACTGTCCAACTCCTGAGAGTGCCATTTTCCAAATGAATGAAGCCTTTTTGTGCAAAGAAGAGAACTATGCATCATTACAGTGGTTCTCAACCTGTGGGTCGTGACCCCTTTGGTGGTTGAACGACCCTTTCACAGGGGTCGCCTAAGACCATCCTGCATATCAGATATTTAATTATGATTCATAACAGTAACAACATTAAAGTTATTAAGTAGCAACGAAAATAATTTTATGGTTGGGTCACAACGTGAGGAATTGTATTTAAAGGGCCAGAAGGTTGAGAACCACTGTAACAGGTCCAAATTCTGGTATTGTCCTTCCAGCCTCCTCTCTTCTGTAGTTCCCTGCCTTCCATTGTCCAGACTATGTTCAAAGGTGAGTTTTTTCTGGTCCTTCTAAAAATGATGGGTATTTTATACATTGAGGTGAATTTAAATTGGATCTGAAAACATACAGGATTTCTTCTCTAATATATGGTGAACTCAGAAAGCCAAGATGGTAGCCTTTAATACAACCTTCCCAATTACTCAAATGCACCATCTAATTGCGGCCACCTGGTTAACCTGGCATCTCTTTCTTGCCTTTGGACACCCATGGCTCAGCCATGTAGACAATGTGTTATCACTCAGGACTTCCCATACATTTTATCCCCAAGCACCAGCTAAGGGACTAGTGAATTATTGTATGTGTGGAGGGGCCTACTACATACACATTAATGACTAGAATGACATTTAGAAATGGGCCATTCTTCCCCTTTTCAATAAAGATAGGCTTTGTGGGTTTAAATCACTAATGCTGGTCTTGTTATTTCCCTTAGCACTATGTTGCCACAAAAATAAAAGTGTAACAAATTGTTTGCTTATCTATCATTAGTAATGAAATAGTTGGAAACAGATTAGAAACAGTTTTCTGCTTTTATTTAGCTGGAAAAAATGTAAGTTTCTATAGCTTCCTTTTTATGCAGATGAGGATGCTACTCTTTCACAAGCATTACTATGGAGGAATATCATTGATCATGTCCTCAGGGTGATAAATAATTACTCTACTAACCTATTGCTCTGAAAGAAACTGACATGAAGTAGTTTCAAATTAACTACTGCTAATTGCACGCATTGTTTCAGACTTATTACTGCAATCTGATTAACATGCCACTGAACAGAACTGGCAGGAAAGGTTCTTTTTCCCCATGTTAACTTGTTTCAGTAAAAAACTTGACAATTGTGGAATTTATATTGATTAGAAGTTTAGAAATTTTAGTGCCAAGGTTAACAGGACTACTGCAGTATAATGAGTTCAACCACTGCCAGAATTTCTTATTTTCATGAGTTTATTTTTAGAAAATGAAAGGATTTTTAGATTTCTTATAGGAAAACAGTGCCCTTTATTATATTCATAATATATTCTAGGTTTAAAAAACACAAATTTCTGACACTGTAGAGTTCAATAATGTGTTTAACATAAAGAAGAAGTTCCAACTCACAATTTGAAATGGGGTTTGTAGGAATAAAAATAAATTTTTGCCTTTTTCTAACTTTTTCACAAAATCTTAAATAACTACATAATAGAACTTTAAAATATTGCTGTATATTTGTCATTATAATTATTATTCCCAGTTCTCTTTCTATACAGGGCAAATAAAGTTAAGTTATGCTTATAAATGTGAAGTTAATGCTGCCCCAATAATCATTTTGATTATGATCATCCTGTTGCTCTGTCCTAAGTTCAAAGACAAATTATATACTAACGATGATGTTTTGATTAACGTTTCAAATCTACATTTTTGTACCTTTATTTACAAACATTTAAACAGTATTTTCAATGCACCAGATATATTCTATCTACAAAGGGATTGGACTTTTTAAAAAGTTATATATTGAGATTGCGCTCATCTCAGTCCATGAAGACTTTATAAATTTACTTTATGTTTTATAAGCATGTTTTATACCAATCTAAATATGAACCCTCGCATGCAAGGGCAAGTTTCTTGTCTAATGTTACAGGAACTGTGAAGTAAGTCCAGGATTTCCATTTAGAAAGACTTGGATTTGAATTCTAGGTCTGTCACTTAATAACCAATGATTTTGTATGTTGCTTAATCTTTCTGAACCTTAGTTTCTCCGGGAGGATAATATGTCATCGCTGCCAATGCTGGAGAGGTAAAATAATTAGAATTAATCACGCTTCTTCCTTTCACTCCAGTTCTGTAACCAGTTGAAATAGAAGCACGGGATTGGAGAGAAGGAGATGAAAATATCAGCCTCGCTGGGAGTAGTGATGGCTTGCCAATCAAGGTTCAGATCTGTGGCATAATCAGGCTTCCTAGTACCGAACCAAAGTGGCCATGGTATCCAGTGATTATCACCTGAGTGCTGACTTACTACTTTCGTGTATGGAAATGACCAGAAATATTTAGGTGATTGAATAAGGCATTTCAGGAATTTGACTTTGGCAAGAGTAAATGGAGTAGAGGGCATGAGATAGCAGGTTGCTATCAAAATGACCCCATTTAAACTCCATGCTAGAGTGATGAATGGAAAAATGAGATACCAAAAGAAGCAAGTTAAATGATCATACCGGTCAACAGAGAGGCTAGTGGGAACAAAAAGGGAGGAGAAGCAATCAATTCTATCTGGAATGAAGAGGGAGCAGGAAAGGTTTCATAGGCTGATTTGGTTCCAGAAGTGAGGGGAAAACACAGGCTCTCTCCCTTCTATCTCTTTTAAGAGCATCCAAATGAATGTTTGGATCTGGCTGCTGAGCAAATATATGAGTCATAACCTAGGATCAGCTGGATAGAAGAGGTTTCCACCAGTGGTCCATGAAAACCAATGTTTTTAAGCATCTACTGAGCCACTACAACAAACAATCAGCAAGATGTTTAAGCAGTCGATTTTGCTGGCAGTCCAGCCAGTGTTTAACTATATCGCGAAAACTGGCCTGGGGGAGCAGCCTGAGATGATCCCAGCCCTGCCTTCACACAGCCAGAAATTCTCTTTCTGTCACAAATATCTGCCCCAGTGGGGTTTTCATAGTTGTGGCATTTTTGTTATGGATCAGTGAATCAGCTAGCCCTACAGGCCAAGAAGAGAAAAAAATAAATAAAGCCTCCCAAATAAAAGTCAACCCAGCTAGGATGTCTTCATCTATTTTTCAGTGGGGGAAAAATACAGCTGGGCTCAGTGACTTCTACTGAACATCACTAGTTGGAATGGTTTATTTGGCTTCTTTTTTTTCTTTTCTTTTGTACTTTCAAGTTTTGGAGGGCATAATGAAGTAAAGACACGGTCTCAGCAGCATCACTTAGAAGATTCAGTTAGTTATTTTGCAAAGCTGGGGTAGTGACACTTCTGCGAAATGCACACGCACAGGAGCAAACACAGAGATGTGCGAATTCAGGAAAGCAGCCAAATGCACATCAGAGCTGAGGAATGTCACAGTGAAGTGAAGGAGACTTGTAAACACCTATCAGTATTTTTAGGTAGAGAATGTTCTAACATATTGCCTGTGGGTGCTGCCTCTGTGTTCATTTCCCTAAGCATTAAAATCCACTGATATTAAAGGTGATTTGAAAACAATGAAAAAAGACAGCTTTATTAATCTAGATGGTACGTGTAAGAAAAGAGTGTGTGTGTGTATGTGTGTGCACACATGTGCGTGCACAATGTGTGACCGGCTGCATGTACAGACTGTGTTGTAACGTGGGTCTTGTACAGACGAGGGAGCCCTCTACTGATTAGAAACTGCACTAGATGTAAACTAGAGTGTAGAGGGTTGCTTTTAGTGCATTGATTACGTAGCCTCCAAAAAGTCAGACATTTTGTTTATTTCTTTTAAAATCATGAGGAGATTTTTATTAAGGCACTATAGATGTCAGTTATTATAAGTATGCAAGAACATATAATTCTTTCTATTTAAGGTATAATTCTTCAACTGATTTAAAAAGCATATCTACATTTACTCTTGAACCTTTTCAAAAAAGGTGCTTTCTCTTTAACACAAACCACAAATGTCTACAGGATTATAATGAAAATGTGTGACAGATCACAAAATCATTTGTCTGCTACTTTGGTTTACCAAACATGATTTTTCCCTAATAGATTCATTATATATTTTATACATTTTTTTCCAAATAGAGAAAGAAGACAGTTTTAAGGTGGACACCTTGAATGAATTCATATGAGTATATTTAAGTGGACTATGCTTTTCTATGCATATTCAAATCATATCATTCTGTTCAGCCTAATATAAAATGTATAGTTTTTTTTGGTGTTTGGTTACCTGTTTTTAACTTCATGTCTTTGTAAAATAATTATAATTTAACCCTGCAGTCATTTAAATCAATGGAATAAAATGAAATGTAATCAGAAATACTGTTCCGTTGTTTTCAACATGGCTGACCTAGCAATATCATGGGATAGTCTTCTTTATCCTCAAGGATTAGGGATTACTAGATTGTTTATTATTAGACTAATAATCACTATGGTCTTTAACAGAATTAACATTTTTCTTGGAAATTGACTTGAACTTTCATTTGCTTTTTCTATGAATTAAAAAGGAACCTTTAGTCCTGCTGGCATGGCTCAGTGGTTGAGCATTGACCTATAAACCAGGAGGTCATGGTTTGATTCATTGTCAGGGGACATGCCCAGGTTGTGGACTCAATCCCCAATGTGGGGCTGCAGGGGGCAGCCAATCAATGATTATCTCATCATTGATGTTTCCATCTCTCTCTCCCTTCCTCTCTGAAATAAACAAAAATATATATGTTTTAAAAGGAGAGTTTATGAAATCAATATTTTCCTGAGAAATAAACTCTCAGCTTGGAATTGTGTGTTGTTAAAAGAGGTACATCTGGAGTTAATATGGCAAGGTAACTGAGTAAGCTGTGAGAGTTATGTAACTTTAACATCCATCACCTTTTGACCACCAACATTGATTTTGCTTCTGTGCTGATGCCCTCTCTCTCTCCCACTGAAACATCATTTTTTCTGTGGCTCCAACATTAAAGAACAGCCTTTGCCTTTCTTTCATATGAGCATAAAATGCGAAAAGGTAAACCAGACATATCTAAGATAATCAATTTACCCTGCTAACATCAGGAATCATTTATGGAATGTGTACTGTGTGCCAATCCCTTTTCAAAAAATAGCCTAAACCTTATTAGAAACCTGCAAGATAGCCCGGCCAGAGTGACTGAGTGGCTGAGCATTGACCTATGAAACAAGAGGTCATGCTTCCATTCCCAGACAGGGCACATGCCTGGGTTGTAGGCTCGATCCCCAGTGTGGGGTATGCAGGAGGCAGCTGATCAGTGATAATCTCTCATCATTGATGTCTCTGTCTTTCTCCTCTCTTTCACTCTCCTCTCCTCTTTGCAATCAATTAAAATATATTTTAAAAAAGAAATCTGCAAGATAATTGTCATTGTCTCAGTTTGTTATGTTAGTATACTTTTGTTTGTAAAGCAAAAAAAGTAGGATTTTTGATCAAAGGACCTCAGTAGACACTTCTCCAAAGAGAACACACTGATGGCCAGTGGAGAGGGTGCAGGCCAGGCTGAGGGACCCCCCCCCACACACACACCCATGCATGACCCCCCCACACACACCCATGCATGAATTTTGTGCACCAGGCCTCTAGTCGATAAATAAAAAATAAAACAAGTGTTGGTGAGCAGGTGGAGAAAAGGGAACCCTTGCGCACTGTTGGTGGGACTGCAGACTGGTGCAGCCACTGTGAAAAGCAGTGTGGAGTTTCCTCAAAATATTAAAAATGGAATTGCATTATGACCCAGAAATTCCACTTCTGTAAATATATCAGAAGAAACCCAAAATTCAAATGAATATAGGCATCCCTATGTTCATTACAGATTATTTACAATAGCTAAGATTTGGAAACAGCCCAAGTATCCATCAGTAGTTGAAAGGATATAAAGAGCCGTGGTACAGTTACATAATGGAACACTACTCCATCATAAAAAAAGAAGGAAATCTTACCCTTTGGGACAGCATGGATGGACCTGGAGACCATTATGCTAAGTGATATAAGTCAGTCATAAAAAGACAAGTACCACATGATTTCACCCATGTGGGATTAAATGAACAAAATGAACTGACAAACAATATTCAGATTCATAGAGAGCAAGCTGACAGATGTCGGGGGGCAGGAGTGGTGTTGGGTGGCTAGGAGGGCGGTGGTGGGACTAAGCAAAATTTTAAAAAGAGAGGGGAAAAAAACTCATGGATAACATGGTGGTGATTACCAGAGGAGGGAGAGTTGGGGAGAGGTGGAGGATAAATGGTGATGGAAGGAGTCTTGACTTGGGTGGTGAACACAGGATAGTGTACAAATAATGTGTTGTGTAATTGTGCACCTGAAATCTATATAATTTTATTAACCAATGTCACCCCAATAAAACCAATAAATATATAAAAAATAGGATTTTGTTGACAAATCTTATTCAACATTGAGAAGAAGGAGACGTCATTAGAAAGACAATAAGTCTCAACGAATCCAAAGGTCAGGAAGCACTGCTTTTATTGTAAATGAACTATGGTTTTTTAAAAAATCACAATCTTTGTTAATTTCTGACCCAGATTTTTTTTCTTTGAAAGAAAACCTCTTTTTTTTGCTGTTTTTTCCTCAAACTTTTCATGTATGTCTGAGTAAAAATAAATGTCCAATCGATTCACATACCAGCTAAATAATTTTCATAAACCTGCTATATAGCTTTTAATGCTTTCAAACTAACAGAGTAATCAACTCTAATAAGTGCTATAGACTTTCACATTTAGTTTGTATTTCTGTTCTTTGTCTGATTCCTCAGCAAAGCACTGGCAATATTTCCTGCCCCGCCCCCTCTCGCAACCCCTTCCCCAAGGAGCTAGTCCTATGCAGTGACTTGGAAAACGGTCACATAAGTAGACTGGCAAGACTGCTGCAGCATCTACTGTGAGCACATCTCTATGCTGATGGAGCAAATGGTGACTTTCTGATTCTAAATGCTCCTAATCTTGTTTAATTTGCTACCATCCCTGGAATCTCTCTTTCAGTCTAGCTTGTCTGCTGGGCTCTGCCATGAGATTCTGCTCCAGTCTTCAATTCCACAAAGGAACCCTCTACCCCAAGTCTGACTGATCCTTCAGCCTCCAGGTGGGGAGCATACATCCATGCACTGTACCTGGATTAGAATATCAGGTGGTGGGAGTGAGGATAAAGTAAGAGAAGATCACTCAGGAAATTTGATGTCTCTTCTCTACTGAGAAGGTCATTTGGGACAGGGAGACCATGATGAGGGAGTAGAGTTGAAGGGTGTTGGGAAAGGCAGATTCATGCATGCAGTCTTTTGACCCACACTAGGCTACATAAAAATGGAGCTTGGACCTGGGCTATTTCTTTACCAAGAGATAAAGAGCCCACATGGCCTGTGCTGGTTTATTGCCTGTGTGAGAACATCTTTCCCTGTTTCAAGCTCAGTGTATGCTCCTTTGTTTGGCTTAAGCTTGTGCAACATATGCCACCTGGTCAACTCTAGTACTGTATCTGTCCTCCATGGGGAGGGGACAGAGTCCTTGCACTGCAGTATGAAAGGGGTTCAGAAAAGCCAATAGCTGCCTGGAGAGGCCCCCTGACCATGGGGGACTGATGTCCACTATCGAGGCTGATCTTGCTGTCTCTTTTCCATGTGAATAAAGAATTGTTCCATCCAGTGCTTGGCTGGGTTGTTTTCCTTGGTGACATCAATACCAACACACAATGGGAAGAAGTGTTTGAACTTCTATTCCTGGCAGTAGGCACATGATGATTTTTATCTTCATGTAGTTGGAATCCTCCCCTGAGAATGCTAACAAAGCATTCTGCTCAAAAAGATGATTCAGAATATCACTTACAAGGAAGATCTGCTTCAGTCAGACTGTTCCCCTATCCCTAAGTGAGAAGAAGATCCTGTTGCACAATTTGTTGGGGAGTGAGCACATTCACATGGCCTGGGTGCATAGAGTACAGCCCCATGGTACCCCTTGCAGTTGTGCAGTGCCCTATAGCAAGAAGAAAAGTGCTACCACTTGAGTTTATCTAATACTGGAGATGGATCATGCAGAGTCTGTGCTCTGTTCAATGATCAGAAATGGATACCTATAATTTGGGCACAGATATAGAATCGGTATAGGCAGAGGAATTTAATCAACCTTGAAAAAGAAACGATTGCATGTTACTTATTGGAAGGACTCATTTAGAATGCTACATTTCCAATGAGTTAATTTAACTGCCTGGGAAAAAGTTCCATGGAATATTATGCTCATGCATACCCACCAAAGGAACGGTGTTATTTTAATTTAGAAGCTATTACTTCTCTTTATATACATAACCACGGGGTAAGCAGACATATTCTTGCACATATGCAGCTGTCTGCTGAATAAAAACAGACACTTAGTTGCCCTACATTCTCCCAGTACTTTGTGTGCCGTAATAATGTTTGCTCTTTGTTCTTCATAAGGGCACTGTTTTATACTTTTCAAAACGCAAGACTCTGCACACCTTATAGATGACTGCCCTGCAAGTGCTCTGTCTCAGGGGTTCACTGGGCTGAAAATGTAGTTCTGGTTGAAGAGCACAGCCGGCAATAGATGAAGTGCATCCTGTCCAGGCGGCCTGGGCTTAGCCATCGGTGAGCATGTCACCGCGCTAGTCACCTTCCCAGTCCAGGAGAGATAAGAGCACACATTCACCACGTGGCAACTTGGTCTTGCTAGGCTCTGATGGAAACTCCATCTACTGCTTCTGGAAAGTCATTTTATTGACGCTTGAAGCCCTATTTCATTTCCTGGACATTGGTTCCCTTGAAAACCTGATGTCTCTTATAATTTAAATATGCACAAAATCCTATCTAATAAAGCAGTAATATGCAAATTGACCATCACGCCAACACACAAGATGACTGCCCCTATGTGGTCAAAGATGGCCGCCCCCATGTGGATACAAGATGGCCTTCAGGGGAGGGCAGTTGGGGGGGACCAGGCCTGAAATTTAGGGCAGTTAGGGGAGATCAAGCCTGAAGGGGAGGGTAGTTGGGGAGGACCCAGGCCTGCAGGGGAGGGAAGTTGGGGGGGATCAGGCCTGCAGGGGAGGGCAGTTGGGGGGGACCAGGCCCACAGGGGAGAGCAGTTAGGGGTGAACAGGCCTTCAGGGGACAGAAGTTGGGGGCGACCAGGCTGGCAGGGGAGGGCAGTCAGGGGCAATTGGGCTAGCAGGGGAGCAGTTAGGCATCGATCTGGCTGGCAGGGGAGTGGCAATGGGTGATCAGGCTGGTAGGCAGAAGCGGTTAGGGGCAATCAGGCAGGCAGGCAGGCAAGTGTTTGGGTGCCAGCAGTCCGGGATTGTGAGAGGGATCCCAGATTGGAGAGGGTGCAGGCTGGGTTGAGGGACACCCCCCTCCCCCACCCCATGCACAAATTTCATGCACCAAGCCTCTAGTAAATGTATAATGTGATACCCAGGGATGTTTACCATTAAATAAGGTAATATTGACAAACCACATAGCTCAGTGCCTGGAACACTGGAAGCACTCAATAGATATTATTATTATCATAATTCTTCTAGGTTTAGTATTCAAGTGAGATTTTTGTCACCTGTCCTAAAATTCCACAGAGTCGACATCAGTGTTAAATAAATTCAGCTAATCTTGGTGACAGCATGGATAATAATACAATGGCATGAAAATCCAAAGTTGTCAGTCACTCTTCTGATTGAAAGAGTTAATAGGCAGCTTTGAATTTGATTATGTGCATAACCCAACTGTGTCAAGTATGAGGGGAACTCTGCAAAGAAGTGGGTTCAAGGTCCCACAATGTGGAGTCATGAACCTGGATTCAGTCCCAGTTCTCCCATTTAGTAGCTGTGTACCTTGAAGCCATTTACAGTTTTTGCACAGTGTAGATTCTCTACCTTTTGCTGAACTACTCTTCAGCAGGCACTTTCCAAAGACATTCACATCCAGAAATAGAACTAAGGTTGAGAAAGTGGAGTTTAGCCTCTGACAGATCTAGTTGGGTCCCATTTCTATACTCACTAGCTATGTGACCTTGCAAAAGTTCAAAAATCTCTCTAAAACTCAGTTTCTTCATCTGGAAACTGCAAATAAAATTAATATTAACGCCATAGCTGGTTATAAACATTTAGTAAAGAAATGTTCATAACACAGTGCTTACTATAAGCAAAGTTTTAAAAAAAGTACCAGTTCTAACTAACATTATATTTATTTTATCTCAGTTTCCTCATGTCTAGAATTGACATAATTATTTCTGCTTTGTCTATCCTATCGGCTGTTTTGAGTATCAAATGAGGCAATGTGGCATATTAAAGTAGATACATAAAAAGAAATTTTATATATTATATTTTGGGGCAGGAAAATACTTGGAAAACAGTGTCAAATGCTAAATGTCTTGTCAGAAGACATGGGAGTCTTGTTTCTCTCTCTCTTTTTAAAATTCTTTATTGTTTAAAGTATTATATATGTCTCCTTTTTCCCCTATTCACCTTTCTCTGGCCATCCCCCCACCTCCTGCTCATGCCCTCACCCCCCTACTGTCTGTGCCCATGGGTTATGCTTATATGCATGCATATAAGTCCTTTGGTTGCTATCTTACCCCCCTTTCCCTTGCCTTCCCTCTGAGGTTGGATGGTCTGTATGATGTATCTACTACTATAAAAGCAAAGAATAAATTGGGACTGTAGTTACTTTGCTCAGCTATTGTAAACTGTCAGTGACAAAACACATTGTCCTATAATCTAGATCAATGGGTCAATTTAGTTAAAGTGAAACTTATTGGTGTCATATCTATGAAGTAGACCTTTCAGTTAAATTTTTCCTTATTCAATTAACAGATGAGACACTGTATTTTGTTGTTCTTATTATTCTCCAGATAAGAAGGCTGCAATTTCTTAATATTTTATCTAAGATTCTCTGGAAATTAAAAATATGAAAGACTTAACCCATTGATAAATATTCCTTAAAATCTGTATACCTAGAGATGTGATTTTTTTTCATAGAGAGATCTACATATTCTTTATAGTCTCCTAAAGGACAGATTTTCATTCTTGAATTTGTCATCTAAGGTCTGGTTACTCTATAAGGAATTGTTTAACACTGTATTCTAGTTCTTAAATAGTTTGAGGGAGGTTTTTTGAAGATATTTTCATGAAGTTACTAAGTAGAGGATTCTATGTTCTCTTTCAAATTTGTTAGAATTTTGATGCAAAGGCAAAACAATATGCATATTACTTTATTATATGCTCAAATTGGGACTCATCTGGAAATAGTACAACTTATTGAAATGGTATTCAGATTCAGGCTTTTATCTGTTATACTAGTCATTTGAATTGACTATAGATTGGAAAATTGAAACAAATTAAAATGCACACAACAAGAGTTAAGCCAAACATAATGATTAGAATTAAAACTACCATCATTTCATCTCTTGTCTGATTCTTAAATAAAATAGTTTCTAAGAATCGGTCCTTAATTCTCTCCTTTTTTAAATAATGCTTTTCACGAGAGGTAGTAGCCAATCCTATTACTTTAAATTCTTCTCCTACTGCCAGTGACTTTCCATTTGATACTTTTTTTTTGAAGAAAAGAAAATCTATATTTCCAAATGCCAATCAGAAAATTCTACCAGTGTGTCCTATATTACCATAATTAAACTATCCTCTCCACTCTTTTCCATATACCTGTTCTTTCCATTATATGTCTTTATTATTTAATGCTATATCATTCACCTAAACCTCCAAAGTAAATATCAAAGACATGTCATCTTTTCTTTTTCACCCATTTCCACATCTAAGCATCTTAGTATTGTCTATTCTATTACTTAAGTTAGTGTTTTAGTCCAGTTACTCCTCATTTTTATATGGTATATTATCTCTATCTCTACTCTCCCTCTTCTCTAATATAACCATATTTGTCAAAGATATGTTCATATCTGCTCATGTGGTATGCTAAAACTCCTTCAGAGGAACTCTATCACCCATTGAAATCCAAATTCTAGTGTGCCACGAAAGAGCTTTAGTTATCAACTCTCATTCTACCTTCACAGACTTGGACGTATGACTGTCCCCATGTCCACTTATATATATTTTTGTGATGCACTTTTCTTTGATATTCCATTCTTATTTTCAGTGAGTGATATTTTGCCCAAATATTTCTGTAAAGCTTTTCTTGACTTTCCTTTTCTCCATTTCCCTCTGGAGTTGTGCAGTGTTATAGTCCTGCTGTTTGCTTGTTGTATGAATTCTATATAATAAAAGGGTAATATGCAAATCAACTGAATGGTAGAATGACGTCGTTATGATGCACACTGAGCAGGCAGGCAGGCAGAGCGGTTAGGTGCAGGCAGAGTGGTTAGGAGCAATCAGGCAGGCAGGCAAAGCAGTTAAGGGCAGGCAGAGCAGTTAGGGGTGATCAGGCAGACAGGCAAGCGGTTAGGAGCCAGCAGTTCCTGGATTGCGAGAAGGATTGTGACTGCCAGTTTAGGCCTGGTCCCTTATAGATTTGTCTCTGGTACTAAAATGTGTATAAACTCTTTGAGGAATTGTGCCACTTATATATTTGAATTCTTATATACTTAGCTGATCACATAGTAAATCTCATTATTTGCTTTGAATAAATGAATGAATGTATGAATGAGAGACGAAGTAGGCCATCCACCCCAGACCACAAGATAAATCTTCTTTTGTGGTTCAGTATATGTACATCTTGTATATACATTTTTAGACTATTAGAGGTATGAAAACTAAGTTAAACATTGCTTGTCTAAAATGAGTATTTCTTCACAAATTGCTTTTCCATGTGGTCATTATTGTATTAAACACACCAGTTACATGTGCTTTGATTCACACACCAGGAAAACATAGCCAGACTCATTGTTTTTGTAGTTGGAAAGAATAAAGTTTAAATTTTCCCCTCAGAATAGTATTTTACATCCAAAAATTATGGTGTCTAGGAATAATGTTTCTTACATTATTTAGGTTGATTCTTTCCCATATATATGTTGGCTAAGCTTGATTTCCAACTATAAAGATCATGTTCAAAGCTAGAGGGAACACTGCGTTCAAACTAAAAAAATAAATGAAAGATTATTGAGGGATGGTTACCAGGGTAGTTTGTGTCTCTCTCCGTGTGTGGCATCGATTGTGATGGTCTATAGGGCTCATAAAAGCATCTTTCTTGTATAGCGTCTTTTTTGGACCAAACGTCATTTCATTGTTTCCACCAAACCCTTAATGGAAAGTTGTCTCTTTCGCACATTAGTGGAGGAAGCAATAAATTGGTTTGGGTTACTGTTACTTAGTTACTTCTCATAATTCTTGTGTGCCCAAATTATTCAATTCAAGCCCAGAACCATTGCTCCTGGTACTTGACTATAAAATTATGCACATATCACACAGACAAAGAGATGTTACCCACAAGGCTTTAAAAAAAGACTCTCAAGTTTAACGCTTGTCAGAAGTATTAGCACTTATTACATTGTACATTGCTATGTAAATAAGGCACGTATGTCTGTGTCCATATAATATAAATGTGAGTTGACCCAGAAAACTCTTCCTCCTGGAAAATTTGTGCAATATCTGCCAGAAAGGCACTTGGATACTTTGTTGTGACAAGACTTATTTCTCCTCTTGGGCAAGATTTGAAACCAGAGCCATGAGCATTTATACTAGTCAATAACTCCCAGGCACATTTTTGGATAAGACACAGAGAATTACCTGCAGCCTCCGCCCATTTCTATGTGGCTGATTTTCCTGCACCTGTTAAAATTGTTCTGCAGGCCGAGTGGCCTCTGTCCTCTCCAGACATTCTGTCTCAGGCTGCGCAATGCTGTCTCTGTGCATGATGAAATATTGCTCTGTCCGGCCAGAGTGCTTGGCTTTGTTTTTCGGTGCACTTGGTGCAGGAGTCATAAACTAGACTAAACTAGGCTAGCTTAGAGATTAAAGGTATTATATTATAGATGGGTGTTGCTCCGATAAAACAAAGCTCTGAGTCTCTGGTATAACTCGATTTTACTCTTTCATTGGCTGCTGCCACAGGAACGAATAACAGAAAATCTAAGAGGGGTTTAAAAAGAGGTTTTCTTTTTCATGCACAACCAGAAGTCTAAGGGCAGGCAGTCCAGACTGGCACAACAGGGACCCAGGCTCTCTTTCCACTAAGAAATCTGAACATATTGTCTTTTGTCCTCACGCTTTTCAGATCATAGTCACCAGATGGCTACTGCCCTCCCAGGCTTCCAGTTCCCGAGTTCCACGCAGGGAGGAGGGGGAGGAGAGGAGGGTAAAATGTCTTTCCCCTCACGTAGCTTCATCTTTTTAATTATGAAGAGACAATCTCCCCTGAGACTTCAGCCTACATCTCATTGGCCTGAGCTGTGATACCCTTAGATACTGAGAAATTTAGTAGTTGTTACTCTCAGAGTCAGGATCTGTTAGCAAGGAAGACGAAGGTAATGCATGTTGGGTGGGCACCTAACAGTGTCCCCGCAGCTCCATGATATTCCAGTGTGCCAGATCTCTCCTAGCAGTCTCCAGGCTTACTCTCCACCCCTCTTCACCCTGCTCTCTGTTCTGGGGGTCGATCTCTAGAACTACATTCAGCAGGGCCCCTATTCTTTCTTATGTCAGGTTCCCTGGAAGCAGAGCCTGAGATGGGAAGGTGAGTGCTCATGACATAGCAGGAGAGTCTCTCAGGAGAAGCCAGCAGGGGCTGAGGGAGGCAGCTAGGAAACGGGGAGGAGCTACAGAAGAATGTAGTCTCAAGCAAAACCTAGCTTTGGTGTGAGTGTAAATTGTGACACAGAGGCAAAGGAGCAGGGTTTTGTAGCACCTCTCCAGTCAGTGACAGAGGACACTAACTCCCAGGCATCTCCAGCTGAGGTGACCTCCTCCACCCAATGGGAATCCTCTGGAAAAGGGTGGAGGTGTGAGTATTTAGCAGGCGCACCTGCAGCAGCGGGAGACTGTGCACATCACCCAAGTCCTTGAGAGTAGTTTCAGCTCTGGGCTGCAACTCAGAGCTTCTAGATAAACTTACTCACTTCGATTGGGTCTGGCCAGTGGGAGGTGAGAGCAGGTAACCAGCAAGAAGGAAGAGAGTGAGGTCAAAGTGTTTATCCTTTCCACTCCCTTCCTGCTAGATTTCTAAGAACTCGCAGCTATATGACAAAATGGCAACGCAACTCTGTTAAAGTGATTAGACTCCATTTAGAAAATATATGGCATTCTAGAAGAAAAGTAGTTAAACAACAAAAGATCTTCAAATAGTGAATCATAGATCTTTATAGATAATGCAATTAATTTTGATTTTTTATTCCTATTCAGTGATTGGTTACAAAAATAACAGAGTAGATATTTCACTTTTAAATTTTTATTTTTTTAATGTAGAGAAAAAAAGATTTCCCCTAAATTGTAAGAAACTGAATATAAAATATGCAACAAAAGTGACATTTCTTCAAAATATGTAGAAGTAAGGACACAGAAATATTTATATGACTATCAAGGAGAAGATTCACATATAAATAATCTAAATTATATAGAGACAATTTTCCAAACATTATACATCAAGTAAGTCTTGACTGAAGAGAGATCTGAAAAAAATTAGCAAGATACTACATTTAAAATCCTATATAATAAAAGGCTAATATGCATATTGATGAAATTGCAGAACAGCCAGTAGCTATGATGCACACTGACCACCAGGGGGCAGATGCTCAACACAGGAGCTTCCCCATGGTGGTCAGAGCACTCCCACAGGGAGAGCGCCACTCAGCCAGAAGCCAGGCTCATGGCTGGCAAGCTCAGAGGCAGTGGTGGGAATCTCTCCCACCTTTGCGGCAGTGCTAAAGACCCCTCGGGGAATGTCCGCCTGCCAGCTTAGGCTCACAGGAAGTGGGCCTAAGCCAGCAAGTGGACATCATCTGAGGTTTAAGAATTAGGTAACAAAGTAGTTAAGTATTCTTCATTTCAACAGTTTGAGTAATTGAAGTAATATTACATCCATTCAGAACAAAGGTTTTAAAGACCAATCTGACCACATCATGAAAAGATGCTCAATATCACTACTCATCAGGGAAATACAAATCAAAACCACAGTGAGGTATTACCTCACCAGACAGAATGTTTATTGTAAAAAGGGTCAGTAAATAATGTGTTGTTGAGGATGTGGAGAAAAGGGAACCTTTGTACACTGTTGGTGAGACAGAAACTGGTGCAGCTCCTATGGAATACAGTATGGAGGTTCCTCAGAAAACTAAAAATAGATATATCATAAGACCCAGCAATTTCACTTCTGGGTATTTAACCAAAGAAAACAAAAACAAAACACTAATTTAAAAAGATATGTGCACCCCTGTGTTCATTGTAGCATTATTTATAATAGCTACAATATGGAAGCAACCTAGGTGTCTATCAATAGATGAATGCATAAAGAAGATGATATATATACATATATATCACCATGGCTTTTTCCGGAAGGATGTCCAGAAGGTCATCTGGAAGATGTCTGGACTAATTATCATATTACGCTTTTATTAGTATATATATATTCAATGGAATATTATGCAGTAATAAAAAGAATGACATCTTAACATTTGTGACAACATGGATGGATCTAGAGGGTGTTATGTTTAGTGAAATAACTCAGACAAAGACAAATACCATATTGTTTCACTTTTTTGTGGAATCCGAAAAAAAACAAGTGTACAAACAAAACAAAAACAGACTCATGGAAACAGAGACCAAAGGGATGGTTACCATATGGGAGGTGGTTGGGGGACTGGTGAAAAAGATGAAGGGGAATATAGTCAATAATATTGTGATATGGTTTGGACAAGGACAGATGATTATTAGAATTAGTGTGATGGTCACATTATAAGGTATAAAAATGTTAAATCATTATATTGTACAACTGAAGCTAATATAACCAATATAACATTATATATTAAATATACTTAAATTAAAGTAAATAAAATAAAATGCTTACAAGAGTGAGGTAAATATACAAGTAAGGCTAAAATAAAGCTCAAGTTTTTCTCTTTTTCCCCCCACAACCCTCCTCACATTATTAGAAATGGAATAGACTTACGGTCCAGAAAGCAATCCTACCCAGCCCCTAAATACAACATTTTGCAGAAAATAAATATTCGAAATTTTAATTTTATAAATCTATAATATATATAAAAGCCTAAGTGACCACACGTCCGAACGACCAGTCGACTGGTCGCTATGATGCACACTGACCACCAGGGAGCAGACGCTCAACGCAGGAGCTGCCCCCTGGTGGTCAGTGTGCTCCTCTGAGTAGCGGGAGTGCTACTCAGCTGACTGATGGGTGCCAGACACCGGGCTCACAACTGGCAAGCATAGCTGTGGCGACACAAGCCTCTCCCGCCTCTGTGGCAGTGTTACCAAGTGGCAGCGGCTACCAGACAGTGGAGGCAGCAGGTGCAGCAGGGCCAGGATGAGCAGGAGCAGAGTGGCACCTGGCCTGGGCTTGAGCTCCTCTCCAGCTGCCTGCCACATGGCGCCCTACTACATCCCTTGGGGAATGTGAGACTGCTAGTTTTGGCCCAAACCCCCTGCTTCAGTCTGACATCCCCTGAGGAGTCCTGGATTGTGAGAGGGCACAGGCCAGGCTGAAGGACCCCACCAGTGCACAAATCTGTGCACCGGGCCTCTAGTATTGTTAATAAGAGTATATTCTTTTTATGTAAGCACAGGCAGTCAAACAGTTTAGTTTTCTTTCTTACAACAGTTAACTATTACATTGAAATATATTTTGATATTGAACAGAAATCATTTTAAAGGGTGTGTGAGAGAGAAAGGATACATCAGATAGCATAGGGAAATGTCAGCTACTTATATCTGTAGCAGAGAGTTACAGGCCTAGAGAGAAGTTTCTAAAAGAACCAACACACTGCAAACTGTTCAGTGAAGTTTGTGTGGTTTCTGGGAGGGGGCATCCTTATTGAATTCCTGAAGAAATCAAGACTGGCAGTAGAAAATAACACAGATTTTCTCTTTGAAATAATAAGTTAAGGAGTTAAAATGGTTGAAGAAAAATAAGATTTAGGATTATATAATAAAAACGGACTAGTCCCCTTGAGGATGGATCAAATTTTTAATAAGTAGCAGTTTAAAGACTATTTCTGGATGCATTACTATACTCACTAAGTAAATAAGATGCTGTATAATACAGTGACCAGTATATTATAGTTTCTAAAGCATCTCTATTTTTAATTTCTAAATTAATTTTAATAGTGACTGTGTGAAGTGATTTTTTGTCCTCACTCTCTTTTTTAGTTGAATAAACTGAGGCCCAGAGAGGTAAATGAACCCTCAGATAGGCTTGTAGTAAAAGTCAAGACTGAAAGCCATGAGTACTGACTCCATGACTTGTGATTCATAATTTTACTCTTGTTATTTCAGCATGGCTACCTTATAAAATGCTGTCATAGTCAATGCTGGATAGGCCCTTACAGATCTAAGTTGCCCAATCTTTTCTCCAAAGAAAGGTAGCTCAGTAACTCGACCATTTTCTTCCCATTGTTGAAAAGCTCTAATCATTAGAATACTAGAGGCCCAGTGCACAAAATTTGGGCACTGGGGAGGGGGAAGGTGTCCCTCAGCCCAGCCTACACCCTCTCCAATCTCAGACATCCTCTCACAATCCGGGACTGCTGGCTCCCAGCTGTTTGCCTGCCTGCCAGCCTGATCACCCCCTAACCACTCCCCTGCCAGCCTAATCAATGCCTAACTGCTCCCCTGTCTGCCCGATTACCCCTAACTGCCCTCCCCTGATGGCCTGGTTGCACCTAACTGCCCTCTCCTGCCAGCCTGTTCACCCACAACTGCCCTCCCCTGCTGGCCTGGTCCCCCCCAACTGCCCTCCCCTACAGGTCTGGTCCCCCCCCAACCTTCCTCCCCTGCAGGCCTGGTTGCCCCTAACTGCCCTCCCCTGCTGGCCATCTTGTGGTGGCCATCTTGTGACCACATGGGGGTGGCCATGTTGTGTGAGGGCATGATGGTCAATTTGCATATTACCTCTTTATTATATAAGAGATTATTTTATATATAAAACCAAAATTTGACTTAAAGCATATACTAGGATGCCAAGTAATAGGTACTGTGATCCACACCTGATGCTTCAGTTACTGGTGCATGTAGCATTGCAGCAAATTTCACATCTGTAGTGAGACAGAGTGGGGAGAGAATGTGCTCTTAGAGACAGAGATACCCAGATTCAAATCTTGGCTTTACCATATGTTAGTTTTCTCTGAATTTTTGCTTTCTTACCTAAAATGAGGATGATAACACCTATTTTTCAGATGAACAATGAATAACTATTGTATGTGCATAGTTGATAATTTTACATAGTTATTATTATTCATGGCTAAAGACTTTTACTATGCCATTGAAGAGAATATGAAAAAATATGAATTTCCTAGTTAGTAAATTTCATCCTTAAAACCAATCTATTTTCATCCTGGCAACCAGGAAAGGGACATTGATTTGGTAGGGTAGCTGCGGACTCATCATCTCTTTATTGTTGTTTTTTCCTTCTCTACTCTAAGGCCTCTGTACACATCTCTGAACAAATGAAATTACCTATAATTTAGTAAATATTGTGTCCTTGAATGATTTTAAATTGAGAATCTTGGTAATTAAATTTTGTGCATAGGAGGGCATTTAAGCATCACGACCATGCCATAATACTACTTATTTGGGTTTATTTTGTTCCCTTAGGTCTCCTTTTTCCTAAAATACTAATTCTATTTGATTTTCTTTATGATCTCTAATTATAATTCTATGTAAACAAGACAAATCTATGATGAGCTCACAATAAAATAGTGTTCATTTTAAGCAAAGAAAACTCTAATTGCTACATGTCCCTAGTTTACTAGTGTTATTGACAGCAGGACAGACCAAAATTATGCAATTTATACATTCGTGTTCCCTCATTAAAATAATGAGAAATATTAATTTGTATAAATGACTGAGATTCTCAAATCTGAAACTATGCTAAATATCCAAATGTGTCAACTATGTGTAGATTGGAGCTACGACATATACTTTTATGACTCTGGAGATCTAATTTATTAACATTGTACAAGGTTTTTAATGGACTGAAAATGAAGTCAGATTAAACTTCTTCCTGGTGATATTAAAGCTCCAATCACAACACATAGACTAATAAATGTTACTTTTTAAGTAATGAATGTCTCATCAAAGCCATTTTAATTTGAATGAAATTGTAATTGGGAATTTTTCAGACGCTGAAGAAGATCATAGTGTCCCAGCACTACATAGAACACACATTTGGTTTAACTTTCAAATTTTGAGCATCTAGTTTCTGCAAGACAGTGCATTCATTACTGAAGAATCTAGAGGAAGGAATGAGTCAAAGTCTCTAAACTCCAGGGACTCACAACTACTAAGATGCCATCAATTGTTAGATGTACCATTATTTTATAACACAAAAAAAGGAGGAAAAAAAAAACTGCCAAGCAATTATGTAATTGTACTGACTGTAAGATGTGTGTCGATTTCAGAGATGTTTAAGTGTGAAAAATGGTTTATCCTAGAATCCATGAAATATTGTAATTGGGAAGTCTAATGCAATCCGTACTGTAGTAAGTGCTATAAAAAGTGTAACATCTCTGAAACTGGCACACATTTGAGAAGATAGAGGGATTATTTTAATGAGGTTAATACTAAACTTAAGTAAAATATCTTTGCAATTATAATTTGGGGTATCATTACAGAAATAAGATGAAAGGACCAAATGCTATAAGAAAGTTTGCAACACTGAATATATAGAACAGAAATAAAAGGTCCATATAAACAAAATGGAAGGTTGACCATGTACATAATTACACTGTTTAACAAAATGCACATAATCCTAGAGTCATATAACACTAAGCTTATGTTTAGTTAATGTGGTTGTGGATTGTGTGGGGTTGGCTGACTGAGCTTGCATCCAACTGGGCAATTCAGCTCTGCTTCCTCACAGGCTATGGTACAGATGCAAAGACCCAGGTAGAGACGCGAAAGAGCTTTAAAAGCCTTAGGTCATGATATGCCTGCTAATACACCATGGGTCAAAGCAAGTCACAGAGTCAAATCTAAGTTAAAGAGTAAGGAAATAGCTCATACTTTTAGTGGGAGTAACTGCAATGTCACATGGTCTGATGAGTAATTTTAGATCTCAATTTGACTGGGCTGCAGGGTACCCAGACATTTAGTCAAATGTTATTCCAGTTGTGTCTGTGAGAGTGTGTCTCAGTGAGGTTAATATTCTAATTGGACCCTGGCGCGTGGCCTGGATACAGGGAGTGGTGAAGAATAAGGGCTATTAATGCAACCTACCCGGGTGGTGACCTCAATCATTGCCATTAAAAATATAAAAATAGAGAAAGCATGTTTAAAATACAACTCACAGACACACACAGGCACGGACACACACACAGGCACGGACACACACACACACACACATCAACTACTATGCAGCAAATGCCACAGTCATTGAGTAATACCAACAAATAGTGATACCAACAAATTTCTACATTTGATTCCTGTGCAACATGATAGGTGGCCCAAAACCTTAATACATATTCAGAGGGAAACTGCATGTTCTTCTTCAGCAGTAGGAGAATTAAGGTAAGTTTGGGTGGATGGGGGTAGAGGCAGTGGGATTGCTATGTTTTTTCCCCTCCGTATTCACTGTACTGCTGGACACTAGGGGCTCCTCAGGAGCTCAGTACATTGATCAAGTCTGGAATAGGGTGATTCCAGAGCATCAGATTCCCCTATATTGACCAGTATCTGCACTGCGAATTTTCTCCTTTGGAGTCTAACCCCACATGGAACCCTGCAGCACTGCCTGGCTCTCATAGAGCCCCTCCTCTTAGGAGCTGGATCTTATTCACTGTATATACACCTTCTAGTTTCCTGTTAAGTATGGGTCAATGGTTCCTAAAACAAGACCAAGACCCACTGACTCTTACTTCCACCTGCCATGAGTAAGTATTCTCCGCTCCCCCAAAGAGTATCCCTCCTCCACAGTTACCTACCTATCTAAATAAATAATCTAGCATCTATCCAGTGCTCAAGCCCCAAACCTGAACATCACTTTTTTTGTTGTTGTTAATCCTCATTTGAAGATATTTTTCCATTGATTTTAAAGAGAGTGGGCAGAAGGGGGAGAGACAGAGAGAAACATCAACGTGAGAGAGACAAATCACTTGGTAATCTCCTGCACAGGCCCTGGCCAGGGCCGGGGATCCAGCCTGCAACCAAGGTACATGCCCTTGACTGGAATCAAACCCAAGATCATTCAGTCTGCAGGCCAATGCTCTATCCACTGAGCCAAACTGGCGAGGGCCTGAACATCACTTTTGACACCTCTGTCTATCTCAACATAGCCCACTAATGCCCAAAACAAGTCTCTGAAGTCTATCCACTCCTCTTCATCACACCACAACAACTACCATCTCTCCTGGGTTTTCACAGTGGAACCCCCTACGTCTCCTCTTGCTTCCTTCCAATCCATTCACCTAACTGCCCCCTCTCCTCACACTGATTTCCCTCAATTACTCCAACACTCCATGAGGTTTCTCACCTCAGGCACATGCTTTTCCCTTGGCATGACAAACTCCCTCCTGCCCTACCCTATTTGACAAGGGCATTCTTACTCCTCTGTCAGAATATCATTTATATCAGATTGCTCAGGATACCATAACAGAATACTACAAACTGGATGGCTTAAACAATAGAAATAGGCTGTAAATTCAAGATCAAGGTACCTACAAGGTTGATTTTTGCTGAGACCTCTATCCTGGACTTGCAAAAATCTGCCCTCTGGCTATGACCTCACAGGGCTTTTTCTCTGTGCAGGTATACTTCTGGTCTGTCTTCCCCTTCTTACAAGGATACCAGTCCTGTAAGAATAGGCCCCCACCCTTGACCTCATTTAACCTTAGTTACCTCTTTAAAGACTGTCTTCAAATACAGTCACTTTGAAGGTTAGAACTTTCAACACATAAAATTTGGGGGCATAATTCACTTTATAACATCATTAAATACTACTTCCTCAAATACACACAGGTTAGTAAAAATTTCCTGTTATATACTCTCAAAATTATAAAATTTTATAAATGTCTCACCTAGTAGACTACAAGCATTATGAGGGCAGAGATTCATATATTTTCTTTGCCAATATATCCCCAATGCCAAACTAATGCCTTGCACAGAGTATGTACTCAGTAAGTGTTTAACAAATAAATGAATTCATGCTGCCATGTTTTTGTTAAACAAAAAAGTTTTGGATATCAACACGTGCTCATATTAGCTAGAGATTACCTTACCCCTTGGATATTCTGTATGGACCAGCTAAGTGCTCTCCAGTAGAGTGGCTCTTGTAGTTATGTAGGCCTCCTCAGTTCCTATCTTATACAACCCTGTTTCTTCCACTTTATCCCATTATACCAGTGAAGGAAAGGGAGAAAAGCATACTTCTCAAAAAAAAAAAATCACACACCAATCTTGCTTGATAAAGTGGTCTATTTCAGACTACCAGCTGTCCCGCAAGATTCTTGCCTCTCAATAACCTTCTGTATCCAATTTATCTGCCACGTATTAAATACCTACTGCAATCTCATAACCATTTCCTTTCCTGTTTCTCCTCATCACTTCTTTCCTACATTTCTAGTCATCCTAATTAGATTTACCTACTTTCCCCTAAAATGTTAATCTGTTCTCCCTTGTTTTAAACATGCTATTAGAATAAAAACAGGAGTAATTAACAAAGGAAGGCCCACAAATTCCTGAATGGCTGCCTTCTCCCTATTTAAAAGCCTTATCTATGCTCTCCATTGCTCTCAAGATAAAGTCCAAACTGTTTAATACAGTTTATGAAACCTGTTAAAAATCTGAAATTTGTTTCATTGCCCAGCCTTATCTTTCACCAGCTTCAACTACTTTCCTCTCCACAACTCCCTTTGCTTTTTCCCATCTATGAACTTCAGAATGCTGTCCCCTTTCTAGAATCCTTCTTAGTCATTCATCTGGTTAACTCCACCTTTCTTTTATTTCCTTCTACAGAGAGTACATCCTCTAGAAAAACCTTCACATTCCTCAAATTTGGGTCTTGAGTCCAATACCCTATCCTTTTCCATCATAAAATAACATAATGTCCTATTGACAAGGCTACTATACTCCACTCAATCTAATTTCTCAGTTAAGGAGGAGGTTGTTTCATGAAAATAATGTATGCATATCACCTGAAATCCATGACAACAAAAGACAGCCAAACTCTGGAAGTGACTGGATCCAGAAGATGAAAAGCTATTGAAAACTAAGCCAACCATTTCTTAAATATATCTCCTCCCTTTCTTGTTCATGCTCCTGTCTTCATGTCATTATTATTCTTATATTCAGAAGAAAATTAGCTTCTTTTACTTTATCACAAGGCAAACATTGGCTTCCTGGTAGTTCTTGACTTTTCTTGTCCTCAGTTCCAAGTTCACAGAGAAACAGCCCAGGAGAACATTCTGACTTATCCATCTTGGGCAACGTTCACCACTGATTCAGACATCTTGAGCCAGGGAGGAAAAGTCATATAGTGTGAATTTCTGCTAGGGACCTGAAATTTGGGGGTTGAAAAGCAAATCTAAGAAAAAGTCATCCTTATTGCTGGCCTAAACAGTACCTTTGTGTGAATTAGAAAAAACGCCCCATCCCTCACCAAGACTTACTGCTGCTACATGCTGAAAAAATTGTTCTAATCAGTATGTGTGTGTAACAAATATATCTATTTTTCTGTAATTGCAACAAATGTAAATAGTACTCCTTGGACTTACAAGCTAGAAGGCGTGATTGGGGCTCCCATGAACTAAGCAGTGTGACACCTCAAATAACTTTCTAGGTTAGCCGGACTTTCCGAAGAGCCACTGTTTCTGCCAAGAACCTCCTCTTTGGCAGGTATGTGAGAACAAAGCCTTGTTTCTTCCCCAACACTCCTGCCTCAGCCCCTTGAGCTCCTGCCCTGAGGTGGCATCCTGATCCCAGTCATCCTGATCCCAGGCAATAGTACTTGTATTTTGCGAATTGTTACAGTCAAATATTGCACACAAGAAAAGCTCAGTTTATTGTATAAGACTGTAGTGTTATTTACCCAGTGCATGTATATTTTAGAAGGACTTCATAGAGGTCATTTGTAAAAATGCCTATCAAATTAGAAGATAATTTTTTGTTAAATTTTCATTCCAATTGTCAGTCACTGAAAGGCATGCTGATTGAAATTAGAAACCTATTATACATGGAATTTTATGGGCTCAGAGACTATTTTGAAATCACTTAATAGCTTAATGTCACATCTAACCTTTACCATATCACCTTTCTCCAAATCTCTGAATTATGAAACTTTCTTTCAATAATCAAATTTGTTTATACCCCACATACCTTGTTATGGTTTAATCTGCAGATAACCAGCTCCCTTTTTCTTGGTAACAGATAATGGGGTAAATAAGTAACAGAACGTGAATTGATGTATGCAAAAACTATGAAGTTGAGAAACCAAGGTACATTATTGATTGGCAGAGAGATGGTAACAGATTTGAAGTATTTTGAAAAGAATGTTGAATAATGTGTAAGTGAGATGATTACCAAGGGCTTGTTTTGTCTTCTGGAAATATGACTCAGATGCTTACACTTTCTTTAAAGAAAGCAGGATCTAGCGCAATGCCATAACAATGCTCAAGTGCAAAATAAAGAGAGCTCAATGCTAATGTGGAGGAGCAGCGCATGAACACAAGAAAAGAGTAACTGGTCAACTGAACTTAAAGTTAGAAATGCAAGTAACCCGAATAGGCTGGTCCAGGAGCTGGTGAATTCAGAGGCCTTAGTCTTCTCTGGGTTTTCTCATTTTCTGTGCAGCAGTCATATTATAGACTGAGATGACTTTTCTAATACATGGGACTATTTGACAGTCTTCACAAAATGCCCCTTAAATTGACTTTACTCATAAAACATGGAGTGCTGAAATTTCCTCAAGTAGCATGCTGGCTAAACTTCCTATAATCTGAGAAGGAGAGGGTTAAGTATTGTGATCATCAACCATACAGTAATTGCTCTCAGATCTATTAGCCGAATGTCTTGCATAGAGTGTCATCCTGCCATTCCCCCCGGGTCCTGTTCACTAACCCCTTGCATTTTTGACAGTTATTATCATCCAAGCACAAAGCATCGTTTCTACAACACAGAGCTATCCACATAGTAATGTATCAACATCAACTTGGTTTCTGAGAATAATTATCAAAATTCTGATTTTATGGAACATGGGAAAGTAAAGTTGATATTTTACATTTATTTTTCTAAAAAGATGATAACAACAAAATTAACTTCATAGAGATCACAAGAAACAACTGCATGCATCTCCTTCTTAGGCAATGTTTTCACATTTACAGGAAATCAGGAGTCCTGGGCATAATTCTTGTGCACTCACTTTGAAAATATTGCCTGTACATCTAGCTCTCTTTAGGATTTCATGACATGTAAATGATACACTGAGAAGTTCTAACCTTTTTTTCTTCAGTAAAATGGAATGTTTTCCTTCTGATCTCTTTTGCTGTGATGCTTGCATTAAAAAATTGTCCTATTCACCAGCATTGCTCATTTCTCCTTTATCCCTGTATGTATTTTTTTATTTGTGGACTTCATATTGGTTTGTTTTCTCTCTTTAATTTTATTACTCCTTTAAAACAGGAAGCTGTTTTAAAGAAAGAGCTTCCTGAATTCTGAAGTTGAAGCTTCACTCATTAGATAAATATTCATTATATTCAACTTTTAAAATAACAGACTGGGATTCACTTGTCTTTTTATTCATTCATGTAATGACTGAGTGCCTACAATATTGCAATATAATAGGGGCTCTCCTAAGTGATAGATATACAAAAATAATAAAAATGCATTGCCCGTGCTCTTGAGAAGCTCACTGTGTGGCTGTGAACTATAGTCAATGGTCATTCAGTGAGTCGGAAAGATGAGATCCTATTACAATGGTTTCATTTATACATATCTACCTTACTCTGAACTCTAGTCACAGTCCATTTATCCATCTTTGAGCAAAACAAAGCCTAGGGACTACTAAATGCTACAGAAAATTTATAATTGGTGAGAGTATTTCTGGCTTCAAAGTTAACTTCTAGTTTAATTCAATAAGTCAGAATAATGCTACATAACACTTGGCCCCAAAACTCAGTGGCTTAAAATAACCAAATTATTATTGCTCACAGGGCTTCAGGTTAACTGGGAGGTTCTTCTAGGCTCAACTGGGCTCCCCATGAGCTGACAATTAACTATGAATTGGGTGGGCAGCTCTGCTCATTTTGGTTAAACTCTCTTACGTATTTAGGGGTCAGTTGATGGATGGCTTGTCTGGAATAGCCTGAGCTCTTCATGTTCTCATGAAGTGGCAGAGGTATAGGAGTAAGCAAGCCCTAATGTTAAGTGCAAGCAGAAGTACACACACATGCATTTTTTAAAGCCTCTGCTGTCACTCCACTGGGAAGGTGAATTTGTGTTTCTCCTCTAAGCTCTTCTAAGGGATGTCTTAAATATTACAGAGTTATCATTTCTCTTTTCTTTTCTTCTCTTCCATTTTCCCTTCACTTCCTTTCACTTTTCCTCTCTTTTTTCATTCTGTTGCCTGGTATTTCCTCCCTTCTCTTTCCCTTCCCTCCTGTCTTCCTTTCTTCTACTTTTATTCTTTATCTCCCTTCCCTTGGTTCTATTTTCTTTCTTCCTCTATAGTATTGGATTGGATTTGAAAGAATTGGTATGAGCTCACATTTTTCAATGTCTTTTGATACATCTATACTAATAATAGAGGAATATTCAAATTGTCTGGGATGCCATCATGTAACAACCAATCAGGACAGGGGCAGGGCCACGGTGGAGAGCTCTCAGCATGCCTGCACTGGGGTCCAAAGGGCACAGAGAGGAAGGGAGAGCTGATAGGCAGTTAGGGGGATCAGGCCAGGAAGGGAGAGCAGATAGGCAGTTAGGGAAATCAGGCCAGCAGGGGGGAGCAGTTAGGCAGCTAGGGCCATCAAGCCAGCAGGCGAGCAGTTAGGGGCATTAGGCAGGCAGGCAGGTGAGCAGTTAGGAGCCAGTGGTTCCAGATTGTGAGAGGGATCCTGGATTGGAGAGGGTGCAGGCCGGGCTGAGGGACCCCCCCCCCACCCCCCATGCATGAATTTCATGCACCGGGCCTCTAGTACAGAAATAAACACAGATCTAAATATACATACATATATTCTCCATATTTGTCCAATACAAGGGCTTGGGAGAAGAGACATCAATGGCAGTTAGCACCAAGATATTGGCTTCACAACATTATTTTACACTCACACAAACCAGGATTCCTTGAAGAAACGGTTGATTACCAGAGCTGGAGCAGAGAAAGTGAAAGCTGAGACTGGAACATCTTGTGTTGCAGTAAAGGGACATAAGCTATAAAGACATGGAAGCCCACTTGAAGGAGCTCCCATTGGCCAAATCTGGGAAAATTTTAGCATCAAATAAGGAATTGTAACAATTGAAAATAATGCAAAGAATGAAATTGGAATCCATGTGTCCATTTACATGGAAATAGAAATAAAATTATAATTTTGATGACAAAAGAGGAAATATAGAATTTCAAAATACCATCCCGCAAAATGTGTATTAATGTAACAAGGAGAGTGTCTTTACAGTGGAGACAGCTAGCACTAATCACTAGACAGAAGTGAATACTCTATGTAACGGGACAAATTAAAACTGTGCACCATCTGATAGGCTGCAATAAAAACACAGCATCACTTCTGTGATATTTTTGCCAAAGATACATAACATGACTCTAAGCGTGATGAAACATGAAACTGTAATGGAGGAACATTCAACCAGATAACTGGCCCGTTGTCTTCAAAAGTGTGAAGGTCATGAAAGACAAGGAAAGACTGAGGCGCTGTTGTAGTTTGAAGATTAAAGAGACATGACTAGTAAAGGCCATGTGTTATTCTGAACTGGATTATTGTACTATTAAGGACATTATTGGAACAATGGTGAAACTTGAATGAGGACAAAGACAAATCTACATACAAGTCACTGAACAAATAAGACTGATCATAGATATATTCTATAATTTTAATATTAATTAAACAAAATTATAATTATTTCTTGATAATTTTTTGTGTCTCACTAAATTCATAGTTATAAATATACACATATTTTAATCCTTTACCAGTATTCACTAGTAAAGTCTAGGAAAATACGTTTCAGGCAAGTTAAGTCATACTGTTAGCAAGGAGTGCAGCTGAGATTTAACTCCGTCTGTCATCAGCTTCAGAACACCCTCTCCAGCTGCATTGTGCAGCCACCACTTTGCCAGAAGATACAACTTTTAGATGTTGTGGTTTGATATGGGTGTTCCAAATTATTTCCATTTTCTTAAATATTTCCCACATTACCCTGACACATACCTGAATTCCCCAGTGTTATAGTGATGTCTTTGAGATAAAGTTTTTGTGTGTGTGTGTTTTTTTTCAGAAGCCTTTGGAAGAGTAATCACTAATGATGTGATATATTTTGAAGAATAGTTGTGTTTTGTATTTCAGGGAAAAGTAGCACAAGGGGACAAACTGAGGGCTGGGAATTAGAAGAATTGGAAGAAGGGTTATTGCCATGAGCATAGGAATGTTTTGCTTACAATAGTGTCTACCACATAATAGGTTCTCAATAAATAAACTTGGAAGGAATGAATAAGTAAATTGGAAATAAGGGGATTCCCAAGGGGGAAAATATGGCCTACTCTATCTACCATTTTGCCTAAAGCTAATTTGTATGGATGCATTTAATCCAGTTATGCTGAGTAACTGCTCCTTAAGCAGCGCTGGTTTCAATAAGGAACATCATATTCTATGATGTCTATTAAACCTAATGTAAATCTCTCTGATGCTGCATAATGAATGCTAATCCCGAATAAAAAATAAGATGATGTCTGTTCGAGTGCATTATAATTTGATTTGGCATATCCAAAATATTTCTGTC
Source organism: Myotis brandtii (assembly GCF_000412655.1). NCBI lineage: Eukaryota > Metazoa > Chordata > Mammalia > Chiroptera > Vespertilionidae > Myotis > Myotis brandtii. The sequence goes on along the minus strand of NW_005353789.1, from coordinate 3,751,276 downwards.
CCCTGATGAAGCTCTTATAATAAATGTGTTCCTGCTAGAAGATATAATTTGACAAATACAACAAAACTATCCAATGCAAGTCAAGAACAACTTGAAAGTGTGGAACAATTCCCAAGTGTCTCTGGATAGATAATATAGAAACAACAAGGTGCTCTTCAGTGATTGGTATTATGTCCGGGTTTTGATAGCAATAGAAAAAATCACCACACAAAGCAAACCTCAGACTTCCCATCAGTCTTTCTGGATGAAGCCCAGCTTGTAAGTCTGCCCAGCACTGAGTAGGAATTAATTCTTTCTTGACACCATGTGTCAACCTAATTTGTGGATTCCTCCCCTCCTGAGTTATTGGCAGAGGAAGATAGTCAGTTGCATGTTCTCACCTGAGCCACGGTTAGTTCATCCTAGTGTTTATCTGAACAATGACCAACATAGAAATAAAAAAGTGGTGATTAAAGTAAGTTCAAAATTTTAGGATTTTTGAAATCGTTCATTTAAAATCCTCTGCTAATGTGATACATTTTATGTATGAGAAACAATAGAAATATCTTGTTTCTAAAATTCTTTTGGTATATCACTAAATGCTTTATCTTTCCCTGGCATGCTGTATATCAGCAGCTATATGTCCATCCTTCTTGTAGATCTACATGAGTTAGGAACTACATATAATCCTACATGTAATACTAATGTAATACTATCCTACATAATAAAGAGATAATATGCAAATGGTCATCATGTCCTCACACCTTCACTCCATAATGGTTCAGACACTCAACATTGGGGAGAGAGGATTGGGGACCAGCCAGGCACAAATGAGCTCACGAGAGAGGAATAGGGACCAGCCAGTCTGTGGCCAAGAGAGGAACAAGCCACCCACCCCATGGTCCCAGATACCAGCACCTGTGGCTGCAGCCTGGGAGAGGGACAAGCTGCCCGCCCCACGGTCCTGGGCACCTGTGGCTGTGGCTTGGGCAAAGCCACCCGCCCATGGTCCCCTGTGGCTGTGGCTGGCCCCGGGCAAAGCTGGCCTGGGTTCTGGGTGCCTGTGACCAGCCAGAGGAGGGAATCCTGGGTCCCGGGTGTGGGGTGAGGCAGAGGCAATTAGGGGCAGGTAGGCAGGCAGAGGGGTTAGGGGTGATCAGGCAGGCAGGCAGGTGAGCGGTTAGGAGCCAGCAGTCCCGGATTGCAAGAGGCAGTCGGACATCCCCCGAGGAGTCCCGGATTGGAGAGGGTGCAAGCCGAGCTGAGGGACCCCCAACCATGCACAAATTTTGTGCACCGGGCCTCTAAAATATATATTCATTCCAAGGCCTTTTATATAGTGGTCATGAATAAAGAGAGACTATTTATAATGTATTATTTATCTTGATTGGTGGGGCCACCATCTATCCAATAATCTATTTAATAATCTCAACTAAAAACTTAGGACTCATTCTTAAATTTGTCCTCTGCTAATCTCCCCCAACTCCATCCTACTTATTTTGAATAATTATGTCCTATTTGTTTTGCTTTCTAAATATTTCTGGAATCTATCTCCTGTCTATTATTACTACCACTATGTATCTTTCGACTCCCTCCAAACTCAGATTACTGCAAGAACTCTGAATTGTCTCCTTGCATCTAGTCTTGGCCCTGTCAAATCTGTCCTCCACATACAGCCATAAAGTTTTAAAACCTTACTTAAATTTCTCAAATATCCCACCATTAATCATTCTACAAAAAGGGAGACCTCAACTCTCTTGTTCAATGGTGTATACCAGTGATGGCGAACCTTTTGAGCTCGGCGTGTCAGCATTTTGAAAAACCCTAACTTAACTCTGGTGCCGTGTCACATATAGAAATTTTTTGATATTTGCAACCATAGTAAAACAAAGATTTACATTTTTGATATTTATTTTATATATTTAAATGCCATTTAACAAAGAAAAATCAACCAAAAAAATGAGTTCGCGTGTCACCTCTGACACGCGTGTCATAGGTTCTCCATCACTGGTGTATACTGTGTCTGGAGCATTGCTTGACACAAAGTAAGCACTCAACAACTGTTTGCTGAAGGAATGACTATATGGTTCTGAACTAGGAGAGCAAGACAGACTTACTTGGGGCTATTCTTCACGCTGCACATACTGGCCTTCTACTGGAGTCTCTGATAAGTTCCTGACCTAGAGAACAGAGTCTATGATTCTTAGCACTGTGTTCCAGGGTCTGCCTGATCTGGCTGCTGCCTATAGTTCCAGCATCAGCTTCCGCAACACCTTTCAAATCAGCACATTTAAGTAATGACAACTTACTTGTAGTACTCACACACTGCCCCAATTTCATGCCCTGTCCATTTGAAATATATTTTACCTCATCTTTGCCCCTACTAGGAATTCTCCCCTGGTAAGTCCCACTCCCTCCCCTGAAGCCACACCCACTTCTCAGGCTAAGGAAGATACTTAGACTATTCTGTGCATTTAACTGTTGTTGTCTTCATTTTGCAACCATCTGTTCAAGCATCATTCATTCTCTATTTAGTGTCATATTTTGGGATTAGGGACCATGACTTACTCACCGTTGTATCTTTAATACAGAGCACAGGCTTGGTATACTCAATGTCACCTTGTTGAATAAATAAATGATGCCAAAATTAGGGAAAAATAATAAAAGTAAGGATTATGCGGTATCTATGCTTTGATAATGTTGTGATTTTTAAGTTAATATATTCTCTTGATGAAGCCTTTGGTTCCACTGAGCAATGATAAAAAGTATATTAAAATTTCAGTAGTCAGATCACATTTTATCATTATTTTTGCCTTTCTCAGAACAAACCCAGACTTAACTAACACTTTCTTTGCTGGCATCTGTAATCAAGACATTAGCGTTCACCCATACCAATCAAATATTACCAATCATAATAGAAATGTAAGGAAATCATTGCTTAAATGTGTGACTCTCTTTTTTTTGTTAAGACATTTTTTGTTTAGTGAACAGAGTTCATATAAGCTCTGTCTGACCAAGTTGCTAACACCATGTTTGAGACGGAATTAAAGACTTTGTGTAGAGCTGCTTTTTATGTGGCTGTGAAGTCTTTCCTTTAATTAGCATTCATGTCTGTTGTTTGAAAAGCATGCTGTTTAGTCCAATTTCTATATTAAAAAAAAACCACACACACACAGAAACATTTCTTGCACTAAGAGAATATAACAGAAAAACACATTTGAATTGTTTTAACCAAAGTGGTATGAGCTGCTTAGGCTCATTCATTGCCTTTGCAGAGTTCTGATGGGCATAAGGCCCAAGGGCAGTATGGTTTGGGAGACATGCTCTGGGGCTGAGGCTGAAAACCTAGCTGGATATAGCATGTCTCTCTGAGAGGCATGGTTAGAGGTAATTGATGGTCAATAGGGGCTGGCTTTGTCATTTCTGTTCTTTTGACCTGAACTGATGGGACTCCTGTTATTCATGGAGATGTTGCCTTTACTACCACAGCACTTTTTAATTTGTTACCCACTTTAGACAAATGATTGAGTCTTTCCATAATACCTTTAATGGACACTGTGTTGCTAAACCAAGAAAGCTCAGGATGGAAGAGACAGGTATTTATTTTTAATGGAGTCACCCTATATCAAGTGAAACTCTTTGCTTATGGGTCAAATGCAAGTGTCACACTGAGTGGATGTTTCAATCAGATGAGCAGGGAGTAGAGCTTGTTCATGCCACAGTTCTTTAGCCACCTGTCTTTGAGGATATGCATTGATAGCAGGCTTATAAGTCATCCTTGTTGACAACTGGTGGCATGGAATAACAAGACTCAAAGACAGAAGGTGTCCATTTTTCTAATTTACATAAATATTTTTCCCTTTTGATATTTCAGACCTAGATATTCTTAGAATTTGAGCTTCTCTTTATCTATCATTGGGCAGATCTTGGTAAAATATTAGATTTTTCCTTGTATTGTGGAATTTATATCTTGAGAATAACCTTACCCTTCTTTAAAATTTTCACTTTCAATACTTTCAAACATATTATTTGTAAAATAAATTAAGAAAGCCAACATTGCTATTCTACCCTTGAGGTTAAACAGATGCATTAGAAATAAAATATATATTAAGGTTTTGTGGCAGGATAGTGAAATGTGAGTGTGAGCCATTGCGCTCATTGTCTCAAGAAGTCAAGGAATGAATTCGTGGACAAGGGAGGGGAAAGCAAAAGGGAAACAAAGTTGTAACAAAGCTCTTGGCACATGAGATGGGTCCTGAAAAGAGTTGCCTCAGAGAGAAACCAAGATGGCGGCATAGGTAAACACTGGAAATTGCTGCCTCGCACAAACACTTCAAAAATACAACTAAAAGACAAAACGGACATTATCCAGAACCACAGGAAGGCTCCTGAGTGGAAATTCTACAACTAGAAGGAAAGAGAAAAGCACACTGAGATTCAGAGGAGGTGTGGAAGTAAAGTGCAGAGGTATGGAGGCTCATGTGTAAATGGCTGGCAACGGGGGACACGGTTGTCTTTTTCAATTGGGAGGGAGTCTCAAGCTCCCGACTGCTCTCAACTCCAGTTCCAGGTGAGTCTCTGGAGATCCAGACTCATACAGGGAGAAACTGGATTGTCTGGCATCAGTCGGAACTCGAGGGTGGCTTTCTCTCAGAGGTGCTTGCAGCGATTACCAGGACACTGAGACACGGGGCCTCTTAGGGTAGGACTGAGGATCAGCTATAGCTGTTTGCTCCGCCCTGTTGATTCCCTGAGACCCTGCCCCACCCAAGCTGTGTGCAGAGGCTTTTGCATATGAAAGGCCTGGCCCTTTGCAATCTGAAAATTACCTAACAAACTGCAGCTGGGTCAGAGAGACCCAGAACTTCCAAAAGAAGGCCCAAGGCCCCACAGCAGCTTGCATTGCTTCACAGCTGGGCCTCATCTGGGCACCTCCAAACCCCAAACAAAGAAGAGGAATCTGCAGATCTCTCCATAGCT
>NW_005353789.1:3733879-3744847 GCF_000412655.1 Myotis brandtii | reverse complement strand
GAACCGGGTGGAGGGGAGCTATGGGGGGAAAAAAGAGGAACAACTGTAATAATCTGAACAATAAAGATTTAATTTTTTTTTAAAAAAAAGAGTTGCCGCAGAAGCTCACTAGTCTAGGAGTTTATATTTCCTGCTCTTACCCTCTATTGGCTCTTTCAAAAAAACACCAGCTAATCTCCTTTTGCCCTCATCTCCCTGCTTTTCCTTCCTGCTCTTGGGTTCAGGGGGAAGGACAACTCTAAGTTGGACTGGTACATTCTGCCTATCTTGCTCACATCCTGCCCATCTGGCTCATCTCCTCTTTATCTACCAACTTCCCTCCCTGTGGCCCTTACCCTAAGCTGCCTGATCCCATCTAACTCCTCAATAGTAAGAAGCTAGGAAAATTCCTGAGCTAGTGAAATAGAGAAACTGAGACAAGAAACTTAAACAAGGCCAAACAATTTGAGCAGCTTTTGGCCAGCTTGTGAAGCCCAAGACCTTATCTTCCCTAACCAAGGACATTGAGAGAAAATGGTTTATACCTCTCCTCCCTAACCAGAGAATACATAGCTTAAATCACTCTGGCCTGGGAGAACAAAGAACAATGACCCAATTAATACCATTTGTGCCAGCTAAACCCAAGGGCAAATAAAGTCTGGGTGGCAAACAACCAAACCCCAAAAGTATTAGAATGGTATCACCTGGGGGATGTTAGACACATAGACAGAGAATAGGGGCCATTTGGATAAATCCTTGGAGGGAAGGTTGGGCAGAGGAACCAAGGAGAAATTTCAGGAAAGATCACTTCAAAGACCTATTTCAACAATGTACAGACATTTTTCAGTTGGCAGTATGAGTCACTGTATGGCAATGTTTACATGTACGTCTATGAGTGGGGATATGGGAGGAGCAAACAATAGGGAGGCAAAAAACTTGAGTCAAAGAAGGAGAGTACTGAGAAAAGTTATATTTTTACTGAAAATAGCATTACACAGATGAGTTTTGTATAGGTAAAATATGTTTGGTTGGCTTATTTTTTTCTCCATTCAGCTTGTTTGCAGCCATAGAGACCCTGTTTCAAATAACTCTTGAATCAAAAGCAAATGCAATGTTAATTTGTGAGAAAGACCAAATGACACAGGATCTACTAATCAAAGATGACATACAATCTTTTGCTGTATATATAAAAATAATTTGCTTATTACTTAAATAAATATTTCAACCACATCACAGAAAAATTTGCAAAATGAAAGAAAAACAGGAATTCACTATCATATCACAATGACTATTGTCTTTCATTTGGGGGTTCCTTCCATTTCTTCAAATTTGTTCTTTTTTTGCTTACATACAATAAAATTTACTATTTTTATGTATAGTTTTGAGGTTTGACAAATGCATAGGGTCACATAATCATCACCACAATCAAGACACAGGATGGTTTCATTACCCTTAAAAAATACCTTATGCTCACCCTTTGACGTCAAATCCTCCCCTCTCCCATCCTTACCCTTAGCAACTACTCATCTATTCTCTATTCCTATAGCTTTGCCTTTTACAGAATGCCATATAAATAGAATCATACAGGTGGTAGCAATTTGTATATCTAGCTTCTTTTACCTATCATAATGCATTTGAGATTCATCCATGTGGTTGCATGAATCAATATTTCTTTTTTTTTTATTCTTAAGGTATTGCTGAGTATTTTATTATATGGCTATTCCACAGTTTATCATTCATCAGTTTAAGTATATTTGCATTGTTTCCAGTTTTTAGAGATTATAAAGAAGTTGTTATAAACATGCATGTACAGATTTTTGTGTAAATATAAGTTTTCAATTCTAGAAGTGTGACTGTTGGACCATGTGGTAAGAGTATGTTAAACTTTATAAGAAGCTGTGAAACTGTTTTTAAGGAGACTTTAACATTTTATATTCTCACTAGAAATGTATGAGAGTTATAATTTCTTTGAATCTTCATCAGCACTTGGTATTGTCAACTTTAGATTTTTAGCTGTTCTAATATATATACACTAGTATTTCATAGTGGTTTTAACTTGCCATTCCTAAATGACAAATGATGCTGAGCATTTTTTCTTATACTTATTTGCCATCCAAATATCTTTTTTGGGGTCAAATATCTATTCTAATCATTTGCCTATTTTAAAATTGTGTTTGCTTTTTTACAGTTGAGTTCTAAAAGTTCTTTTGATATTCTTGATAAAGGCTTTTGTGAGATAGTAAATACTTTCTCTCCTGTTTTTAATTTTGGTTAAAATATACTTCTAAATTTTTTTCTTATATAGCTGATGCTTTTGTTATTATTTTTCCTTTTTAAAATGCCTTTTGAAATATTTGTAACCTTAGAATGCATGAGTTTTTTTATTCTCTATTTTCATTAAATATTATCATGAGCACCTTTTGGTGTTATGATATACTTTTCACAGTCATTATTGAAAAGAACATACTTTTCCATAGAGGCTAATAATTCATCCATTCATTATATATTTATTAAGTGCCTATGATGTATAAAGTATTATGATAGCAAACAAAACACTAAACCTTATTTTCACATTAAGAGTTCATTCTAGTACAACAGTCTCCAAAGTTACTTGATTTATTTCTTTGAAAACGCAGATTATTTGGTTCTTTCCCTGAAAATTCTGATTTAATTGCTATGAGGTACAGCGCCCCCCCCCAATTTTTTCTTACAAATACCTATAAGTCAAAGTTGTAAAAAGATTAATCACATGGATATTAACAATATTTTATAATGTTTCATAGAAATTTTAACCTTATTGAATGTTTAGATTGCTTTTTGTTTTTCTATAATAAAAATTATGTTAATGTGCTTTCATTGTTTTTAGCAAAGCCTGTCAACACAGGGTAACAAAATGATGAACACTAACCACTAATGGGCTGATAGAGAGATTCACATACATAGGTATCTCGTGAAAACAAATTACATCCTGTTTATGTAAAGCCTTCATCAGCTAATATCAGGCATGTCCAGGTTGCTTGAAATGTGGGAATTATTCTGTCTTTGTTTTTACCCAACTTGAGTTCACATTTATAGAAATAAATTAACTATTTATTTTCATGACTAATTCAGATGAATAGTATGAATGAAATTTACATTGCTTTCCTAGAATCTCTTAATGTCATTTCAGCAAGCTGGAGCTATGTAGAAGAGGAATAAAATACTATGAAGGATCTTCTATGTAATAGGAAAATACAGAAAAAACTTCCCAGCCAAACAACTGATATTCTTTTCAACAAAAGTTGTAGCCCAGTCGCACTATATTTAGTTCTTTGAGCTTGTAACTCTACAGTTACACTTGAGCAACACAGAGTTTAGGGGTGCTGACACCCCACCCCACCCGATGGTTAAAAACACACATATATCTTTTGACTCCTCAAAAACTTCACTACTAATAGCCTACTGTTGACTGGAAGCCTTACTGATAACATAAAGGTTATTAACACATTTTTGTGTTATATTTATATTATATACTGTATTCTTACAATAAAGTAACCTAGAGAAAATAAATTTTATTAAGGAAATCATAAGGAAGAGAAAATAGATTTACAATATAAGTGGACCCACTCAGTATGAACTTGCATTATTCAAGGGTCAACTATATCTTTGTTTCTGAGGTGGAAGAGTGAAATACCCAGGAAACTTGACAAAATATACATGATTATTATGATTGGGTTCAAATGTGAGGAGTTGGAGTAACATTAATACAAACCCATTATTTTTTACTGGCCTTAGCACTGCTGCAGGCTGTGTCAAGATAGTACATTTATGACCTGGTTGTCCGCTTCCTGACTCTCCAAACTCCTCAATTGGCTTTAAGAATAGACCTACAAAGAACAAGGAAAAATGTATTTGAGAAGATTGTCAATTCATGTACTGAATATGCACAGTGAACCTTTCTAGAAAGCAATGAACTATTACTCTAGGACTTTAGGTTAGTGTAGAATACAGTATTCAAATAAATGATGGATAAATACAGTACAAGTATCTTCTATTACCTACAAACTTCAAAAAGGTGTAAAAGTAAGGAATGATAGGTTTACATAAAGAACATGGATATTATGAGAACTATATCTCCAATACCTGGTTTTCATGTACCACATCTTATATGATGTAACTTAAAAAAAATCTTTATGGTTCAAAATATTATGATGTAACTTTTTAAATAGTTATTTTCATCAAGTTCTAGAAAAATCTTTCAGGTTTAACATTTTGGAAAACACAAAAATATTTCCAGACCTCCATCTGAGAATTTCAGCCCTTTTACCCCTTTTCAGGATTAAAGAAACAGCCCATGAATTTGTACTATTTCTTAAAAATATAAAAGCTACTCTAATTACCAGAAGAAGAAAAAAGGAACTTATACTATCTGGGTACAAGTAATTTTGCATAGTTCCTCTCATTTAACCCTTAAAATAACCTTTCAAGGTCCACATAAACTTTTAAAGGATGATGAAAGTAAGGTAGAATAACCCCAAAGTCAACCTTTTAATCTTGATGTCTTCACCTCCCAAGATAGTAAAACATCATTCTTTTTTGATGGAATATAGTTAAATGATCTTATGAATATGTTATTAATTGACTAGAGGCCCGGTGCATGAACTCATGCATGGGTTGGGTCCCTTGGGGTGCCCTATGGAGATTGGGCCCCAGCTCCTGCCCCCAGCCTTACAGCCCTGAAGCCCCGCCTGGCACCCCGCCTTGGCCTGGAACTGCCCCCTCACCTGTTCCACCATCCCGCCATTGTCCTGCTCTCTTTGAAGCCCATCAGGGCCAGCAGCACCTCCACTGCCACTTGACGCCAGCGCCGTGTCGCCAATGCCCGCCATGTTCTGTGCCGCCCCCTGGTGGTCAGTGAACATCATAGTGAATGGTTGAACTCCTGATGGAACAACTGCCTGAAGGGACAATTTGCATATTAGTCTTCTATGATATAGGATGTAAGGAGTGAAAATACAAGAACATGTCACATCATTACAATACCCCTTGTCATCCTTTGAAAGGCACTAAAATAATGCACTTAATATGTATGCAGGATGAATGCATCTAAATGGTTGCCTATAATACTTTTTTAAAATATATTTTATTGATTTCAGAGAGGGAGAGAGAGAAAGAGATAGAAACATCAATGAGAGTGAATCATTGATTGGCTGCCTCCTGCACGCCCCAGGCTGGTGATCAAGCCCGCAACTCGGGCAGGTGCCCTGACTGGGAATCGAACTATGACTTCCTCCTTCATAGGTTGACACTCAACTACTGAGCCATACTGGCCTGGTGCTTATAATACTTTAGAAAAGGAATGTGATCTCTTTAATAAATCCTTTGTCTACAAATTAATCAATTAATTTATCTCTCTTTCAACATGTATCAAGCAAATATTGTGAAACTGGTGCTTTAACCCACATTATCAGTTTTTTTTTTAAAAAATCCAAACAGGATTTTGTGACTGCTGATTTATACACGAGGAGATTAAGCCTCAGAGATGTGAAGGTGACTCAGCCAGCCAGTGGCAGAGCCAGGATTTCCTCCAGATCAGCTCAAATCTAAGTCCAATTGTTGCCTCCGTACAATTTCTTATCTAGATGCTTAACAAGTTGCTCAGTCTGCAATGTATGTTGCACTTTCTACATTGAGTTTTTACATTTCATCTTAAATGAGCATCCTGGCAATTCCACCTGAGGCTTATTCTCCTTTTCTTCTACTTGGCTCATCATTTCTCCTCTCCAGGTTGGTATCTGATAAAATCTCCCAGTTTTGCTTTAATTGGCATTGGCAACATGTGGTCTCTGATAAAAAGCATATTTTCTTTCGAGATTGCATTCATCAGTTGGGCTCATTTTTTTGGCCCCTCCATCAAGCTGAACTTATTTGGAAAAAGAAACAGCAGCTTGTGGGTTACTAAATGCCAGAGAGCTGAACTTTAAAAAAGAGAGAGAAAAAGTCACCCAGGAAAACAACTTAAAAATACATTTAGAAACCGTGTGTGTGTGTGTGTGTGTGTGTGTGTGTGTGTGTGTGTGTGTGTGCACATAGACTTGCCTCGATCACTCTGTTCATGTATAATACATATGCGGGCCTAGTCTGTGTATGTAAAACTCTTAAAGGGCATGATTTTTAACCGTAGCCTATTTAGTCCAAACATAGTTCAATGAGGAGGCCAAATACAGAAAGTGATGCTCCAGGGGCGCTACGCCCTATATAGAATTTAAACTCAAATGATTTGCAAAATCACTACTAAGACAGCTTGCTCATACTGTCAGCACGCCAGCGCCAGAAGCTTGTCGTGTATTTTTGTCTTGACAGATGCACATTCTGTTATAAAGGTCTGTTCATCTGAGCCTTCCTTGTTTTCAGGTAACGCTCAGTGCCTTCTTGCCGGGGGAGGAGTGTCGCGAGCCCTGTCCCTCCGCTCTGTCCTGTAGGAGAGACAGTCTGCGCACCGACTCCGCGGTGGGACCGGTGTCCTGGTTTGCCCCCAGTCCGAGTTCATGCCTGCTCCTCAAAACTACAGGTCATGGTGTTCTCCTTTCTTCCTTTTCGTATGATCCGATTTTATTTTCAATATTTGCCAGAGCAGAGGGAAATGAACCAGTGTCAGTATCCACAATGAGTACACGTCATTAAAAGTCACCTTAGGTTGTGAGGGGGTTGGAGGGTGGTTGTTTGTTATTTTAAAGATAAAAAATGGTTTCCCAAACTGATTAGCATAGTTTTTCAGCCACTCTGAAGTGTTTGTTAGGCTTGCATGCTGGTCTCCATATGCCTCTTTTCAATTACATGTGCCGCCACAAGTATGGCTAAACCAAACGCTTCTTTAAAAACAGAAAGCAAACTGTTAGGCTTTGTGCAGTGTAACTAGTTAGAGTGCGACATCTCAGACTGCCCTGATTTCATCACTGAACTGCTAACTGTTCTGACTGCAGAAATAGCCACTAAAATAGTACCTTAAAATGAGATGTTCTGGGAATTAAAGGGGAAGTAGGGGGATTGGAAGGGATTAAAGTAATAGGAAATGGAGATTCAATCATAATTGTCCTGGAAGCTCTCTGTGAAGAGGATTTTCATTATTGATGGTGGTAAAAGTAATAATAACAACAATACTGACAATAATGATAGCTAATGTTTATGGAACACTTGCTATGTGTTAGGCATGATTGTAACATCTTCACATTGTCAATTTTTAACCCAATTAATTAATTATCACAGCAACACTATAAGGAAAGTATTATAATTTTACATATTTAGTGATTTTCCTAAAGAACAGCTTTGGGAAAGTGGTGGAGCTGAGATGAAGAGCAGGTATTGTGGTTCCAGAATATGCATCTATTTTAAGGTTTCTTGGAGAATTAAATGCAAGGCTTCTATTAGGAAGCTCTTTGTTCATGCATTTGTGTTGAGTTACATTGCCAGATTGTAACTTGTCTTGTATCACCCACTAGAGTGCCTGTCATATACAGTTTTCAGTAAATGTTTGTGGAATGAATGGATATTGAATGAATGATATCTTACTTTCTAGGAAGTGCCATAAGTAAACCAATTAGAGTGCAAAACAAGACGTCAGTTGGGCAAAACAAACAAACAAACAAAAAACTTGTAAAGATCTTCAGTTTCTCATTTACTCTTTTCTTTTTCTAGCTTTACTGATTTATAATTGAGATAATATTGTGTGAGTTCAAGGTATTCATAAACATGAGGTACTGTTCCATTTATTTGTGCCTTGTTCAGTATTTTTCATCAGTATCATATAGTTTTGGGTGTATAGATTTTACACAAACTTGGTTGAATTTACACCGAAGTATTTTATTGCTTTTGATGTTATTGTAAATGAGATTGCTTTCTTTATTTCTTTTTTGGTTAGTTCATTGTTATGTATAGAAATGCAATTGATTTTTGTTATAAAATAATATTCTTTTACTAGGTTGAGAGGCACTGTGACATTTTAGGAAATACATACACCCTAATTTGAGAGCCAACTCAAGTTCTAGCCCCACCTCCAAGGCAGCTGCAAACTCATCATTTGATTTTATTTGGTCACTTCAAGTTGGACTTCATCTGTTTTTTAAATAAATGTATTTATGTAGAACGCAAACCCTTCTAATTCTCATATCTGAAAATATTATTAAGCAATTGAAATTAGAACTCTCTATTTTTAAAGTAGTTGCTGAGTGTCCATGGAATGGAGGCAAATATCTATTTATGAACATGGAAAATATTACTTTTATCAATACTATAAAAGGCACATAATCTCTATGAGAGAAAGAATAGTTGTTGTTGTTTTTTGTAAGTAAAGTGAGATAAGTTGCTTAGAGAACAGTAGAAGCTCTTGATTTCAGTAAAATTTAGTACTTCCCTCATCCACATTCCCTCTGGCTAACCCTGGCTCATTAGCACCCAGAACTCAAATACTAGAAGATCCACAAAAATAGGTATGTGAAAGTTCCGAATTTTCTACAACACAATGGAATTACCATCAAATCCATTTATTCTTCTTTTATATAATGGTTGTTTTTCTGAAAATGCTGTGTATCATTAAATAATTATAAAACCAGTAATATTTTAAACATACTAGAGACATTTGAAAGGGGTTTTAGGGGGTAAAATAGGCAGGTTTGGGGAGTTTTAGAAATAAAGAGGGTCCATGGGTGAGGAAGGCTTGGAGCCCATAAGTGGGGGCTTGGAGCTGCCAAAAGGCACACATTCACAGAGAGCAAAAGGTGCCAAAAGATAAAGGGAAAGGAAGACACCCACTCACAGAATTTAGGGAAAGCCATAGGGTGTGGGGAGAAAGAGGAAACAAACTTCCACAGAAGATAGAGAAATGCTGACAAATGGGAGAAAGAGGAAAACAGATTTTCACAGGAGATAGAGAATTCTACCACTGGAGGGGGAGAAAAAAAGGGGACACCATGTGGGTTTGGGGCTTTGAAGTTGATATTCTACCAATTGGAAGGCAGCACCAAGGAACAAAGAACTGCAGCCTTTATAAACCTTAGGAAAAGGGGCTTAGACGGCTATCCCCTTTGGGACCCCCTCCCTATGTGGGAGTCTGTACTGGTTTCCAATAAATTTCCACCTTTCCATCTACCACCTTTTGTCTGTGGCTTCATTCTTTGAATCCACTTAGACAAGAACCCGGGAAAGAAATCATCATTGCATCCTGCTCAGGAAAGGCTATTTTTCTGAACATTAAATAATTACAAAATCAGTAATATTTTACACATACTAGAGACATTATTTAATAAAAATATGTAGAGAACAATCCTTTGAGAAATGTATTCTCAAACTTTAAAGGTTCATGTACGTAAATTTTTACTTAGCAAATAAAGTTGGGATCCAAAATACTACAAAATCCATAGGTCCCATATCCACAGAAAACATGGGAACTAGCTGTAGATGATTCTGCCTGTTTCTGGGACAGGATTTTGAGTTACAGGTATACCTGGCCACAAGAAATCCAGACACATGAAAAATCAGATTCACACATATGATAAATTATTTGAAGGGTTGCCTGAGCACCAATGCCATCATCCATCAGTGTGAAGCTGCTTCCTCTACAAATGTGCATGCGTTTCCTGAAAGGATTTATAATCCAGCCAATACGGTACATTTTGAATGTGTTACAGAAAGGACAGATTTACAGGAGACAATCTGCCTTCACGATGATTGCATATTGTGGCATTTCTAGTCCATATGGATCAGTAAGACTTGGATAGCAGGCATTTGACCTTCAAAATCATGCAAATGTGAAACCAAACTTCTACTCTTACAGCTGGGAACGTCAGAGGGATTTCTTTAGCTTATTCTGGACGCATTGATTAAAAACATAATTTGACTTCTAAAAATTATTGAGATTTTATTTTACTGCTTACTAGGTATTTCCCTCCTTGGAGAATGATTTAGTTTTTTGCTCCCCTCATCCACATTCCCTCTGGCTAACCCTGGCTCCTTAGCACCCAGAACTCAAATACTGATCATTTAAGAGAGAACTTGCTAACTCAGAGCCACAGGCTAACAATAAATAAGACTTCAAACCTTTTTGTTCATGCCATAGTTAATCTCAAATAATAACTTTTGAAAACCTTTGAAAAGGTCTGAGAATGGCTTTGGCAGAGGCCTTAGGAAACGGTATGTTTTCTCACTGTGAAACCTTGATCATGCCAGATATAATCAGAGTGCTTCTTTTTAATGTGAATTTTTCTTGGTTTACAGTATAACAATTCTCAAGGATTACTGGAACAAAAAAGTTATATTTGTTAATTTTTTAAAAAAATTCAGTGCAAAATGGTATCACATTTTCTAGAATACAGACAAGACTGTGCTTTAGCCCTAGCCGGTGTGGCTCAGTAGATAGAGCGTCGGACTGTGGACTGAAGGGTCCCAGGTTCAATTCTGGCCAAGGGCACATGCCTGGGTTGCGGGCTTGATCCCCGGTAGGGGATGTGCAGGAGGCAGCTGGTCAATGATTCTCATCATTGATGTTTCTATCTCTTTATCCCTCTCCCTTCCTCTTTGAAATCAATAAAAATATATTTTAAAAAAGACTGTGCTTTAATAAATGCATTTTGTCAAAGCAAAAGTGCCATAACAGAAATCTCAAGATTGAGCGAAACAATGTTAACAGTTTCCCTCTTTGTGCTCTAAGGCTTTGAGAACCCCGCAGGGAATGGAGCTAGAGGCATCTTTGTGACCACATTCTGAAGATGACAAGCAAAACTATCATACAAGGAAAACAAAAAGTAGATTTGGGCAATATCTCTGCTTCTAAAAGGGCAAAATGGGATTTCTCCAACCATCTCAATTACTCTGCAATCTTATATAATAAAAGCCTAATATGCTAAGTGTCCAGTCATCTGGTTGGCCATTCAACCAATCAAAGTGTAATATGCTAAAGACATGCTAAGGCCGCTCAACCACTTGCTATGATGTGCACTGACCACCAGGGGGCAGACA
>NW_005353789.1:3723473-3733672 GCF_000412655.1 Myotis brandtii | reverse complement strand
CCGTTCAACCATTTGACTGTTCAACCAGTATTGACTGTTCAACCAGTAGCTATGATACACACTGACCATCAGGGGGCAGACGCTCAATGCCCAGGCATGAAACATGGAACAGACTGATGAATTTCAGTGGGAAGTGGGGAGGGGAGAGGATAGGAAGAGATTAACCAAAATATTATGCATACTAGAGGCCCGGTGCATGGATTAGTGCACTGGAGGGGTCCCTCAGCCTGGCCTGAGGTGATTTGGCCAAAACCAGTAGTCCAACATCACCCGAGGGGTCCCAGATTGCGAGAGGGTGCAGGCCAGGCCAAGGGACCCCACTGGTGCACAAATCCATGCACCAGGCCTCTAGTCTCTAATAATAAAAGCATGATATGCTAATTAGACCAGACAACCTAATGAGGATGAAGCCACGGTGGCAGGGGCTGAGGCAGAGGTGGTTAGGGATGATCAGGCAGGCAGGTAAGCAGTTGGGGGTGATCAGGCAGGAGAGTGGTTAGGGGTGATCAGGCAGGCAGGCAAAATGGTTAGGGGTGATATGGCAGGCAGGCAGAGACAGTTAGGGGTGATCAGGTAGGCACACGAGAGGTTAGGGGTGATCAAGCAGGTATGTAGAGTGGTTAGGGGCGATCAGGCAGGCAGGCAAGTGGTTAGGTGTGATTAGGCAGGCAGGCATAGTGGTTAGTGGTGATCAGGCAGGCAGGCAGACGAGCGGTTAGGAGCCAGCAGTCCTGGATTGCAGTCCGACATCCCCCAAGTGGTCCCAGATTGCAAGAGGGTACAGGCCAGACTGAGGGATCCCCCACCTCCCATGCCCAAATTTCGTGCACCAGGCCTCTAGTATTATATAAAGGGATGGGTTAGAGCAGTGGTTCTCAACCTGTGGGTCGCGACCCCTTTGGGGGTCAAACGACCCTTTCACAGGGGTTGCCTAAGACCATCGGAAAACACATATATAATTACATATTGTTTTTGTGATTAATCACTATGCTTTAATTATGTTCAATTTGTAACAATGAAAATACATCCTGCATATCAGATATTTACATTACGGTTCATAACAGTAGCAAAATTACGGTTTTGAAGTAGCAAAGAAAATAATTTTATGGTTGGGGGTCACCACAACATGAAGAACTGTGTAAAAGGGTCGCGGCATTAGGAAGGTTGAGAACCACTGGGTTAAAGGCTTCTGGTTTACACAGCCTTTGGGTTTTTGGCTGGAAATCCTTAAATAATTTATTTATTTGCTATTTTATGCATTACTGCTTCAAGATTTTGCTTCTAGCAACTCATTTTAAACTTCTGATGACCTCATAATTGAATAAAGAATAAATTTTGTGTCACCTGGTTTTGTCTTGTAACTCAATTTAATCATTTCTCAAGTGGAAATTTCTTTCTGTCCAGCACTAATTGGCTGTAAATTTTAGCAGCTGCAAAGTTTACTGTCTACATTTATTTATGATTAGGGCCATATTTTCTAGTTTTGTATTTGATAGGTGTGGCCATCCAGTTTACTCATAGTCCAAAGCACCTAATACTGACAATTGTTAGCATGTATTGATAAAGCTTATCATGGGTCATTTATAGGGTTAAGTTTTACCATGCATTTCTGCCCATTTATTTCTCATATCAACCCCATGAAGGAGGTGCTCTGATTGTCCTAATTTTACAGATAAGGAAAATGAGGTAAAGAAGCTAGTCACATTTGGGCCTCACAAACCAGAGTTTAAAACCAAGCAGTCATTCCCGAGAGCCAGCAATCTTGACCATTTACAGAGAGAAAACTGCCAATGCATTGATGGGTACTTATTTTCATTGTTTATAGACTTGCTCAATTGTTACATTCAATCAAAAACTTCAATAGCAAATTTAAAATTCTTGTCAATTTTAAATTCATTCTAATACGCAGTTCAAATGATAGCCCAGAACCTTTAAGGTACAAATAAAGAATTGAGAATGTGATAGATGTACACGTAGTGATAAAGTCATATTCTCTCTTGTTGCTGGTGGACATTCTGTTCTTTCTTGGGATCATGATAAAAGCATTCCAAGGACCCGTGCATGGGAGATGGTGGTGTAGCAAGATTTATTTGGGTGCTTGATACAAAATCAAGAGTGCCAACAAAGGCCAGTGTCCAGAGGTTCTGTTTCATATTAAAGCTTAGTTCTTTGGAGCCTGCAGGTGACTGCTTAGCACTCTCAATTCCATTTCAGCTAGCTTAACGCTATTCCTGGCTGCACTGCAGTACCCAAACTCCTGCCTGGAGCCTGCATTTGGAGTCCATGTGGCCAATGGACCATGTGGCTACTCTGGCCACATGGCTATGGAGAGAGAACACACAAATGAATGGGGCCGGTGGAGCAGGAGAGAGGGAGAGAGAGAGAGAGAGAGAGAGAGAGAGAGAGAGAGAGAGATTCTTTGTCCCTGGGATTTTATTATCTTGGGCTTGTTAAGAAAGAACCAGGAGCTTTTTCAAAATAACCAATCAAATTCCCAAGCTCTCTCTAGCTTCTGATGGGTCCATCCCTGAATAATGACACCTTTCCCAGGTTAAACTGACAGGTCATGCACTTTGCCCTTCACCACTTTGACTTCTATTATGCATGTGCTTACCTCCCTCTGCTCCCCCCCCCGCCCCTCAACCTGGTCCTAAAGTGGGGTAAAGGGAGTATTAAATCTTGATGGGGCAATACTATGATTCCTTGGAGTGTGTGTGAAGCTGTAGCTTCCTGGTGAAGCAAACAGTCTCAGTGTCTGATTCCCTTTGCTTCCTTGCTTTTATTAATAACTAGTGGCCTGCTGCATGAAATTCGTGCACATTAGAAGGGAATTAATTAGAGGAAATATTTTAATATTGCTATTTTCCCTTTCTCTATAATAGAAGTGTCAGAGATGAAAGAAAATTAGTAAAATGTGTATGAAAATCTCCCTCCTGTCAGAGTCTGGGGCACGCTGCAGGACCCAAGGTCAAGTCCCCGACCACCCGTGTGTGCCTTGAAGACCCAGACCCAGCTGGCCCCACCCCTGTCAAGCCCTGCAGGGCGGGGGTGGTGTGGCCTCAGGTCCCCCAGCCTGGCTCAGGTCCCCCTGAGGTCCCCCAGCCTGGCCTCAGGTCCCCTGGCCTGGCCTCAGGTCCCCTGGCCCTGGCACTGGGGCAGGGGGCATAAACTCAGGTCCCCCATCAAGCCCCGCCGGGCATGGGGTACAGCCTCAGTTCCCCCATCAAGGCCCGCTGGGTGATGGGGAGCAACCTCAGGTCCCCTGGCCCCGGCACAAGGGTGTGACAACCATTTGCATATTAGCTCTTTATTATATAGGATTAGCTACCTATGCTAACATTCTGAGGTATCAGTTCCCCTATATAAAATAAACAGTTGGATATATAAATTCAAAGGTCCCTTCCATAGCTTACATCAGCCGTGGGCAAACTACGGCCCGCAGGCCGGATCCGGCCCATTTGAAATGAATAAAACTAAAAAAAAAAAAAAGACCGTACCCTTTTATGTAATGATGTTTACTTTGAATTTATATTAGTTCACACAAACACTCCATCCATGCTTTTGTTCCGGCCCTCCAGTCCAGTTTAAGAACCCATTGTGGCCCTCGAGTCAAAAAGTTTGCCCACCCCTGGCTTACATTCTATGACTTTATGTTGAATCTTTAGTGGTAGAGATAACAATTGTGGTTTAGAATGTTGTTTTCATTTATAAAATTTGGTATATGTAATCATTACTCAGAAAAAGACTGCTCATTACATTTATTTGTAGAAAAATAAGCCATACTGAAAGCTCTACTTCTAGCATATTTAGCCCTGTATACATGACTCAATATAGAAGCAAAGAGGGGTGTGATTTCTGCCCTGAAAGAAGCAGTGTGGCACTTTCAGAAGAGCCATATAAAAGGGAAATTGCAGATTGATTCCTGTAAGACATTTTTCCTACCTTTAGTATATTCCTACTATTTGTGTTTATATACCCTATCAACCTCAATGGTCTTGCCTATCACAATATACATTTTACATGCTTCAGGGAACATTTAGAACCTTATCTCTAAATATGTTGAGGGCTTTTGAACATTTCCTTAAGAAAAATATGCATGACAACTACCTTTAGCATAAATTCCACTTTGTTTCAGGACCCTGTGTTTGAAGTCCAATCACAATAACTCTTGCTTGGAGACCTTTTACGATCATCAGAAGAGTTATAATGGAGTTTAGCAAAGAGAAAAGGAGAATTAGTATGAATAAAGCAACAGATTTTCCCCCTAGGAGAGGAAGATGGTGACTGGCAGGATGGCAGTGAGGAAGAGAGTGTGAGAGAGTGAGGGAGCAAAGTGGAAATGTGTGGACTTGTGTGGTGTGTGGGTGGGTGAAT
Source organism: Myotis brandtii (assembly GCF_000412655.1). Lineage (NCBI taxonomy): Eukaryota > Metazoa > Chordata > Mammalia > Chiroptera > Vespertilionidae > Myotis > Myotis brandtii. The sequence continues at coordinate 3,729,298 of NW_005353789.1, read as the reverse complement.
GAGGGACAGTTAGATTCAGCAGGACTTTTGTGGGCTGCAGACCAGGCTGTCTTAAGCAGGCAGACCCTGCAGTAGCTGCCAGCACTCCCGGGCGGCCAGGGCTGGCACAGAAACCACGCCACCTTGAAGGGCAGAGCTGCTGTGACTGGGAGCCCAGCCTCACTACCACCCAGACTGGCCTCAGACGCAAACTGGGACCCTCAGCCATTCTGGACAAAGACCTGCTACCATAGCTGCAGACCACAGAAACCAAGACTCCAGCCATCCTGGCCGCAGGATCCTGTGAGTCCCGGAGCAATTTCCCCTCCTGCAGGCCTCCCGCAGGCCTGCAGTGGCCACACCACCTGGCCACCAAGCACCCGTGACTCTGATTCTTGGCATATGCACACAGGGCTGCTGCCGAGCAATGGTGGCCGCACCACCAGTCCCCAAGTGTGCCCCCAATTTTGAGTATTGGTGCAAACGAGTGTGAGGAGCCCCCACTGACCCACTGTGGCCACACGACACAACCACCAAGCCCCAGTGACTCCAATTCTTGGTACATGCCCATGGGGCTGCTGCCGAACCCCAGCAGATGCACCACTCAGCCCCCGAGTTCCAGTGACTCTGACTCTCCACTCGCATGCGCAGGGCCCCCACGAACTCCCATTGTTGCTACACAGGCCCATGATTCTGATTCTCCATGTACATGCAGCTCCCGCCAATCCACAGCAGCCATGCGTCTCAGCACCTCACCTCTCCCATGACTCACGATGCTCCCGCAAAGCCCACTGCTGTGGCTCAGGCTCCCCGAGTTCCAGTGACTCTGACTCTCCACTCACATGCACAGGGCCCCCACGAACTCCCATTGTTGCTACACAGGCCCATGATTCTGATTCTCCATGTACATGCAGCTCCCGCCAATCCACAGCAGCCGTGCGTCTCAGCACCTCACCTCTCCCATGACTCACAATGCTCCAGCAAAGCCCACTGCTGTGGCTCAGGCTCCGCAACTTGGCACTTGGACACTTCAGTGACAGAAAAAATGGGGAAACAACGAAACAATCCCTAAAGGAAAGCAAAGGAAGATCACCCCCCCTCCCTAGCCACCCCTAAAAAAGGAACTAAATAAAACGAAGGCATGCAATATGTTAGAAAAAGAATTCAGAGTAATGGTCATAAAGTTCGTAAACCAGATGGCTGAGAAAATCAATAACCTATGAAAGAATCAAGAGGAAATCAAAAGTGATATAGCTACAATTAAAAACACAATGTATGGTTTCAACAGTAGACTAGGAGAAGTGGAAGGCTGAATTAGTGAGATAGAAGATAAGGTAGAGAAACAAGCCCAATCTGAACAGCAATTGGAGAAAAAAAATAGAAAGCAGGAGGAGAGCCTCAGGGAGCTTTGGAACAATATGAAATGAAGTAACATATGTAAAATAGGGGTGCCAGAAGGACAAGAAGAGTGGCAAGGATTAGAGAACTTATTTGAAGAAATAATGACAGAAAACTTCCCTGATATTGGGAAGAAAAAATTCACCCAAGCACAGAGAGTCCCAAACAAGATGACCCAAAAAGACCCACCCAAGACACGTCATAATGACAATGGCAAACATTAACGACCAAGGGAGAATCTTAAAGTCTGCAAGAGAGAGACAGAGAGTTACCTACAAAGCATCTCCCATTAGTCTATCAAATAATTTCTCAATAGAAACACATCAGGCCAGAAGGGAATGGAATGAAGTATACAAAGTGATGCAAAGCAAGGAACTGAATCCAAAAATACTCTATCTGTGAATGCCACATCCATTTGTGGCTAGGGTTCAAGGTCTGGAGAAGGGGCTGATACACAAATGAATATACTAGACAAGAAATACAAATTTAGAAGGCATGGGGAACCAAGCGATAACTTCCCTCTAGTGGAGAAGTTCTCTGAAACCCGGACCCATCAGCTTTTATTTACTAGAATACACATTTGCCCTTTAGCAAAGCAAACAGGCATATCAATGGTAAAATATGGTAAACAAAAAAAAGGTTGTCAGGTTAGGGGATTTCCTTCAGCCTTTTGGCCAGCAGCAGGGTAATATAATGCTGATTTTCAGCCCTGCTGAATATCAAAGTCCATTAGCCTTCTAACAGACTTCTCACATTTATATGTTAACTACTGTTGGTCTTTGCCTCCAGCACTATCCAGCAGTACTATCATTCAAAATTAAAGGGACAATTAGGGACTATGCAGACAAAAAAAAGAATAAGGAAGTTTATCACCTCCAAGCCAGCAATGCAAGAAATACTAAAGGGACTGTTGTAAAAAGAAGAAATAGGAAGGGAAGAATGAACACAAGCATAAAGAATAAAAATGGCTATAAACAACTGGCTATAATAATAAAATTAAACATAAATGGACTAAATGCTCTAATCAAGAGTCATAGAGTGGCTGAATGGATAAGAAAACATGACACATATATATGCTGTCTACTTTGCGATTCTCTTGACTATGCAGACAAAAAAAAGAATAAGGAAGTTTATCACCTCCAAGCCAGCAATGCAAGAAATACTAAAGGGACTGTTGTAAAAAGAAGAAATAGGAAGGGAAGAATGAACACAAACATAAAGAATAAAAATGGCTATAAACAACTAGCTATAATAATAAAATTAAATGTAAATGGACTAAATGCTCCAATCAAGAGTCATAGAATGGCTGAATGGATAAAAAAACATGACGCATATATATGCTGTCTACTTTGCGATTCTCTTGTTCTTTATTTTTTTCTTTATTTTCTTTTTGCAATGTTAGAAATATTGTAACAAATTCTTTTTATGAGATTTATCTGTTTACAAGAGATACACCTCAGAACAACAGACTCAGATTGACAGTGAAGGGATGGAAAAATATTTCTTAGGCAAATGGAAATGAAAATTTAAAAAAAAGCTGGGGTACTAATACTTATGCCTGACAAAATAGACCTCAAAGTGAATTACATAACAAGATTCAAGGAAGGCCACTTCATAATACTAAAGGGATTGATACAACAAGAGGATATAACTCTGGTAAACATATGCACCCAATACAGGAGCACCCAAATACATAAAAAAACTTCTGGAAGATATCAGTGGAGAGATTGCCAGCAATACAATCATAGTAGTAGGGGACTTTAGTACCCATTGACAGGATAAATCCTCTAGACAAAAAATCAGCAAAGAAACTGCAATCCTAAATGACTCATTAGATCAGATGGACTTAATCGACATCTTCAGAACATTCCACCCCAAAGCTACAGAATATAACTTTTTCTTAAGTGCACATGGGACATTTTCAAAGATAGACCACATATTGGGACACAGGCAAAGTATCTCCAAGAAGATTGAAATCATATCAAGCAGCTTCTCAGATCACAGGGGCATAAAATTAGAAATAAACTACAATAAAAATAATCTCAAAATTCAAACACTTGGAGGCAAAATAACATGCTATTAAACAATGATTGGGTTAACAAAGAGATCAAAGAAACAATAAAAAACATCTTGGAAACAAATGACAATGAAAACATAACAATTCAAAATCTATGGGACACAGTGAACATAGTCCTGAGAGGGAAATTCATAGTATTATAGGCCTACCTCAAAAAACAACAACAACAACAAAACTTGGTAAATTATCTAACTCTACAACTTGAAGAATTAGAAAGAGAGCAACAAAAAAAGCCCAGAGTGAGCAGAAGGAAGGAAATAATAAAGATCAGAACAGAAATAAATGACAAAGAGACCAAAAAAACAATACAAAAGATCAATGAAACAAAGATCTGGTTCTCTGAAAGGATAAACAAGAATAATGAACCGCTAGTCAAGAAGCAAAGAGAGAGGACCCAAATAAACAAAATCAGAAATGAAAGAGGTGGAATAACAACAGATCCCAGAGAAATAAAAAGAATTGTAAAAAAAATAAAAAATACTATGAGCAACTCTATTCCAACAAACAGATCAACCTAGAAAAAATGGACATATTTCTAGAAAAATATAACCTTCCAAATCTCAATCAGGAAGAATCAAAAAAACTGAATAAGCCAATAACTATGAAGGAAATTGAAGAAGTGATCAAAAAACTTCCAACAACTAAAGCCCTGGACCACACAGCTTCACAGGGGAGTTTTATCAAACATTCAAAGAAGAACTAAACCCTACCTCCTCAGACTATTCCAAAAAATTAAGGAGGAAGGAACACTTCCAAGATCTTTCTATGAAGCCAGCATTACCCTAATCCAAAATCCAGATAAAAACAGTACAAAAAAAGAGAATTACAAGCCAATATCTCTGATGAACATAGATGCTAAAATCCTCAACAAAATCCAAGCAAACAGAATCTAGCATTACATTAGAAAGATCATACACCATGACCAAGTGGGATATATTCTGGGTATGCAAGGATGTTACAATATCCACAAATCAATAAACATGATACATCACATAAACAAATTGAGAGATAAAAACCATGTAATCATATCAATTGAAGCAGAAAAATCATTTGACAAAATCCAACACCCTTTCTTGATAAAAACCCTCAGCTAGGTGGGAATAGCGGGATTATACCTCAACATAATAAAAGCCTTATGTGACCAAGCTACAGCCAACATCATACTCAATGGGCAAAAACTAAAACCATCTCCCTTAAGAACAGGAATAAGACAGGAATTCCCACTCTCACTACTGCTGTTCAACATAGTACTGGAAGTACTAGGCATAGAGATCAGGCATAAATAAATAAATAAATAAATAAATAAATAAATGGCACCCAAATTGGAAAAGAAGTAAAACTGTCATTATTCCCAGATGACATGATATTGTACAAAGAAAACCCTAAAGATTCCATCAAAAAACTACTAGAATTAATACATGAATTCAGCAATGTAGCAGGATACAAAATTGACACCCAGAAATATATGGCTTTTTTGTACGCCAACGAACTCACAGAAAGAGAAACAAACAAACAAATAAACAATCCCATTTACAATTGCACCAAATAAAATTTAGATACCTAGGAATAAACTTAACTAAGGATGGAAAAGATCTGTACTCAGAAAACTACAGGACATTGAAAAAAGAGATAGAGGAAGATATAAACAAATGGAAGAATATACAATGTTCATGGATTGGTAAAATCAACATCATTAAAATGCCCATACTACCAAAAGCAATCTATAGTTTCAATGCAATCCCCATTAAGATACCAATGGCATATTTCACAGACCTAGGACAAACTCTCCAAAAATTCATATGAAATAAAAAAAGACACCAAATAGCTGCAGTAATCTTGAGTAAAGGAACAATACCAGATATCAAGCTATATTACAGTCACTGTTCTCAAAACTGCCTGATACTGGCACAAGAACATATAGATCAATGGAACAGAACAGAGAATCCAGAAATTGACCCAAGCCATTATGCTCAATTAATATTTGACAAAGGAGACAAGAGCATACAATGGAGTCAAGACAGCCTCTTCAATAAATGGTGTTGGGAAAATTGGACAGATACATGCAAAAATATGAAACTAGACCACCAACTTACACCATATACACACACACAAAAAAAACCTGAAAATAGATACAGGATGGGAAACCATAAAAATCTTAGAAGAAGCCATAGACAGCAAAATATCAGACATATGTCATAGCAATATCTTTACTGATACAGCTCCTAGAGCAATGGAAACTAATGAGATTATAAACAAATGGGACTACATCAAAATAAAAATATTTTGCACAGCAAAAGAAACCATCAACAAAACAATAAGAAAGCCCACTGCATGGGAGAACATATTTGTCAATGTTATATCAGATAAGGGC
>NW_005353789.1:3677538-3723029 GCF_000412655.1 Myotis brandtii | reverse complement strand
TCATAGCAGCACAATTTACAATAGCTAAGATTTGGAAACAACCTAAGTACCCATCAGCAGATGAGTAGATTAAAAAGCAGTGGTACATCTACACAATGGAATACTATGCTGCTGTAAAAAAGAAAGAACTCTTACCATTTTCAACAGCATGGATGGAGCTGGAGAGCATTATGCTAAGTGAAATAAGCCAGCCAAAGAAAGGTAAATATTACATGATCTCACTCATTTGTGGAATATAAAGAACATCATAAACTGATGAACACAAATAGATACAGAGACAGAGAAGCATCGAACAGACTGTCAAACTTCAGTGGGAAGGTAAAAGAGGGTGGGGTTAAGGTGGAGAGATCAACCAAAGGACTTATATGCGTGCATATAAGCATAACCAATGGGGGTGAGGGCATGTGCTGGGGGTGGGTGTGGCCAGGGGGAGGTCAATGGAGGAAAAAGGAGAATTATGTAATACTATATGTAATACTTTCAACAATAAAAAAATAAATTAAAACAAAGGATTTTCCCCCTAGAGATACATCATCAGGGTTTGAGCAAGGGGGGTTGGGGAGGACTAAGAGAAATTGAAGTAATAATAGTCAAGACTTCCCCCCCCCCCCCCCCCCCCCCCCGATGTGCACACAGAAAGAAGCCATCGTAGTCTCAAAACGGTGTCCACACACACAAAAAAACAAAATGTCTGTTAATAATGAACATTGTCAGATGGTCGCTGAGAAGCCAGGATCCAGGTTGGGGAGTTGCTTGCTCACGGTAACAATATTTGTTCTATTAATCATGTTACCTCTTACCCTTGCTTCCAGTATCACTGGACCCCCTTTCCCCCAAATGGTTTGGTTTAACTTCTGCTCCTGAATAAGTCCTACCAATGCTTCTGGATAAAAACTTAGATGAATTTCTCTACATGGGAAGGAAGTTAAACACATTTTTAACAAACACAGAACTTTTGTGTTAGACAGAATTTTTTAATAAGTTGAGGTAATTAGTGGATCAGGTGTTCATTTGTTCTCAGATTCATCTTCTTCCTTCCCCTGCTCTGCGTTTCAGGAAGCTATATCTTTCAGACTCTGATTTTCTCTTACAAAGCAAGACTCTGATAGAAGAATAAAGGCTGAGAAAGGGAAATCAAACATTCCAGAAGTGGCCGGTCTCCTCCAAGATGCTAGCTGCCACTGCACCATGCTCTCTGTGGTCCCACTCCCCCTGGGCAACTCTTCACATGATTCTAGCTCCTGCTGGATGGCCTGGGCTTCTGGGATCTCGAAATACCACCTCCTCCCTTTGTTCCTCAGCTCCATGAGTGCTACTTTCTATTGTTACTTAGCTTTGGTTTGTGTCACCATCTCTTGTTTGACATTCAGCTCCTCCATAGCTTGTATCAACCTAAATTAAATTTCTTCATTTGAGGATCTATAATGGCTTTTAGTTTCCTGGTTGGACTCTGATTGCCTCAGGTAAAGTAGTTGTGGTTGTGCTGTTTCTGGTGCAGATGACAAAGGAGTCGGGGCAAAGGAATCTGAAATATTAGAATAGTGGTAGAAAATCTCTGATCAAAGATATAAGTATAAAAAATTTTAGGACAATATGGACAGTTTTTATGACTCACTTTTATACAAACATGTAGAATACCTGTATATCACTTATTGTTTTCATTTTCAGACTCTTTTCTTGCTGCATTTTGCACTACGGAACCTAGAGGTCTTTTTATGTCAAGATATAGACTCCCAGAATAATTTGAAAACATAAATTGCCTAAGGTTGAATAAAATTCTTTTTTAATGGCTTGGAAGCGAAGGGATGATTATAGAAGTGCAGGTATCACTTTACAAACACACAGTTTCGGCCAAAGGAAATATGTAGATAAATAGACCTGCAGGTTTTATACATTGTCCTCTGTGAGGTTCAGTGGGTAAGCAGCAGTCTGGAACTCAAAAAGCCTTTGAAATATCCTCTACTCTGCCCCTCATGATCAGTGACCTTGAGTAAGTCACCTAGACTGCAGGCAACTCCGGCTCTGGAGGGAATGATGTAGTGTCTGGGAAAGCCATTCATTTGAAGATAAAACAGTGCTAGGGAAACTTAAACAAAATAACGTTTGGAAATGTCCACGTGCATGAAGCTCTCAACCTTCTGGCCCTTTAAATACAGTTCCTCATGTTGTGACCCAACCATAAAATTATTTTCGTTGCTACTTCATAACTGTAATGTTGCTACTGTTATGAATCGTAATGTAAATATCTGATATGCAGGATGGTCTTAGGCGACCCCTGTGAAAGGGTTGTTCGACCCCCAAAGGGGTCACGACCCACAGGTTGAGAACCTCTGCGAGGATTCTATTATCGTAATCAGTCATGTTTAGTTATCTCTGTTCATGTTGATGTATGGGATTTATTTTTCTAACACCCACTCCCATGAGCTCCATAGGCCCCCTAGAGAGAAATTCATTTTACCAATTCGAAACAATTGCTTAGTTTTCATTTGAATTAAACGTCCCATCATTTCCCTTTGTAATAAATGTCAGCTGGTTAATGCAAAAAACAACAAACACTGAGACTCAGGTTGAAACTATTGGCAAACATGCAATGAAGAATTGACTAACGCAGTTGCCTACTTCTGTGTGTGTTGAAAACTTCCACTGCCATCTTTAGCATTGCAGGCCAGGTTTCCTAGCAAAAGGTTACATTCCTCATTTCAAGGGGCACTTTACCTCCAGGCCTGACTTTGTTTTTAAGACTGCTGACCATGACACAACTAACTCTGGAAACCTCTTAATCCAGTCCCAGCACAGTCTGATTCAAGTTGCCAATAGTAAAATACTCTGCATGTGCGTGACCCATTTCCTTGACAGACATCTGCGATCATTCCTCACTGAACTCTTCTTAACCCAGTGTTTCAGGAAGCCCTTACCAATGGGTTGAAGCTATCATAATGGACATAATTATTCTTTAGACTTGCTTTGGAAATATAACGCAAGCCCTTTAGCACACGGCTGACATCAGATATTTATCTTAATATGAGGCTCGCAGACAATTGTAGTTAATCATGTCTATCAGAAAGTATCATTGTGGGATTTTTTTTAACTTGACAGATCTGGAGAGAGTACTGTGAAATTTGTTGGAACTAACGAATGCTCAGAACCTTTGGTGCATGAATTTTCTCTAGGAACAGGAAAAAATGAAAGCTGAAGGTAATGGGAAACAACAGAGAATTGTTTTCATTTCACAGTGATGGATTTCTGAGACCTGGAAGGGTTGCCACTTGGGCATGATATCTAACTTGGATCTTGAGCAAGTACAGTGGTGGGTATTTAGTGATAATGAGAAGAGAGATAATGTTTTGGTTAGACATAGGGTAGGTATCATCTCACTAAATAGCCAAAGAACTTGTATGCATATATACATAACCCATGGACACAGACAATAGGGTGGTGAAGGCCTCAGGTAGGGAGTGGAGATGGGCTAGAAGAGGTTGATGGGGAAAGAAAGGGAACATATGTAATACTTTCAACAAAAAAGATTTAAAATAAAATAATAAAATGACAACTTGGCTCTTTGAGAAATTTCTGTAGAGTTTAGTGAAATAAATATTTATTGAGTAATTACTGCACAAGAGGTAGTGTTTGGTCATTGCACTCTTAATCCATGAAATGCAGATACCAATGTTAAATTTTGTTTACGTCACAAGATTGCTGGAAGGATTAAACAAATGAACGATATAAAATCATTATTGCATATCAAATATTATTTTATTATAGTAATATTTTAATGAAAAGTGTTACACTGTGAGAGAAAAGCTTTATTAAGTATTAATACTTAATACAGAAATGTGAGGAAAGGGAACATCAAAAGTGGTTGCATGAGATTACCAAAAACAGTAGGGAATTTTAGGGAAAATACTTAATACAGAAATGTGAGGAAAGGGAACATCAACAAGTGGTTGCATGAGATTACCAAAAACAGTCGGGAATTTTAGGGAAAGTATATCCTATATACTAAAAGGGTAATATGCAAATAGACTGAACGGCAGAACAACCGAACAACCAATCAAAGCATAATATGTTGATGATATGCTAAGGCTGCTCAACTGCTTGCTATGACGTTCACTGACCACCAGGGGCAGATACTTTGACCGGTAAGTTAGCTTGCTGCTGAGGTCTGGCCGATCGGGGACTGAGCAAAATGGGCCAGACATGCCCTGGAGCCCTCCCACAGTCCCTCCCAGGGTGGTCAACCTCCCATGTCCCTCCTTGCCCCCAGTCGTGCACCAGTGGGGTCTCTCAGCCTGGCCTGTGCCCTCTCGCAATCTGGGACCTCTCGGGATGTCAGAGAGCCAGTTTCAGCCCGATCCTGCAGGCCACTCCCCTTGAGATGGCGCCAGACTCAGGGCTCATGGCTGGTGAGCGCTGATGTGGCAGCATGAGCCTCTCCCGACCGGGGCTGATTGGGTGCGAGTCCACAGCAGGCACAGTGGGCCCAGAATGAGCGGGAGTGGCAGGTAGGAGCTGCAGGTGTCATTGGACTGCAGTTTTTGGCATGATCCCTGCAGGCCACCCAGAGGGACCCCACCCATACACAAATTCATGCACTGGGCCTCTAGTTTTTAAATAAAAGTAATAATTCTGCTTAATGCCAAACAAGATTTTTGTAGGATTAATTATTTTGGATGAACTTCTTATAGATCAATTTTTGTTTCTTTTGGGTAATAAAACTATTTGTAGTAAATCTGAACAATGCTTTCACATTTAAGGTGAAGGAAAAATAACTAATGTTCTCAAAATTAATTGTTATTAATGAAATTCAATATAAATAGTAGCAAGTGATTTATACTATTATGTTAAACTGACCTCAGAGTTGTAGTATTTTACTTTTGCAGGTATTTGCCAAATTACTGAGAATCAATTATTGAGAATACTTCTCAGACTCAGCTCAAAATACTGGTCACCCAAATATGAAAATAGGACTCTCTCATCTAATAAGCATATTTGTTTTTATATGTATAACTATCTGCATGGACTATAAGACATAAAAATAGGAACTAGTCCTATTGTTTAAAGATAAGCAAAGTAACAAAAAGAAACAAACATTCAAATGAATAATGAAATGTGTTTGATCTATAAATTTGTCATAGTTTACTTAATCAAAATTGAGAATTGCAATACAGAAAAACTTTAAAACTGTATATATTGTACTACTGATGGTAATATTTAAATGTCCTTTAACTCAATAGAAACTAGAGATACTTTTTATTTACTTTAAAAAAATATGACACAGTTTTCAGAAACCACCTTTTCAGGAGAGCAATTAAAATTAATGGAGTGGCTATAATTATTATAAAAGAGCCAAGAAAATAACTTTGCTACTTAGGCCTTAAGGCGGAATAAAGGCATTCAAAAATCATATTGTTTTTACTAAAAAATCTACTTTTGTGAGGGTGACACTTAGTGGGACACGTTCCCTGTCCCTTTGGCTCCAGCTTCCTAAATATTCTAATAACTCGAGTAAACTGCTGGGACAAACAACACAGCTATGAATGTGTCTGGAGATTCTGCATCTGCCTTCCTTAATCAACTTCCTTTCCTGAATATGAATTGCAATAATGAGTCAATTAACGTCCTCAAATGCCAATGAGATGCAAAAGAGATTGGTAGTGGTGGTGGTGGCAATGCATCTCGGGAGCTGTTCCAATGTCTGGATTTTAACGAGAATCGCACACTGAGCTCACAGCTGATTATTTATCGTATGCAAACGTGACTGGCGGGCGCTCTCCCCTGCAGCTTTCCCCACGCCATCCCAAGAAAGTAGGCAAGACAAATTTAACCTTATCAAGACAGTCTCTTTGGTTTGGAGCCATTACTCCTAAGGCTTAATTTCTAACCTCCTTACTCAAATGAAAAGGCATGCTTTGATCATTTTTCCTATCAATGTTCTGCATTGATACTTTACACATCTTCTGAAATTACAACCCTTTTTAGTATCTATAATAATAAAAGTGTAATATGCTAATTAGTCTGGACAAAGCTGGGGCGGTGAGGGAAGCCGGGGTCCCGGGTGCCAGAGGGAAGCCGGTGCTGGCAGCTGGGGGAAGGAAGGCCTACTCGTGCATGAATTTTGTGCATCGGGCCTTTAGTATACTAATGAGTGCTTAGTATACTAAGCACTTGTAAAAATCACAGCCTCTAACTGCTCTTCTTTTAAGCATTTAAACGGTTTATTGTCTTTTATTTTCCAAATGCTTTAAATATATCACTATATATCAAAATATATTTTCTTTTTTTTAAATACATTTGCTTTCATGGGTTTTGGAAATATGATTGACATGTAACATTGTATTACTTTTAGGTGTAGAACAATGATTTGACATATGTATATATTGTGAAATGATTACCACAGTAAGTGTAGTTAACATTCATTACCACAGATAGTTACACATTTTTTTCAAGTTAAGTATTCTTCTTCTTCCCATTTTACAGACAATAGGGCTGAGGCTCAGAGGGAAGTTTATACAGTGACTGAATAGCAGTGGCAAATTTGGAAATCTAGGCCTCTCAGACTTCATAGCCTTCATGCCTATGAACAAGGTTCACAGCTGTGCAAGATCTGATTTCCTAGCTGTTTACATGGAATTAAAGGGAATATTTATTAAAACTTCAAATTTCAAAACAGCAATTCTCTACCTCTTAATTTTAGTAAAAACCCTGTCAGTATAATGAATATTAAATGCTCCAGTGCAATTTGCCTCTCAGACTTTTTAGTTTCCTCATTTTAAAAGCCTGGACAGCTGGCTGCCCACTTGGCAAACACAAGACCCCCAAAGTAAAATGATGACTCTGGCCGCATGGCCACTTTTTCCTGACAGATTGGAACCCCTCACTAGCCATATTTTAATGTAAAAACTGAACGACTGAAATTCAGTCATATGCTTTCTTCCCAGGGAGTCCAGAAGTGTCTTTCTGAGGAGCACGTTGGCACCCACAATCAGATCTGCCCTGCCACATGACCAACTTCAGGCTCATTCTCCTAAAAATGTATCTTTCCTGATTGTAGCCCTAAACAGAATGGACAGAAAGACATAGTTTAGTGAATTTCCATGAAGTCAAGTTATTCTCAAGTTAAGTGGAGTAAAAAATAAAAAGCTACCTACCAAGATAATACCTTTGTTTGCACAATATTAATGCTAGTTTAGCAATGCCTTCTGTGGACTTGTGATTTGAGACATGTGTAGTTCCTACTTATTATTTATATCTGTTATGAAAAATTCTTGTATTTTGGAATGAGAATCTTTTTATGCTAATAACCCTTTTTGTAAATGCCGATGCTTTTCCATTTAGCAGAAATTCCAGAATGATTCTCTCATTAAGATACATTCTAGGAAATAAAATAAGCTGCATTTGAGATGCAGTTAAAAGATGTGCGTGTCATTATCTATACTGTCTTTACATGTGTTATTATGAAAAAGGGTAAAATATGATGACCTTTCACTCATTAAATGTGTTCTCTATCAAATGAAGGCCGATAAATTGTTGCCTTAGCCACATCTCCTAACCAAACATAGAGGATGTGTTAATAAATGTGCATTGATCATTCACCCCTCTGCAATGTAACAGCTTAGAGGCTGAAGGCAGTCTACTTTTTAATGTTGCAATCATAGAATGTTGACTTCTTCAGGGGAAAAAAACACAACACCACCTAATGAGACTTTAGTTTAAATGCTTTAGGAATTAAATTTTGCAGACAGAAGATTGGCTTGTCATACTTTACCTTTGGAAATCCCTACAGAAGAATTCCAAAACATGCTTACTTATGAGTAGTTCTTAAGAAACAACAACAACATTATGCCTTTTAAATCCAATATGAAACAAAACAATTTAGCTATTACCAGGTCTTGCAAAATGGTACACAGAAAAGTACATCCACAAAGGAATTTCAGAGCAAGTCACTGCTGCAGACAAATCACACTTTCACTTGCTGCAGTTACTTTCAAGATTAGATTTTAAATTATAGAGCAGAAGCAAAAGAAACTGAAAAATTATCCTCTTATATTTCAGTGATGTGGCCTGGAGGTGATAGCTAAGTAGCTCTTTACACACATTACTGAGTAATCTATACACGCGAATAATTAAAAGCAACAATCCCCATTTACTCATAAAAACTTCTTCCAGGGTCCCCTTCCGAGTAGTTACAGATGTTCCTCTGCTTCCAGTCTTAAATGAGCTTCAATAATATGTATTTTACAACCCTCCTTGGTACATTTGGATTCCTAATCAATGTCAAAAAAATTCCCCCTTCCTTCAACTGTATTTAAATAAATTGGACACTAAGTTCTTTATCTTTTCCAAAACTAATCTAACAGTTTCATCTAAGAAAAACTTTTTGTAAAAACTCTTATGTCCAGTTTAGTTCCCTATGGCTCTGAAAATGTGTCTGTGTAGAATATGACTTTAAGCCAGGTACTTATTTGATGAGACCACATGAAAATTGTCACTGAGCGAACCTGAGGGGTGGGCTTGGAGTTGACTGGCATAATGGATTTCAAGTAGTTTTGATTTTAACCTAATACCCGTAGGAAACTCTTCCTTATCAAATGCTGAATTTCTATGTCTGAATTCCTGTGGAAGTTCTGAATACACTCAAGTGAGGATGCTCACTAAACTAGGAAGGAGGCTTACAGAATCTCACCGAAATAACGACCAGTGGTTAAACTTGAACCAAATTGCAGCAGTTAATAATCATAGCCATTCTTACCATTTGCAACAGCATGGATGGAACTGGAGAGCATTATGCTAAGCGAAATAAGCCAGTCAGAAAAAGATAAATATCACATGATCTCACTCATTCATGGAAAATAATGAACAACGTAAACTGATGAACAACAGATTCAGAAGAGACAGAGAAGCATCTTTCAGACCGTCAAACCTCAGAGGGAAGGTAGGGGAGGGTGGGGGTAAAGGGGAGAGATCAACCAAAGGACTTGTATGCATGCATATAAGCCTAACCAATGGACACAGACACCACGGGGGTGAGGGCATGAGTGGGGGGTTTGGGGGGCAATGGGGAGATAAGGACACATATGTAATACCTTAATCAATAAAATTAAATTAAATTAAAAAAATAATCATAGCCATCTCCTCTATGTGCTCAAAAAAAGTTCAATATGGGACCTTTTGATAATATATTCAGCAGAATCTCACATTCTGCAAACTGGCTTTTTCCCAAATTCTGCCATCTGATCTGTTTTCTGCTGATGCCTTTCATTCTCTCTTAGGCAGGTGGTCAGATTGAGCAGACAAGTAGTCACCTCATGGTCAAAAAGGCACTTATGATAAATTGACCCCAGGACTGCGAAGTGTTTTGCATTTTTCCTGGAGCACAATCAACATTTTTTAAAAATGTACACTAATTTTTCAATTAAAACAATTATTTATTTATAAATAAAATCTATGCACATAGATTCTGATGATAATAAAACCATTGGGAAAAAACACACAAATATTCACCAGAGAATATCACAAAGTTCCATTCTTTGAAGAATCTTCATTTTCCTCAGTAAGAAAAGACATACACACAATGTTTTGCAAATGATTCTGATGCTTGAATTATCAAGCATTGAGGTGAGTAAAGCAAGAAATATTAGCACATTGGTGAGTTTGTAATTCATGAACTTTCTTAACTTATAAAACCAATCATCTCTCATGAATTAGTAAGACACACCAGTCATAGATGGTCCATTGATAATGTTTTACCCAATATTCTACATCATGAGAAGGGTTGGCCGTTGACCAAAATAGGCAGTGGAGAGTTGGAACATATCTCTAAGATTCTGTGAATAGAGTATAAATGCCCTTAAGTGTTCTGTCTTAAAACTTCTCAAGATAATTTTTTTCTTGATAACATAATTTTTCTGCCACAGACAATGGAAGTATAAGGTGTGTTTTTGTTTTCACAAAATGTATAATCATTCAGGATTATTGTCTAAAATTGTAAAAATATTTAAATTGCAGCAATGTAGCTAAATCACAGCTATAATTGCTTGCCAGTTAAATGCCAGAGAACCACTTTGGCTGGCCAGCCTTTCAGAAGTCTTCATGTCCCAACAGTGATGGGGGCAAGGCTGGGTAAGAGCAAAGATCTGAAATGTGTTCACCTTTTGAATTAAGCCTTTGATTTTGTAAAGAGATCAATAGATAATTCCATGTTTCCTATTGGGGTGACTAGAAAAGCATATTTTCTAATTTTCCATATCCTCCATGTTGAGAGCTTTGGCCTTCCTGCTGTGGTTTGGACACATCGAGCACACTGTTGTCTCAGGCTCTTTGCATTTGCTCTCCCCTCCACCTTCCATGCTCTGCCCCTGATTTCAGTATGCCTCACTCCATTGCTTCTTCCAAGTTTCTGTGACATGTCTTCTCATCAGAGAGACCTTTCCTGTCCATGCACTGTAAAATATTAATACTCCTCTTCCAAAATTCATCACTCTCTAGCCCTTTACGCAACTTTATTTTTCCTCTTGGTTCTTAGTACCTTGTTGCATGTTATACTTTAATTGACTTAATGGTTTATTGCTTCTCCCATTAAAATTAAGTTCCACAAGAGAAGGAACTTTGCCTATTTTGTTCATTAGTGTAGTGCAGCACCTGTAACTATGCCTGGCATAGGGGTGGTGCTCAATAGACATTTGTTAAAGGGATAAATAAAATCAATTATCAGATACCTGGAGAAGTATTCAGATGACTTTTCTATATGAATCTTTTGACAGAACGATTGCTATGGATTCTTAATTTTTAAAATAATACATGTATTTGAATATTCTAACTTTTAATTCCAATTGTTTACTTTCGAGGTCTTATTTTTTTTTATTTTTAAGGTGAGCTGCTTTTTGTGTAACTAAATAAAGATATTTGTTCTTCTGAAATATAATCTCATAATTCCATTAAGGTTGTTTATGGAACCCTGGATGGTCAGAATAATAATCCCATTATCAATGATCCAGCAATTATCTTTGGGTAATTGGGCCCATTAAAAAAAATCAAAAGATTCCATGTTTTTATCATTGTCCTCCTTTCTAGAAAAACCTATGGAGAGATACAAAGAAAAGCCATGACCGAGGCTTGCCAAAATTTTCAGAGTTGCCTTATACACATGAGATGCTTTCTTATTCAATTTGAGGGAATTAGGAAATTTCTTAAGCCATTAATTTGTAGGAGTTTGACTTTTGACTTCAAGAAGTTCTTGATGTGTGTGTGTGTGTGTGTGTGTTTGTGCATTAACATAATTAATGTGCCTATAAGTATCATATTGAATCATTGGACTAAGGTTTTAAAATTTTTTAATAAATGTATTAATCATACAGAGTTAGTTAATTAAAAATTTTTCCTAGAAGTCAAACTGGATGCCATTAAAAATATTATTCTTTTTTTAAATATATTTTTATTGATTTCAGAGAGGAAGGGAGAAGAAGAGAGAGATAGAAACATCAATGATGGAAAGAATCATTGATCAGCTGCCTCCTGCACACTCCTGTACTGGGGATTGAGTCTGCAACCAGTGCATGTGCCCTTGACTGGAATTGACCCCGGGACCCTTCAGTCTGCAGGCTGACACTCTATCCACTAAGCCAAAACAACTAGGGAAAAAATGTTATTCTTTTTGAAGCAGAGGACAGTGTATAATAAGCACCTCCAGTAGAAAACTCTGAGGGAACATTGGGAGCAAAATAATATTTGTGACTACAATGATCTCCATATATGCAGACACTGACTCCTAAAACATTAAAGGAAAATGGAGGTCTGCGGTTTATGCTGGCCCACTGTATTTTGACACTGTAGATCTTTGATAAACAGATCAATGAAGTATATACTCCAAGTTTTTAGTTGGTAGATAAAGAAAAAGAGTCCTAGAGTCATGAAAGAACTTGATTGTGTTCACACATTGTTACAGCCAGAATACAGTATCTTGATTTCTTATCCTGTGGTTTTCCTATTATGTGTGAATTATTTCCATGTATATAGAGAAGTGAATGAACATTGGGCTAAATTCATAGACCTTTCAAGGGATAAAATTACTCATTGTTCAGGTTGTGCTAAATGTCTTAGATCCATGGTTTACAACCTGTGCCCTGCTGACGTAAAGTTCTCAGACATGAGGCTGAGAATGGTCAGGGCTCCAGGACCTTCCCATTTTCCCATTTACACACTGGGATTCCATGAAAGACTATATTTGAATAGGAAATCGTTACTACCAATATCTATCTAATAATAGGATAATATGCAAATTGGTTGAGATGCCCGTCACATAACGACCGATCAGCAGGCTATGTCCCCACCTCCTGTACCAGCCCAGAGACATGAGGCTCACATCCCCACCCCTGGCAATGGGCCCGGGACATGAGGTTTGCATCCCAGCCCCCTATGCCGGCCCGGGGGTCTGCAGGTGCACAGAGAGGCCTCTCCGCTGCGGGCCCAGCCGGGGGTCCGCAGGCACATGGAGGTCCACAGGCCTCTGCCACAGCCCGGCCCAGGGTTCTGCAGGCCTCCCCCGGCTCTGGCCTACCTCTTTGGTGCATCCCATTGAGGACCCTCGGATGGGTGGGTTGGTGGGGCTTACCTTTTTGGGGCGATGGATTGTGGGGCTCCTGCACTGTAACAGGGCACAGGCCAAACTGGGGGATCCCCCACCCCTCCCTGAGGGCATGAATTTTGTGCACCGGGCCACTAGTAAGTAAATAAATAAGTAAATAAATCACTATTCTACATTATTAATGCTTCAGTTAATTCCTGATGTGGATTGTGCATATCTGGTTGGGTTAAGGAAGGAGGCCAATTTTTATAATGCGGCCCACTAGGATTGGTGACAATCTCTTGTTATTAAATGACAAGCATTAAAAAGTGTATATATAATCTACACAAGTTTATACATTTATTCAATCTACCTTCCGTGAATTTAAAGTTACTTGCTTGAAGGGTGGGGGACACACATAAGGACTGGTTTTTTCTGTGAGTCCATACTCAAAAATTGCCACTTATATAGACCCACCATTTTATCAGAATGAGTGAGAGGAACATTTACACTAAATCTGCTTAGCTAAAAATTTATTTCTGGAAGAAAAACAAATTGCAGTGGAAGAAAATTAAATGGTGACTTAAAGTAAGTTACTCCATCCCTTTGTTCTTTGGGCAATTAAATTACACAGCATTATCACTTTGGGGTTTTCAATAAATAATCCTTAGAACTGCCTGGCTTGAAAACTTTGAAGTTTGGCAATTTATTATGTTGGGCATTTCACCCTTTCCTCGGCTAGCCTGTTCAATACCCTCCCCTCAGGTCACCATTATTGCCCTCACCTCTCATGCCTATGACAGATATTACTAATTGGTCATGGCATTCTTTTCTGTTGAACCTAAACATGGCCTCAGAATTTGTACTAACATGTCACTCTAGGTAGCCAAGACCAATTGATCAACACCTTCACATGTGATGAAAGCTATTTGCCCTTGCTGGTGCAGCAGGAAAAAACTGAGGGCATTGAATTAGAGGGTTTTGTTCTAATAATAACTAATTCTGCATAATTCTGAGCAAACCAGTTAACCTCCCCATGTCTCAGTTTTATTGACTATATAATGGAGAAAATAATTACTTTTATAATAATTACTTTTCTTAAGATGGTTGTAAGGATATATGACAGTGTGTACATGAACATCCTTAGAGAAAAAGGAAAACCTCAAAAATACCTATACCAATTAAATTATTACAATCACCTATATCTGGAGAATTCCCTACCAATATCCAAATTCAAATATCTGCTGTTTTCGCTTCTTTTACCACTCAGGTTTCCCTTTCCACATCTATAAAATGTCAATAGTAATAGTTACAGAATTATTATGAGGATTAAATGAAAAACATGTGCAAAAGGCCCTACCACAGCTTTTGGCAGAATTCAAACTCAATAAAGTGTCATTATTATCCTCTTCACTAGCCAACTCTCTGGCCAGTGCTAGCAAAGTTAGGGTTGAGTTGGCCCTGATCCTTTAGCATAAATGAGCACACTCAGGCCACATCAACATAAAAACCAGGAGGATCTAATGTACTACCTGGTGACTATATTTAACAACACTGGATTATATACTTGAACATTGCTAAGAGAGTATCTTAAATTTTCTCACTACAAAAATAAATGGTAATTGTATGAGGTGATGCAGGTGTTAACTAGGCCTTCTGTGGTAACCATTTTGCAATATATAAGTATTGCAAATATCATCATGTTGTACAGCTTAAACTTATACATGTTATATGTCAATTATATCTGAATTAAGCTGGGGAAAAATATAAACCCAGGAAATAAAATCTAGTGAAGGTTTGGAGTGATCTATAAAACTTGTTATAATAGTTTGATGATACATTCCAGAAAAAAGTAGATGAAGTGAGAAAGGGGATGCATGTGTACTGAGAAATGGAGGGTGAAATGAGGTCAGTGCTAATCCAGAGGGTGTAGCTCTATGACAATGGATACATCATGATGATATAATCAGCACCAGTGCTAGTACTGGTTTGTACTGTGGGCTTACTAACTGTCAGACTACAGTAACTGTTCCATATGTTATCTTATTTACTCCCGTTAGCAATACTAAGAAGGCTCATTTTACACACATGAAAACTGAGACCTGGAGAACTTAAATAATTTTCCCAATGTCATAACTTGAAAGTGAGGGAACTGGGATTGAATTCAGACACAACTAAGTCTTATTCACAAAATTATTATAAAAACCAGACTGTAGCTCAATAATCCAATAGATTTCTTAATGAGAAGAACAGGAAGATGGAAGAATGAGATAGGAGTAGAGTGGCCACATAAAATACAAAATGCCTAGTTAAATTTAAATTTCAGTTAAAAATGAATAATATTTTAAAATAAATATGTGCCAAATATTATTAATTTTATTTGATGCACATATATATTGTGAAATGCTTTACCATCATAAGGTTAATTAACATATCCTTTGCTTCACATAATTACCATTTTGTTGTTGTTCAGGTGAGAACATTAAAACTTTACTCTCATAGCAACGTGCAAATATACAATATATAATTATTAACTATAGTCACTATGCTGTACATAATGTTCCAGGAATTTATTCATCGAATGACCCAAAGTTTGTACCTTGTGACCAACATGTCCCCATTTCTCCCACCTCTCAGCTCCTGACAACCATTATTCTGTTGTTTCTATGAGCTTTATGTTTTTGGATTCCTCATATAAGTGAGATCATATACAATATTTGTCTTTCCTTGTCTGATTTATTATGCTTTAAATAATGCCTTTAAGGTCTACTTATGTTGCCTCAAATGGAAGATTTTTGTCTTTTTAATTACTGAATAATATTCCTTTGTGTATATATACACCCCATTTTCTTCATCCATTAATTTGTCAATAGACACTCAAGTTGTTTTCATGTCTTGGTTATTGTGAAAAATGTTGCGATGAACATGGGAGTACAGATACCTTTTTTAATTTTTAAAAAATGTATTCATTTTAGAGAGACCGTAAAAAACATCAATTTGTTGTTCTGTTTATTTATGCATTCATTGGTTGCTTCTTATATGTAGCCTGAGCAGGAATCAAACCCACAACATTAGTGTATGGGGACAATGCCCTACCCGTGGTTGGCAAACTGAGGCTCATGAGCCACATGTGGCTCTTTGGCCCCTTGAGTGTGGCTCTTCTTAAGCCTTAGGAGTACCCTAATTAAGTTAATAACAATGTACCTACCTATATAGTTTAAGTTGAAAAAATTTGGCTCTCAAAAGAAATTTCAATCATTGTACTGTTGATATTTGGCTCTGTTGACTAATGAGTTTGCCGACCACTGCTAACCAACTAAGTTAGCAGGCCAGGGCCATCAGGTATCTTTTTGAAATAGTAATTTCATTTCCTTCAGATATATACCAGAGTGAGATTTCTGGATCATACGGTAATTCTTATTTTTAATTTCTTGATGATCCTCCATAATGTTTTTCATAGTGTCTGCACCAAGTTGCATTCCCACCAACAGCGCACCAGGGTTCCCTTTACTGCATATACTCACCAGTATTTTTTTATCTCTTGTTTTTCTTCCTTTCTCCTCCCCTTCCTTCCTTCCTTCCTTCCTTCCTTCCTTCCTTCCTTCCTTCCTTCCTTCTTCTTTATAATAATCGTTGTAGCAGGTGTGAGGTGATATATCACTGTGGTTTTATTTTGCATTTCCCTGATGATCACTGATGTGGAGCTCCTTTTCATGTATCTGCTGTCCATTTGGATGTCTTCTTTGGAAAAATGTCTATTCAGTTCTCCTGCTCATTTGTTAGTCAAATTGTTTGTTATTTTGCTATTAAGTTGTTTGTGTTCTTTATATAGTTAGATATTAATCCCTTATCAGATATATAATGTGCAAATATTTCTCCTATTCTGTAGGTTGTTTTTTTTTTGTTTGTTAATGGTTTCTTTCGCTGTACAGAAGCTTTTAGCTTGATGTAGTCCCAATTGTATATTTTTGCTTTAATTGCTTGTGCTTTTGGTTTCATATCCAAAAAATCATTGCAACACTGATGTTAAAGAGTTTTCTTCCTATGATGTCTTCTAGGAGTTTTATAGTTTCAGGTCTTAGGTTTAAGTCCTTAATCCATTTTGAATTAATTTTTGAGAGTGGTGTAAGTTAGGGGTTCAGTTTCATTATTTTTCATTGGATACCCAGTTTCCCAAACATGCCAATACCATACTATTTTGATTACTATGGCTTTGTACTATAGTTTGAAATGAGAACATGATACTCCTCCAGCCGTGTTCTTTCCCAAGATTGCTTTGGATGCTTGGGCTCTTTTGTTCCATAAGAATTTTAGAATTATTTTTTCTATTTCTGTATAAAATGCCATTGGAATTTTGATGGGATTGCATTGACTCTATAGAGCAAACATGTCAAACTCAAAGGCTAACACAGGCCAATTAAACAAGGTTTAAGTTTATGTAGGCCGCAAAAAAACAAAAGCTTCAATTTTCATAGAAACGTAGGTTTATTTCTATAGAGACATTCTGACTACAAAAGGCTGAAATAAATAATTGTTAACATAAAATAATAGGACATTTTAATAAAAATTAATATTTTTTCTTAAACATTAACTTACCAGACACTGAATAACTGCACAAATTAATAAGCATAACACAAATAAACCTATTTTTCTTATTCTCTGAAAGCAAAATATTTCCTGTTGCGCACACCAAACAAGTCAGTCCAAGACTAATGACATGGCAATTGGCTGCTAAAATATTCACTGCTAGTATTAGTGGAGAGAACTGGCGTGCCTGTGCATAAGGAGCGTAAAAGAAATGAATGCAAAATGATTATAGTAATCAGTCATTAGTGAACGTTGTAGTTTGTTATTAATAATTATGTATAAGAGAATATTGTAAAAATTAAGTGTAAAATTTTTATTAAAACATTTCTTACATACCATTATATTGGCTGGGCCACAAAAATATTCGTTGTGGGCCACATGTGGCCCATGGGCTGTGAGTTTGACATACCTGCTATATCGATGGTTTTGCATAGTATAAACATTTTAACAATGAACTTTTCTGCACTATGAACATGAGATATCTTTCCATTTATCTCTGCTTTTTCAATTTCTTTAATCAATGTCTTATAGTATTTGGTGTATAAAGTTTCTATTGACTTGTTTAAATTTATCCTACATATTTTATTGATTTAAATTTTATTAAGATGTGAATTTTTTCTTGTTGTTGTTGTTTTGCCAAAAGTGGGAACTTTTTTTAAGAAAAAAACAATAAGGAAAGGTTTTATTGAGTAAAATGTACATAAAGAACATTTTCTGGAACAAATTAGGGGGAATAAATTTCCTAATGCAGGCTACTTGATTTCCTTATTTCAAATAAAAATAACGCAGAAAATACAAAATTTTTCCTATAGAAATGCCTGTTGTCAATTTTTTAACATTAATGTACAGAGTCTCTGAGAATCTAACAGAAGCTATGGACCACTTCTCCAGAAAAAGCTTATATCCATGCCCATACCCCTCTCCCAAAGTCAACAGAACCCACAATAAAAATCTATGTTTCAAACCATTTAAAAGGAGACAACATGGCTTACTGAACAATGTGCCTTAAAGTCAGTAAGATGTCTTACATAGTGGTAGCCTAACAATCATTTAAAACTGATTCTTGGGAAGGGAGAGCCCTGAACCACAGCATTTGCCAATTTCCATGGTATAAATTTCCCTGTGGCTAATTTCAAGTTACCTGCATAGCATAACATCACTCATCAGAGTAGGGAAAAAATGTATAGTAGCACATCATAATATTCCAAACATATGCATACATAAACACTATATGTAAAAAAATCTCAAGAACATAGATAATGGTATTCTATATAATAAAAGCCCAGCAACCATAATGGCAGAATGACCAGAATGACCGCTCAACTATTCCCTATAAGGTGCACTGACCACCTCTCGGTCCCTTTCTCCTGCCAGCAGGCTCCAATCGCCAATGGTGAATGGGGAACCTGGGTGGGTGGCAGGGGATGCAGGAGGCACCAGGCCAAAACCCCAACCCCGCTGGTCACCCCACACACAGAGGGCAAACAGCGGCGAGGGTGGGGCTGGCAAGTGGGCAACAATGCCTGACCTCTCAGTCCCTTCGCCGGCCATCAGGCTCCCATCACCAGATGCAAATGGGGAACTGGGGTGGGTGGTGGCACGATGGTCCTGATTGCAGGCTAGGCCTAGGGACTGTACTCGTGCACGAATTCGTGCACTGGGCCTCTAGTAATATAATAAAATAATTAGGATATGGTAAGTTTTGAGTATTTATTACCTCCTTAAAATATAATTTATATAATGATAGTTTATATGATTTAATTTTCAATAATGGCTATGTTTAACAATAGCTTGCAAATTTCCTGAAAATTTAATAGGCAGCTCTCGCTGATTTAGCACCTCACTGGCTTGGCTCCTTATGGAATCTGCAAATAAATCTCATGGTTGTCACAAAAATTGAAGAAAGGTAATGTATATGAAGCACTTAGAAGTTTCTAAATAGAGCAAGTAACATTTTCTTCAAAGTATACTAAGGGTTCACTTGGGCACTGAAGTTTACTTATATATTTTCTATCATCTGCACTAACTGCCAATTTTAGGTGCCCAAAGAATAACTGGATCTCAATTACATTTCTATGCTCTCATTAGAACAATCATCTTTGCTGGATTAAAAAAATTATTCATTAAATAATATATTTCCTTATCTTGTTCTGCTTTTTTTTCTCTTTCTAAATGTGACACGGATGTTAAAATAGTACTGTGATGTTTTTTATAGGCTACCTAACCCCTCAGACACAAGGAGGGTCCAGCGAAATCAGTGAATTTATATATTTTAAGTTTCATAAATTACCTCTTTGTTTCTATAATATGTCAATAGACTACAGACATTGTGTTTCTCTATGTCACTTTCCTACAACAAAATGAAACTGCCAGGGCCCTATCTATAAGGTCATCATTTATGGAACAACCACAAATGTAATCAATCAAGGCATTCCAATGGAGCAATAGCCAGTGTGACCTCAACAGACTTTGGCTTTTGGAGCCAGATCTCTTTAGTGACAGACATAACCCTGGTGGGTCGGCAGCATCCTTCACTGCTCACTCTGCCATCTGCCACTGTGGAAACTTCGTCATTAAAGGCAGAGTTGTTGCTGGACAAATTTGCAAATGGTTTTGAGAGCATTATTACTGCACAGAACATTACCATCTGTAAGTAGGCAAATCTGAATTACAATGTATGTCTACCTTTCTTTCTCTATGTATATCTTAATAAAAATATGCATGCATTAATGTCAAAACTGGGGGCATTTCCTTTTGTATGGAATTATAGCTTTTCAAATGCCTCCAGAACTTAACTTCCTCCTTTTAAATACATCATTATTTAAACTGTCACAGATCAAAGATTATCTATTTTATTTTGCATTTAGTTGTCTGTCCTTATTCACAAAGTATTTTTGTTTGATTTTATTCACTTATTATATTACATTATTATATATTATGTATATGAGTGTATGTGTATATATATATTATAGCATTTAAAAATACTATATTACTTATGATATATAATATGTAATTTAAAGAATAATACTGTATTATAGGTTTAACATTTTTTCAGTTATGTCTTGGAGATAGTACCATCTGCCTTCCTGCAAATTTCAACCATGGAATAAATGACAAATTCATAAAAACAATATAATGAAAACATTAAATTAGATTATCCAATTAATAAGCCAGGTAGTTTTATATAAATGATATGTATGGGGTATGTATGTAAGGAATATATATATATTATTTTTAAGTCCTACTGTATAGTATTCAGATTATGACAACTGTAATTATACTATTATAACAATATAGTATTTTATATCATGTTATTATATTATTATTATTATTGCCATTGTACAGACAAGATAACCAAGGCACAGAAAGGTAAACTGATGCTCAGTATCAGTTTACACAGTTTGGTAAACTATAGATCAAGGATTCTGAACTTAGCAAACCTAGGCCCAGAATCTGCACTGTTCATTTATCAGAATCTGTGGATCACTAGAGTCTAAAAATATGTCAGTGGATTGAAGGTTTATCTTAGCTTGTGATGCTAGAACAAAATGTCATAGACTGGGTGTCTAAAACATTAGGTATTTATTTCTCACAGTTATGGAAGCTGAAAAGCCTAAGTTCAAGGTGCTGGCCAATGTCGTTCCTGGTGAAGTCCCTCTCCTGGCTTGCAGATAGCCACCTTCTTGCTGCGTCCTCATATGATAGGGAGAGAGAGAGAACTCTGGTCACACGAGCGACGAGGGATGGAGGAGACAGGGAGGTGGGGAGGTGGGGAACCTGATCAGCCCTGATCACCAGCCAGGCTTAGGGACCCCACTCGTGCACAAATTTCATACACGGGGCCTCTAGTCTACACTAATAAAAGACAAACATGCAAATTGACCATACCTTCGCTACACCTTAAGCCACACCCACCAGCCAAGCAGAGCGACTATATGCAAATTAACCCAACCAAGATGGCGGCCAGCAGCCACAGAGCTGAAGCGAGCAGGAGGCTTGGGTTGCCCCTGGCGATGGAGGAAGCCAAGCTTCCCTCCCGCCTGCCCTGGCCGGCTCTGAGCTCCTCTCAAGGCTACAAAGTTTCAATTATAGAAGGTAAATAAATACCAGAAATTAAAAAAAAAGAAAAAAAAAAGAGGCTGGGAGCTTCCTTTGCCGGGGGGGCTTAGCCAGCCTGAAAATGGCCCTCAGCTCCTCACCCAGACTGGCCAGGCACCCCAGTGGGGACCCCCACCCTAAAGGGGGTGTGGCCAGCCTGAAAACAGCCATCAGCCCCTCACCCAGGCTGGCCAGGCACCCCAGCAGGACCTCCACCCTGATCTGGGACACCCTTCAGGGCAAACCAGCCGGCCCGCACCCATGCACCAGGCCTCTATCCTATATAATAAAAGGGTAATATGCAAACTGACCCTAACAGCAGAAAGACTGGGAATGACTGGTCACTATGACACACACTGACCATCAGGGGGCAGATGCTCAATGCAGGAGCTGCCCTCCTGGTGGTCAGTGCGCTCCCACAAGGGGAGCTCTGCTCAGCCACAAGCCAGGCTGACAGCTGCCAGTACAGCGGTGGTGGTGGGAGCCTCTCCTGCCTCCTCAGCAACGCTAAGGATGTCCGACTGCAGCTTAGGCCTGCTCCCCGCTGGCATGTGGACATCCCCCGAGGGCTCCCGGGCTGCCAGAGGGATGTCTGATTGCCAGCTTAGGCCCAATCTCCCGGGGAGCGGGCCTAAGCCAGCAGGGGGTCATCCCCTGAGGGGTCCCAGACTGCGAGAGGGCACAGGCCAGGCTGAGGGACCTCCCCCGCCCCCAGCGAGTGCACAAAGTTTTGTGCACCGGGCCTCTTGTTTACAATATAAAAAATATTATTCACTTAAATTTTTTAAGTGTTTTTTTTATACAAGGTTGATTTATACAGCACATTTGTGATAATTTAGCCAGTGATTATGACTTCGATGACAAAGCTCTCAATAATTCAAGTAGTATAAAAGGCAAATGTAGATCTTTTAGCATGTGGAACATTGTTACAATGCTTTTTTCTCAAAACTACTATTATTATTTTACTGCTTCACAAATTTGGGTGTCATACTTACTCAGGCGTCATGCTAATCTCTGTATCATTTCAATTTTAGTACATGTGCTGCTGAAGCAAGCACACAAAATATTATTTTAAAAGTAAAATGAACAGTGGTTCTGCCAGATTAAATGACAAACTTAAAGTGGAAGCTTGATGGGTGAGAGTCAGAAGGAACTGGCAGCAGTGTGAATGATGTACCATGAACAGGAGATCGGGTGGTTAATGTCTTAATTACATGAACTCAGTCAGCAGCAGAGAAAATGGACATGATGACCTGAATTTCAGAGATGTTTCAGAAGTGGGGATGGAGGATGGAGGAGAGGAAATGTTAAAGGAAAAGTCAAAATGTAAGCACAATTTAATAGCTTGGGTGAATGCATACTTAGCTTTACAATAAGAGACAAGATACGGATTGCATGGTATTGAGAGGTGACTAGGAGATAAGGAAAAGCTTTTGCAAGTTCCATATAACCATATAACAGCGTGACATTTAAGACATTTAAAAGTCTAAACCTATCTTCCCATTCTCATCTCTCTTCACTCTCTAATAAACCTGTTCCTTATCCCCAGGGCATCCTCCCAAGGACCTAGTAAGTCAGTGGTATAAACCCGTTATGCAGTTTCCCACCTAGTGTTGTTATTTATACCACCTTTTTTCCTTTGTGAAATGGCCCTTCTCTCACATATCTGCTAGTTTAAATCACACTGGCACTACAAGGCTCTACTGAAGTGTTGTGTGTACTTCATCCCCCAGGCAAGATCTATTGCTTCTTTTTCTAAGTCTCCATAAACCCAAGTTCAGAACTTGATTACAGCCCTCATCACATCAAGTTATTTTAAATTGCATGTTTCAGTCTATTCCACTAGAATGTAAGTGCTGAAAGGCTTAACTTGCTTTGTTGTATAAATGAAAGTTTTCTTATGTAAATTGCTATGTGTTATTGAACATTACCTAATTAAAATGTGTTTATTTACTCTTGTCATTCACTGGTTAAGCTGTTGAGGTTGCAATCATAAGTTCTGTTGTTATGGTCCCTGCCCTCCCAAAGGTAATACCTAGTAGATGACACAGAGAATCAAAAAGACTAATAAATCAAAGAGTGCCATAAGTTTAGAAAGCATGATGATGATGATAATGATGCTGTTAGTGAATAGTCATTGAGTACTTTAGGTGCCAAGCATGGTTCCAAGCACTGTACATGTATTTTGTGATCAGATCCTCACAACAGCTCAGTGACAGAGAGTACTTGCATAGAAATCAGAAGGAAAAAAACCAAGACTGGAAATCAGCTAAAGCTTTCCTAACGAAGTCAAGAAGTCAAGACCTGAAGAGGAAGGCGGGGGATAGAAGAGAAAGGGTGTGTGTGTGTGTGTGTGTGTGTGTGTTTAGGTTAGAAAAAGGAAAAGTGCATCTATCAGGAAACAAATGCCAAAGGCCGATCAATATATTATTATTTAGTAGATATTGGGAGTATACTTCCAAAGTCAGACTATATCTAAAGGAACTTAATTCCTCTGGAAAGAGTCACAAAACTAGACCAGACCTCTCATCTCATTTTACAGATAGGAGCACTGAATCCCAGCTCAAGGAAATGAATTCCCAATGCCATGCAGAGTCATTGGCAAGAGGCCGTTCCCAGCCAGGCTCTTTCCAGAGCACCATGCTGCTGCCTCACGGATTGTTAAACGGGTCCTACTTCAGCCAGCCAGCAGTAAATGCACACAGAAAAATAACATGTTATGACGCCCAACCACCACATTCCAGTTCACATTATTCTCTTGATTATTATTTAATAAGAAAAATATAAATTATGGGACATAATAGTACATATCTGTACTTAATTTCCAAACAGATGTGATCTAGAAATGATTCCTCTCAATCTTCTCCTCAACACATCAGTTTCACTCTAAAAATGTGTCATGCCTTTTTATCTTGTAGGCTGTAATAATTCCATCTTAATCATATCCCTGACGGACAGTCTTAGTTTAGTCTTATTTTGAGTTGTAGAAACATGGCCTTTGGAGGCAGGTAGGCAGGGGTCTCAGTTCTGGGTCTGCCACTTACCAGCTATGTGATCTTGGGCCAATCACATAGGTGCAACTTTCATGTAAAATACAATGTACAGTGCTTGGACATGGTAC
Organism: Myotis brandtii; assembly: GCF_000412655.1. NCBI lineage: Eukaryota > Metazoa > Chordata > Mammalia > Chiroptera > Vespertilionidae > Myotis > Myotis brandtii. The sequence goes on along the minus strand of NW_005353789.1, from coordinate 3,698,664 downwards.
CTTTTGAAAACATTTAACTTATGAGATATACACTTTAATAAAAAAATCATAAAATCACCGCTAAAAAAAAGCAGCTTTAAGTCTTCCACTTTACTGAGAGAGTCTGTAGATTGGTCAAGTTCTTACTTGCTAAAATGAAATACCCATTTAATTCTCCCCACTACACTGTGGACTTTGTAACCGCAAGGATTATGCATTTCCTCTACCTTTGGCATTTAGCAATGTGATGAGCAATAATAGTAAACACTTATAAATATTGGTTGCATTATCTAATTATTTGATGTCTGAGCCAAGGCTAAAAACTCAGGCTTCCTGATATCTAGTTCTGTACTTTTTCTTTTCTTTTTTTAAAATATATTCTATTGATTTTTTACAGAGAGGAAGGGAGAGGGATAGAGAGTTAGAAACATCGATGAGAGAGAAACATTGATCAGCTGCCTCCTGCACACTCCCTACTGGGTATGTGCCTGCAACCAAGGTATATGCCCTTGACTGGAATCGAACCTGGGGCCCTTGTGTCCGCAGGCCGACGCCCTATCCACTGAGCCAAACCGGTTAGGGCTGTCATTTTTCTTTTACAGCACCCAAAATTGAGGTAAAATAAAAATCCCTGGTTCTTCATTTTGTAAAGAGTATTCTGGGGAAAATTTGGTCTTAGAAATTTCAAGTTATCTATGATGTTCCAATATGTTGCTTTTCTTTCTGCCTGGACCCCATTGACACAAATTCACATGAAAATGGACAGTTGGGAAGGGAGTGAGGACTTCAGTTGAGCAATTAGTAAGTGAGGCAGTGCTTAGTGTGAATGCCCTGCTGGGTGGTGGATATACGGCAGGGCTCAGGCACTGTGTTTATGCATTTTAAATTGCTTGCTTTACAACTCCAGGCCAGAGGAAATATCACCTCTGAGCCAAACTGGAACAGCGCATTCCAACACAGTGAAGTGGAATCGGGCAATCTCAAACAGGCGTCATACCCCTTGAACTTAGCTCCAGTTAATTATGTAGAAATAAATCCCACAATGAGATCCTTTGACATACTATACTTAACCAAAATCATAACCTTATAAAGAGACCATGAACAAATGTTATTGCTAAACCCCCTTAAGTTGCTTAAACTGTAGAGTTCCCGGCATTAATTTTAGTAGCAGTATTAACAGCTGATGGAAATAATGCTGTGGCTTGCAGACATGAAATACCATAGAAATCTGACCAGTTTTGCTTGAAAGGATGGCATCAGATTCTCCCAAAAACCAAGTGGAAGCTTTTGGGATTCATCTACGTAAAAAACAAAACAAAACAAAACAAAAAAACACACCATTATTGTATGCCTAAAAACAGTGGTTCCCACTCCTCTTTTTGCTTTTCCCTCTTGGGTCAATGATAAAATATACACAGAACACATGATCCCTATCTGTCAATTATGGTGGAAGTATAACATTATCCTTTATCTTAACATGTATGAAGCAATTTGCTATAAGAATGAGAGTGATGTGATGGTTTTCATACAATAAACGGTGCTAACTGCTTGAAAACGCGCACAATTTAGGAGATGACAGGTTCAATTCTCAAGTAGAGGCTGTATATTGTGATGTTTTGGCACTGGTTAAATATTCAATCAATCCACTGCCTCGTCTGTGGGAAATATGCTAATAGATTATCACCACAGCCTTTGACTCCCAGGGCACTTGAAGCCCAGAATTCCACAGCCCTGATGCCAGTGGGGCTCATTGCATTTGATGGATGCAAATAAACTTGGCTTTAATATTTTGATTGATCTGGAAGGTATTAACAAGGGATTTTATCGCAAACAGAATCCTACAGAATCCATTTGGTTTACTTTGATTAACATCTAGTCTTTGATAAATAAACGTCTCCTGACTTTTCAGACTCCATATTAACAGTCATCACCCAACAAATTAAAGTGAGTCTTTAAAAATGGCATGTTTCCAATATCTCATTTTTCAGCAAACAAAACAAAACCTAAGTAAAAATAACAGAACTCTTCTTTTGTAGGAAAATTGTAAAAGTCCTTAACACTAGGAAAGTTTATATTTTAAAGGAAAGGATAGCCAAAGGTCTGGTTTGGCATAGGGAATAAAATTGCAAGTTGAGAAATGGGAACAGACTATTTTTTTCTCAGTTACAAAAAAAGACAGACATCCATGGCCTGTGGTAATGTGTCCCTGTTATGAAGTTCATGACTCAGAGTAGAAAGTTCACTGAGGGACAAGAAATCATTTTTACTGGATATGCGTCTGGATATGTTTAAGTATATACACTGAGCAAATATTTAGAAAAATTTATATTAAACTTGGAATGTCTGACACAACTGAAATTTGAACTTTATTTCATAGATGCCTAATAAGAGTAAGGGTTTTTCTCTCCTCTTCTAGTTAGTGTCCATGTTGTATTTTTCTTTTTCTTTCTGGAAGGATAGGCCACCAGAAGAAGAAGAGGTGAATCTTTGAGATAGTGCACAAAATTTCCCTAATTATATATAAAGTGTGGCTTTTGTTGCTATTTCTGTCAAATGGTGAGCTCTTTGGCCACATATAATCATGTTCATATTCTCATTTTATGACAATTTTATGGGACCATTGTATGCCAGGTCCTTGTCCCTCACAGCTATAGAAACCCTTTCTCAATCACACAGCTGAAGGAAACATGTAGAAGTTACTATAATATTAGACATCTACTCTGGCAGCCCATCTCCTGCTTGGATGGCTTTGAGTTGGTCTTCATTTGGGAACAATGAGCTGAGCCAGGACACACACATAAACGTTAACCCTGGCACTGCAACCTTGTTGGCTCGTAACGTGCTCAAATTTATGAGGTCTCTTCATAGAATTAAGACTCCAATAGTGATTTAAACCAAATTAATCACACTGGCCATATTGGTTCAGTTAATCTCTAGATGTCTTAATTTGGTCAGGAGTGCATTCACCAGCAATTAAGATAAATATAAGGGTATTTATTATTGTCTCACTGATAGGAAAAATTAGTAAGAATAACATAATTTAATTGTTCAATTATTTCATTTTTGTCAACCCTTTGATATTTAAAATGTCTTATAGTAAGAATGTCAGAGCCTATTTCACAATGTATATAATATAAAGCAGTTTGTATTCATAAAATTATTGATACTTAAAAATTATTAACCATCTTTTCATAATAATTTTAAAATTATTTTATCTGAAAATAAAGTTTATCCACAACACTATAGTTCTAAGATAAAAAATTCTCTTTCGTATTCCTCATAATATCCAGCATAGAGATTTGCCAATATTTATATGAGGAAAGAAGACTATTAGGATGTGGAATTGAAACTAATATAGCTCTGGCTGGTGTGCTCAGTTGGTTGGCATATCTTTCTGTGAACTGAAATGTTGTGGGTTTGATTCCCGGTTAGGGCAAATACCTACGTTTTAGATTGGATCCTAGTTAGGGAACATACCAGAGGCAACTAATCAATGTTTCTTTCTCACATTGATGTTTCTCTCTCTCTCTCTCCCTCTCTCTCTCTCTCAAATCAATGAGCATATTCTTGCTTGAGGAAATCAATCAATCAATCAATAAAACTAATATAAACTTTAGGTCATATACCTGCCAATCAGTAGCCACAATAATGCTGTATTATAAACCACCCCAAAGCTCAGTGGCTTAAAACAAGAACATTCATCCTGCTCACCAGTAAGTTCTCTTTTGTAGTCATCTCAATATTGTAGGACCTCATCCAATGCAGCTAGGGAGGATCACTAGGTATTTCTTTTCTTTCTTTGGGATTCTCATAGGTGACAGGTTTACAAACTTTTTACCACTATGCAGCAATTTTACAGACTCCGCTCAAATTTTCTTTGCTCTCTGCTACCTTATTCCAAAGCTGATGCCACATAATACAGGTATTTGTTATGGCAGCACCCTCCTTCTAGGTACAAATTTTTGCATTAGTCAATATTGGCACAATAATACCACTCATCAAATCACCCCGCTAGGATTTGGCTGACTAACCTCAGTTTGCTCAGCTGGTCTTGGTCCCTAAATGTGGGTTGGGTGGAGTCTGCTCCAGGCTCTACTGCGGGTTAGGCTCAGATCTGCTCCATGAGTGATCATTCTGGGGTCCAGGCTGCAACTGAGATAGCTCTCCAGGGAAGCTCTTCTCATGGTAACTGCAGGAGTGTACGATGCATGGCCAAGCACAAACACATCTCAGTCCTCTGCTTGTGTCACAGCTGCTAACATGATTTTGGCCAAAGCAAGTTACATGGATGAGGGTTAGGGAAGTATACTTAGTCTACTGCAAGGCCTTGGCAAAGTATAAACATATGTTATTGCTAGAGGGAGCTAAAGAATTTTGATCAATTATTCAGTCTTCCATAATTCGTTGAAATTTTATTAAAATAATCCAAGTTACTATTATTCTAACAAAAATTATACAAAGTAATACTTAACGTATTTTTTCAATTCCACATGCAGCATTCTTGTTATATTTTCTAAAATTATGGCAATAGTAGGTAACATTATGACACTTTAATAATTCTATAATTAGCCTGATCATATGGTGAAAAAATTACTAAAGCAAATAATCACTTGATCATTTTATAAATTTTAACAATTTTCTTAGGAAATAATAAAATAACCAAAGAAAATAATCAGATATGACTTTCTAACTTATTTTGAAAGATTCTTTCCTATACAATCCCATTAGGGAATTATTTTTGTTAATCTATTCTCTCAAAAACACCTGGCAAGCTTACATTAATGTAAGCTTCTTGTCTGAAATAGAATTCTTTATCCTGGTTCTGATTTGTATATATATTTTTTTCTGTAACAACACTGTTAACGTACATATGGTGCTTCCTGAGTTCTTTGAGTTGTTCTAAATAATTATAAAAACTGAGGGGTGGTGGGAAACTCAAATTTGTAGTCAGTTGGTCAGAAGTGAGGGTAGCCCTGGGAAAAGCAGGGATGATGGTCAGCTTCAGTATTGCAAATGGTCAGAGAAGAGCCTGCAACTTGCTTATCTTGAATTTTATTTTCAGGTTAATATGCAAAGTAAAAATAAGATTTAAGATAATCAAGTTATGTTTTTGTTTTTAAGATATTCAGTTTTCTTCATACTTTATTTTAATTTAAAGTAAAGTACTCCTTCATGTTAAAATTCTCCATTTGGAAAGGTATCAACATTATGGGTAGGGTATGGGAGACTAGAAAGAACTCTAAAGTGTGTTGTTAGAGTTAGAATAAGTCTACAAAGCAAAAATATTTTTTAACTAGACTTAAAGAGCAAAATTTAGGGAGGAAATGTTGGGATTAAGATCAATAAAGAACACCGTTTCTTGTGTTCAGAACTAGTTGAGAATAAAGGCATAAGGGGTCAAATAAATGGAGATAAAATTACCAGCTTAGTTGCTGAGAATTGAATGGAGGGAGTGGCTTCAGATTTTGGCCCAAAAGGCTTTCCTAATGCTCTGAATTCGTTTGTATAGAAACCCGAAGATAGACCACTGAAGGGAAAGTCAGGAGAGATGAACTTCCCAGGATTGTAATTTAATCCATCTAAGAAACAAAGAAGAAAGGGCAAAGAGAAGAAATCTCCAGAGTTTAAAGTTGTTTCCTAGATCTCTTCCACCCGCTGTGAAACACTGACCAGTGATTATCACCTGGATGCAGGTTGCTCCTGCCTCCTGTGACACCTCAGCTATCTGGTACAATTGGATACAAAACAATTTTCTACAATTTTTTATTTTATTATAAAGCTAGGAATGAGCTCATGAAGAAAAAGAATGTCAACATCGTTTTTTCTCTGATGCTTTATTTTACATCAGTTTTTAAGTGAAAGAAAAATATCTTTAGAATATATGGGTTTGTGCAAGGTCAGGACAAAGTGAGATGAATGAGGCACTTGCTTTTCAAGCAAAATGTAAGGGGCTGCCAAATAACTCAGTAATCAACATAAATAGTATTTTATGTAATATTTTAAAAAATAATAATTAGTGCAAAGCATCCATGATGAATAAAATATCAAAATGTTAAGTTAAAAACAGTTTCACTATTAGTAATTTTTTTCTTTTGCCTCAGGCTCTAATGTGGCTTAGCATGCCATTGATTTGTTGACTAAATTTAATATTTTTAAAAGAGTATTTTTCAAGCTCTTTTTTTAATGTAAGAAATTCAAATTCTAGAGTTAAGATCTGAGAAGTCCAAAAAAGTGTTTTTAAAAACTCTGAAAGTTCCAAAATTTTTGCTTACAAAATCTACTTGGTTAGTCGTTTTCATTAGCATCAGTTGAAAACCAATGGCAATACTCATGAACCCAATGCTAAGAAATATTTTATGCTCAAAAGTTTAGGGAAAACAAAGTAACTTTGCAAGTCCCAAATCTTCTCAAGGGCCTGTAGAATACCCTTATTATTCAATGAAATTTTGAATACCATGTGCTGCTAGGTGTTGAGGACACAGAGATGAACAGAAGGCATTTTTCTTAATCTGCAAAGATGCACTTTGAGCCCAGTGCTATTGTATTACGAACAGTGCCCTGCAGGGTGAAATAGGAAAGTACCTTTCTTTTCTTATTAACTTCACTACCAATGCCTCTATCAAATGGAAATGACCACCCTGAGAGTCTCTCTTACTTTATGAGATAGGAAAATCTTAACCAACTGTCTTCTACAGGCCAAAGAAATTATCGGGGTCTTAAAGTTTAGGAAGTGCTTGAGATCCTGTACTTTTAAAAAATATATATATTTTTATTGATTACAGAGAGGAAGGGAGAGGGGGAGAGAGATAGAAATGAAAGGAATTCCAGGGACAAAATAGGCAGGTTTAGGGGGTCTTAGGAATAAAGAGGGTCCATGGGGGAGGAATGCATAGGTGAGAGCTTGGAGCCTTCAGAAGGCATACATTCACAGAGAATAGAAAAGTGCCACAGGATAAGGGGAGAGGAAGGCATACTAGTACATTCACGGAGGATAAGGAAAAGTATGGGGAAAAAGGAAACATACTTTCACAGAAGACAGAGAAATGTCAACAGATGCTGGAAAGAGGAAAACATGTTCACAGGACATAGAGGAATGTTGCAAGATAAGGGGGAAAGAAAGAGGGGGTCACCACGTGGGTTTTGGACTTTGAAACTGATATTCTGCAAGAGAGTGACCAATTAGAAAAGCACAGGGTCATAAAATGGGGAAGGGGTCCATTAGAGGAGAGCATGAAGAGATAAAGAACTGCAGCATTTATAAACCTTAGAAAAAGGGGCTCAGTGGGTTATCCTCTTGGGAATCCCTCCCTATGTGGGAGTCTGTATTTGCTTCCAATAAATGTCTACCTTTTTACTAACAAGTCCTTTTAATCTGTGAATTTTATTCTTCAAACTTCATGAGGCAAGAACCCACAAGGGGGAGATCTGCTCCCCGAACTCCACATTTCAGAAACATCAATGATGCAAGAGAATCGTTGATGGGCTGCCTTCTGCACAACCCCCACTGGGGATCAAGCCCACAACCCAGACATGTGTCTTTGACCAGAATCAAATCCAGGACCCTTCAGTCTGCAGGCTGTCATTCTATCTGCTGAGCCGGACCAGCTAGGACCTGAACTGCTTTGATTGTCAGCCTCTTGGAGATGAAGAATAGCCTGTCTTCCTCTTCACTGTACCCCAGAGCCCAGTTTAACACCGAGAGTGTTCAGAATGAACAAGGAATTTGAGTTGCCACCCTTGGTCAGAAGACCAGCCTTTAATACCAAGTCTGTCTCTTGGTAAATGTGATTTTTGTCAGAATACTTAATCTCTCTGGCCCTCAGTTTCCTCACGGAGAAAACACAGTGATCTATTATAAGAATTCATCAAGGTGCAGGAAGTAAATCCAACTTAAACAGATAAAGTCATCATCGATAAGTTGTTATTTCACCTAGTACAGGGGTTGGCAAGTTTATCTGTAAAGGATCAGACAGTAAACATTTTAGGCTTTGCAAGCCATATGGCCTCTATCACAGCTACTCAGGTCTGCTGCTGCAGCCCCAAAGCTGCCACAGGCATATGATACGTAAATGAATGGGCATGGCAGTGCTCCAATAAAACCTTCCAGGAACAGGTGACAGGCCAGATCTGGCCCTTAGGCCATCGTCATGCAGGTTCCTGACCTAGTAAAACAGTATAGATTTAAGCACGTAGGCTATCTTCTCATGTTAAAAATCACTGGATCCTAAACTCCATGAGAATAGGAACTGTTCCTCTTTGTATCATCTGTGGATCTCCAAGAGCTTAATGGGAGTTTTCCATGTTTTCAGGAAATGTTAGCTTCTAAACTCAGAGTAGTGCTGGAAATATTAAGTGTCTAGAACTTGATAACTGAATGAAAAATGAGATAGATATATTTCAATCTAAAAATTATCATGGCTTTATACAATACCAGTGGCCTGGCCTGTGCCCTCTCACAATCTGGGACCCCTTGGGGATGTCGGACTGAAACCGCAGTCCAACATCCCCTGAGGGGTGTAGTAGTACATGAGCGGCAGGCGGCTGGGGAGTAGCCTGAGCCCGGGCCAGGTGCTGCAATGCTCCCGCTCATCCAGCCCCATTGTGCCTGCCGCTGCCACTCAGTAGCACTGCTGTGGAGGTAGGAGAGGCTCACACCACCACAGCTGCGCTCACCAGCCGTGAGCCTGGCGTCTGGCGATCTCCAAGAGCTTAATGGGAGTTTTCCATGTTTTCAGGAAATGTTAGCTTCTAAACTCAGAGTAGTGCTGGAAATATTAAGTGTCTAGAACTTGATAACTGAATGAAAAATGAGATAGATATATTTCAATCTAAAAATTATCATGGCTTTATACAATACCAGTGGCCTGGCCTGCGCCCTCTCACAATCTGGGACCCCTTGGGGATGTCGGACTGAAACCGGCAGTACAACATCCCCTGAGGGGTGTAGTAGTACATGAAGCAGCAGGCGGCTGGGGAGTAGCCTGAGCCCAGGCCAGGCGCTGCAATGCTCCCGCTCATCCAGCCCCACTGTGCCTGCTGCTGCCGCTCAGTAGCGCTGCTATGGAGGTAGGAGAGGGTCACACTGCCACAGCTGCGCTCGCCAACCGTGAGCCTGGCATCTGGCACTCATCCAACTGCCCTTTCCTGCCAGCCTGATCTCCCCTAACCGCCTCTGTCTTGGTCCTCCGCTACTGTGGCTTTGTCTGGAAGAAAGTCGGACGTCTGGAAGATGACCAGTCAACACAGTTTAATTAGCATATTACCCTTTTAGTAGTATAGATAGATAAGATAGTTTACAATATATCTGTCTCATACCTTATGCTTGTTCTATCCACACCTGTTTTTAAACAATTTTTTAAAAAAAGTCTTAACCTTTCCCCTCAGTGAGAGAAAAAGAAGGAAATGCATATAACCTGGATTTTATATTATTTATGCCAAACCCCATAAAAAAGGTTAAGGCCCATGGGAGTGAACCTCACCTGTCATTATGATTTATTAGGAACAAAGGGATGAGGGACCACTTCTGTGCAGTGCACTAATATAGCAGTATTGCAGGTACAATACTACTTGGACCTTATAAAGCCTGCACATGAGCAGAGTACTCACTATGTCATTTTAACTGACCACTTCTCAGCCTTTTGGCTAAGGTCAAGTGTAGTATAATTTTAATTTAAGCACAATATACATAATGATATACATCATTAAGCATTTCTTCGTTTCCTGGACATCCCGGGTCTTTCATTCTTTACATTTTTTCTTCTTTTTCTAAAGCTATTAAACATACGCAGGAGGGATTGCATTTGAAAACTGGACTGAATCCAACAGCTAATGTTGTCACTGAATAGAGATAACATTCACTGACACTTCTGCCTTCAGTGGGCCTGTTGACTATAGGGAAAGATATGAGGCTTTCTACACTGTTATTTATGAAAGGCTTAAAATAATAAATGTGTAGAAAACAATGAAACAGAGAGCTTAATGTAGTTTTGTACTTTTCTAAGAAATTTTAAAAATACATATAATCATACACAAATATATTTATTTTGGATTACAGAAAATACTTACTTTCGAGTTTGTGATCTTAAGAAAATAGTAAAATTTTAATGTGAAAAATAAGGTAAATGTTAAATGAGAATTTCATATAGATTCTCCATTAGCCTAGCCCCCAAACATTATGATATAGATGATTTTTCAGATCTATTAATTTAATGTCAAAGTTCTGATTGGATCTGAGAAGACCAAAGGATGCATCTGAAAGTATTCACCTGAGCACTGAAAGAGCATGTCACATGATCCATAAATTAGACTGCATGCAAATAAGCCAAGGAAGTAAGCAAGAAAGAATGAATGAGCAGAGAAAGACATCGCTGTGCTGAAAGTGGCTGGATGTGGGCTAAGTGTTTTAGGAGGCCCAGCCTCAAGTTGTCAAGCTGAAATGTTATAATGGAGAGGAAGGTCCCATTTCAAATTCTATCCTAACACATGGTTAATGGTAAACAGCAACAGTGGGCACTGGCACAGGAGCAGGGTGACTGGAGAGACTGTTAGGGATTACTACCAAAGGAGCATATCGACAAAAATACTCATACTCAGATTAGAAATAGAATTCAAGCGCTGGCCAGGTAGCTCAGTTGGTCGGAGCATCATCCAAATGTGCCGGGGTTGCAGTTCAATTCCTGGCACATGTAAGAGTCAACCAATGACTGCCTGGGGTTTTGTTTAGCTTCTATATTTGCAACATAGTTGCTTAGAGTTGCAGCTGAGAGGCTGGCAAGGCAGGCGGGGAACCTGGCTTCCTCCGTCACTGGAGCAAGCAAGCCTCCTGTTCGCTTCAGTGCATGGCTGCCGGCCGCCATCTTGGTTGGCAGTTAATTTGCATATCTCCCTGATTAGCCAATGGGAAGGGTAGCGGAGGTATGGCTAATTACCATGTTTCTCTTTTATTAGATAGGACTAGAGGCCCGGTGCACAAAATTCATGCATAGGGGCGGGGGGAGGGGGCTGTTCCTCAGCCAGGCCTGCACCCTCTTCAATCTGGGATCCCTGCGGGTTTCTAGACTGTTCATTTTCTGACATCTAGACTACACTGGAAACAAACCCACCACCATCCTGATGGTGAATTCAGACTATGGAAATCAAACGGCAGGACTTGAATTTCGGACTAAAGTTTTCAATCAAAATATGAATAATATAGTATTTAACATCCACAGTTAACCTCTATCTCAAAATCACCCCTGGCATTTAGTGATCAGAGTTAGAAAGTTCTATTTAAACTTTTAAAAGGCTTGGGCATTTCTTAAACAGCTAGTTCAAAGTTTGGGAGTCACCAGGCTTAAGGATGCTGTGGAAACAGTTCACATGTCCTAATATTTCCTATCTAGAAAAAAAGGAACCAACTGCCCTTTCCTGCCAGCCTGATCTCCCCTAACCACCTCTGCCTTGGCCCTCCGCTACTGTGGCTTTGTCCAGAAGGAAGTCGGACGTCTGGAAGATGTCCAGTCAACCTGGTCTAATTAGCATATTACCCTTTTAGTAGTATAGATAGATAAGATAGTTTAGAATATAGCTGTCTCATACCTTATGCTTGTGCTATCCACACCTGTTTTTAAACAATTTTTTTAAAAAGTCTTAACCTTTCCCCTCAGTGAGAGAAAAAGAAGGAAATGCATATAACCTGGATTTTATATTATTTATGTCCAACCCCATAAAAAAGGTTAAGGCCCATGGGAGTGAACTTCACCTGTCATTATGATTTATTAAGAACAAAGGGATGATGGACCACTTCTGTGCAGTGCCCTAATATAGCAGTATTGCAGGTACGATACCACTTGGACCTTATAAAGCCTGCACATGAGCAGAGTACTCACTATATCATTTTAACTGACCACTTCTCAGCCTTCTGGCTAAGACCAACTGTAGTATAATTTTAATTTAAGCACAATATACATAATGATATATATCATTAAGCATTTCTTCGTTTCCTGGACATCCCGGGTCTTTCATTCTTTACATTTTTTCTTCTTTTTCTAAAGCTATTAAACATACGCAGGAGGGATTGCATTTGAAAACTGGACTGAATCCAACAGCTAATGTTGTCACTGAATAGAGATAACATTCACTGACACTTCTGCCTTCAGTGGGCCTGTTGACTATAGGGAAAGATATGAGGCTTTCTACACTGTTATTTATGAAAGGCTTAAAATAATAAATGTGTAGAAAACAATGAAACAGAGAGCTTAATGTAGTTTTGTACTTTTCTAAGAAATTTTAAAAATACATATAATCATACACAAATATATTTATTTTGGATTACAGAAAATACTTACTTTCGAGTTTGTGATCTTAAGAAAATAGTAAAATTTTAATGTGAAAAATAAGGTAAATGTTAAATGAGAATTTCATATAGATTCTCCATTAGCCTAGCCCCCAAACATTATGATATAGATGATTTTTCAGATCTATTAATTTAATGTCAAAGTTCTGATTGGATCTGAGAAGACCAAATCCATTGGTTATGTTCATATGCATGCATACAAGTCCTTTGGCTGATCTATTACCCCTCCCCCACCCCCCGCCTTCCCTCATAGGTTGGACAGTCTGTTCGATGCTTCAATGACTCTGGTTCTATTTTTGCACATCAGTTTATGTTGTTCATTATATTCCACTAATGAGTGAGATCATGTGACATTTATGTTTATCTGACTGACTTATTTTTCTTAGCATAATGCTCTCCAGGTCCATTCATGCTGTTGCAAATGGTAAGAATTCATTCTTTTTTACAGCAACGTAGACGTACCACAGTTTTCTAATCCACTCATCTGCTAATCACTTAAGGCGGCTATTTCCAAATCTTAGCTATTGTAAATTGTGCTGCTATGCACATAGGGGTGCATATGTCCTTTCTGATTGGTGTTTCTGTCTTCTTGGGATATATTCCTAGAAATGTGATTACTGAGTCAAATGGAAGTTCCATTTTTAGTTTTTTGAAGAAACGCCATATTGTTTTCCACAGTGGCTGCCCAGTCTGCATTCCCACCAGCAGTGCACTAGGGTTCCTTTTACTCTGCATTCTCTCCAGCACTTGGCATTTGCTGATTTGTTGATGATAGCCATTCTGACAGGTGTGAGATGGTTGTGGTTTTGACTTGCATCTCTCAGATCATTAGTGACTTCGAGCATGTTTTCATATGTCTCTTGTCCTTCTTATGTCCTCTTTTGAATGGTGTCTATTTGGGTCCTTTGCCCGTTATTTGATTGGATCGTTTGTCCTTCAGTAAAGATATTGCTACAACAAATGTCTGCTATTTGCTGTCCATGTCTTCTTCTAAGATTTTTATGATTTCCTGTTGTTATTAACATTTAAGTCTTTGTCCACAAAATTAACACCCAGAAATCTATGGCTTTTTTATACACCAATAATGAACTCACATAAAGAGAAACAAACAAACAAACAAACAAAATCCCATTTAACATTGCACAAAAAAAATTAAGATACCTATGAATAAATTTAACCAAGGAGGTAAAGGACCTGTACTCAGAAAATTACAGGACGCTGAAAAGATAGAGGAAGGCCTAAACAAATGGAAGAATATACCATGTTCATGGATTGGTAGAATCAACATCATTAAAATGTCCATACTACCCAAAGCAATCTATAGATTCAATGCAATCCCCATTAAAATACCAATGGCATACTTGAAAGACCTAGAACAAACTCTCCAAAAATTCATTTGGAATAAAAAAAGACCCCGAATAGCTGCAGCAATCTTGATAAGAAAGAACAAAGTTGGTGGGATCATAATACCAGATATCAAGCTATATTACCAAGCCAAGGTTCTCAAAACTGCCTGGTACTGGCACAGGAACACACATATAGACTAATGGAACAGAACAGAGAATCCAGAAATTGTCCCAAGCCATTATGCTCAATTAATATTTGACAAAGGAGGCAAGAGCATACAATGGAGTCAAGATAGTCTCTTCAGTAAATGGTGTTGGGAAAATTGGACAGATACATGCAAAAAAAATGAAATTAGAACACCAACTTACACCATTCACAAAAATAAACTCAAAATAGATAATGGTGCATTTCTATATAGATTTGGTAATGATGCAATATGATACTGATTTCAGGGTCACACTGAAGAAACTGACATTTTTCTCTTGGCTATAGTTAATTGATCTATTCTTTTCCTGAATGCTAGTTCTTGGCATCTTATGCAAGTGTAAGACTATAAAGATAATAAAAATAAATGAGTGGTTGGCACGCTTCTCAGAGAGTAATGAGAGATAAATTGAGAGAGTCAGGAAATCATGCTTATCAATCAAACGGTAAAGGTGGTGGGAACAGATGCCAGTTCTGATTTGATGTTGTGGTCCAGAGAACCAGTTATGTTATTGTTATCGATTCTTTTTGTTTGGTATTTCCATTATTCCTAACAATAGAACAACTCACATTGTCCCACTAGGTCATGCTTATACTTCAACTTGAGAGTACGGGTCAAAATCAATGGTAGTCAGTTTTTAAAAGAAATCTGCCTAACAAATATCTGGTCCTAAAAGTGTACAGAAAGCAGATGAACTAATTGCAAATATAAATAAAAACAGGCACTTCAATTAGTGAGTGCATCAGTTAATCTGGACAGTTGAAAACTCACTTCCCACTCAACTCTAAAATTAATTCTCTTTGATAATGGAAGAAATGTCATTGTCACAGATTCAGAAATAATAAACTTACCAAGAAACTTAAGAAAAGGATAAATTCAAGAACTTCAGATTTAAAGAAAAAAACTGTTCCTTCTGGATTTTCATTCACCTCTTCTTTTTCTCCTTCACTGACCTTGCTTTTCTATAGAAAACACAAGTGAATTCTAAAAGACAGTTTGTTGGATTCAGATTGGATTCAGAACAAAAGTAATTTTCACTCTAGATCTGAATTTTTAAAATGTGAAGCTCAAAAGTTTTGAGATTTTTAGTTCCAAACATTTTTACTAAATGTAAATGTTGACAAGTGAGTCATCCAACACTCAATTTTTATCATTTAGTTTCTGATGAAAAAAGAAGCTGGCTTAAAGCACAATTTAAGGGAAAGAACAGTTGCTTCTCTCCTACTGATAAAAATTTCAGCACTATAGGCAAGTTCCCTTGATGCTAATATAGATATGGTGGGCCCAACAGACAGGTGGAGTTGGCAAATAAATGTTCATTTCTTCCTTTTATGACTCAATGTTATCATGAGGGGAATTGAGAACATTTCCACAACACAGCTGTGTGGGATTCGCCAGCTCGTCTATCAAGATAACGCGGAGTCTTTACTCCCCTGCAGTTTGGCAACCAGTGCAGATCTGAGTGGGAGATATAAGTTTACTCTCAAGTTCTTGGCTCTACTAGAAGTGCAGGTTGTGTTTCGGAGATGCCACTTCTACCATCAACTTAAGAGTCTCTGGAGTTACTTGTAGAATACTCTGGCTTATGGATTCGTATAATGGTAGGACTGGATAAGATTTTAGAGGCTATTTAGTCCATGTTTGCATCCTCTCTCCAGCTCCCTGACAAGTCATTTTCCCGCATGTGTCTGCATATCTCTGGTGAAAGGAAATGCCACTTTCCAAGGAGACCTGTTCTATTTTTTATGACCTCTCATTTTTAGAATATTCTTCATTATATTTATTCTGAACCTTGCCAAAATACAATGTGTACTTGTTATTCCTAATTTCATACTTCGAGGTCACTCATAGGAAATCAATTCCTTTTTATTACGAATACTCTTGTAAATTCTTGAAAGTAGTCATAAGTTCATCAGGCTGATGTTCTAGTTATTCTAATAATGCTTCCTGTGACAGGGTCTCAAGTCTCCTTTGGATGGAATCATTCAACTCAATACCCAAAATGTGATCGGATCATCATAAATCAGATTGTTGCCTTGGCTGGCTGGACTTTATCAACTGTAGTTTCAGTTTTTCTTCTGAGCTCAACCCAACATCATAAAGAGAAATCAGAGTTGCTGCTGGCCATTCTTAGGAATTATAGTTGTCTTAGGAAGCAACATAGCTAATGAAGACAAGTAGTGATAATTTATACTTTAAGTTCCCCCAGAAAATGAACTCATAGAAAAAAAAAGCCATAGATAAAAAGCCAAACTTGTCATTTTTTTGCATCAGTCATTGACCTTGACACTCTTCTACTGAACGAGACTCAAAGTGTTGTAAGCATCCTTCATCTTTGCCATATCCAATGAATTGTTTAATTTCACTGTTACACCATTCTGTCCTTGGGCCCTCATGGCTTAACCAAAGCCTTAGATTCTTATAGTTTGGTGTGGCCTTACTGGCACAACCATGAATGTAGCTTGAATCCCCTCTAAGTCTCCTTGAGTCTCAAATGTAGGTAAGTTAAGTGGGAACAACAGGATATGGGAGATTGCAACAGACTGAAAATCTCATATGAAATCCAAAAGGAAATAGTACTCTGTTTTCCAAGATTCTTGCACAGGAAACTGCAAGTGTGATATTGGGAGGTTCAAGTATTTAAGAAAAGCAGAAATCCATCATTTTTTTAGGTTATTGTTGTTTTTGTTTTCCAAGATTCTTGCACAGGAAACTGCAAGTGTGATATTGCGAGGTTCAAGTATTTAAGAAAAGCAGAAATCCATCAATTTTTTAGGTTATTGTTGTTTTTTAAGTTGGCCCACCCTCCTAAATATGTCTTCTGAGTGGTTCTAGCTCATGAGCCATCAATTTGGGATTTTTGTTCCATAGTCACATGTTCTCAGCTGTCCTAACAATTCTTATGATAATTTGAAAAGCGTTAAAGAGAATACTAGTCAGACACTAAATGTGATATAATAGAGTATGCAACAAACTTGCAAATATGATACAATGTTATTTAAAGGATGAAAATTTTCTGTACCATGTGAATAACAATTATATGTTTACAACACTGATTTAGAAAAAAAAGAGACAATGAGAAAACATGAAAATGGAATGGAGAGTTTAGATGAAATGACTATAGATGATTTTAAATTTTTTTCTTCTTTCTCCCATGAAACATTTTTCTGATTCTCTTCTATGAGCCTACATAGCTTCTAAAAAGAAAAAGGATTGTAAATATATTTCAACTATTATCTGTAAATAAACAGAAAATCAGAACACAAGACTTTGTTGAGACCAGAGGAATTTTCCAATAAGTTAACCTTCCCTTATCTGTACTTTTCAGTCATTATCAATTATTATTATTATTAGTGCAAAATAGACTCAAATTATCCTTTATTCAGAATCAATTTCGGTAAGACTAGAAATGTTGTAACATCAAGATGAAGGGAACCGAAATGAAAATACCCTATTTGTTAATAAGGCTGTGACATAAGAGGAAGAATCACATACCAGATATAAGATTGATCCATTTTTCTGGATCTTTCTAATGGGATTTGACTCACTCACAGCTGACATTTTTTTGAGCACTTACTCAAGTTATTATTATCTCCATATTAGTGATGAAGCAATAGATCTGGTGAGGTCAACCTAGTATCACAGAGCTCCTAAGGGCCAGGGCCAGGCTCCAAATCCAGGTCACCCTCCCTCCAAAGTCCTCATGACTTCCTCTTGCTTGCAAAGCAAATAATCTCAATCAAAACAAAAAGCTCCCTGCCATGCAACAAAACAAAACAAAACAAAATTAGGATTTGCTGCTTTTTTAATGTCTTTCTTCTCATCAGATCTGTAGCATCTCAAATGGACCAGCCACCACCATCAATAGAGTTTCTACTGAACACAGTTATGTTTCCCTTCTAATGAGGTTTCTTTCTTTTCTTTCTTTCTCCTCCTTTTTCCCTCTCTCTGCACTCTCCTGTGTAATGGCTGTAGCTGAAATTTTGAATGTCACAGAGTCACAGTATCTTTCCTTGCTATGCCACAAGCAGTCATTAGGACTATTGGATTTGAAATTTTTTTCATTGAACAATATAAAGAGCAAACAAACTACAACACTGTTGTACTTAATTCCGTGTAGCATGATATGTGCTAACTCCATGGTTCAGCATGTCTTTTGACTCTACATTCTTGATGCTTTCACATGTAGGGCCTTACGGCCCTTCCCAGGCATAGCTAATTCCTAGAGATTGCTAACAACTCACTGGGAGCATGTTTTTCATATCAAACTACCCAAACCACAGCTCATAGCCAACCACTTCCTCTATTCAGCTCTCACAGTCAGGGCCACTATTCCCCTGCCTTTGTCACCCCAGGGCCAGGTACCAGACAACCAGAGGCAGTTCCTATGGACCAGAGCCTGCCTTATTTATTTATTTATTTTTCAATTAAAGTTGATATTCAATATTATTTTATATAAGTTCCAGGTGTACAAGGTGAGCAACTTGATGTTTCATAGTGGTTAGACATTCATATAATTTACAAAGTGATCCCCTGATAAGTCAGATCACCTGGCACCACACATAGTTATTACATAATTATTATTGAGTATATTTCCCATCTTATACTTTACATTCCTGTGACTATTTTGTAACTACCAATTTGTACTTCTTAATTCCTTGGCCTTTCCCACCCATCCCCACAACTCCCCTTCCTGAATTTATTTAAACTAGCCCATCATCCGAAGCCTGCTCACCCCGCCTCACCCACTCCTTTCTGTGGGAACCAGGATGAGACTCTGGCCCTGCGTTCCCCTGGTCACTCTGCTTCCTGACCTCCAGGTGCTTCCCAGTGGCCCCACCATGGAGCATGCCCCTTCTGCTTGAGAACTGTGAATAAACAAACCCATCTTTTTTATGGTCATTGTCTCCTAATGTGGTAGACTCACCATATCTGCATAAAAATAAAATCTACATTTAAAAACATTACAGAAAGCCTCAGCTTCCAGGCCTGATTCACACTCCCTGGAATGCTAGCTTTGTTATTATGAGTGTGTTTGTGCTGTATTCACAGTGCACTCTGCTATGACTCACTCCAATTGGGCCTTTTACAGCCCAGTTAGGACAAAAGCTCATTAATGGCTCCACCCATATTAAGAGAAGATTATTCTGTGTATTGACAATGCCCACAAACACAATGGTGGAACGACCAGACCGACTGGTTGTTATGATGTGCACTGACCACCAGGGGGCAGATGCTCAACACAGGAGCTGCCCCCTGGTGCTCAGTGCACTCCCACAGGGGGAGAGCCGCTGAGCCAGAAGCTGGCTCACAGCTGGCGAGTGCAGCGGTGGTGGCAGGAGCCTCTCCCGCCTCTACAGCAGCGCTAAGGAGCAGTGAGCCAAGTGGTAAGGAGCTGTGAGCAGGCTGGAGGTAAGGAGCGAGGGGTCCCGGACTGCGAGAGAAATGTCCGACTTACAGTTTAGGCCCACTCCCCATGGGGAGGGGCAGACATCCCCTGAAGGGTCCCAGACTGCATGAGGGCACAGGCCGGGCTGAGGGACCTCCCCCTCCAGTGCACGAATTTCGTGCACCAGGCCTCTAGTATACAAATAAGTTGTGTCTGTGCTAAAAGAACTAGACAAGGTGAGCACACTTTGTTTCATTGCCCGTCTGCCACCAGAAACCATCATGACCTCAGACAGGCTTTGACCCCTTACATGCTGAATAGAAACACCAAAGTTCTAGGCAAGAACTTAAAAGTAAAACAAAAGAAATGAAGAGTTGCAGGACTCAAGTATAAATGTTTAAATGCAATTCTATCTGAGCAAATTTTGAAGGCCTAAAATGAAATCTGGCTGGATAGAAACGCTCGCAGCTACCTCATAAAACATTGTTTGTTTTCTGTTATGAAAGGCTGCTCCCTCGGTGGCCTTTCCTTGCCAATTTGTGACGTTCTCTGGGGCTATTTCCAATCACCGCTGCTGTTGGCCAGCTGATCACCATAGTAGTCAACAGACTGCCCCTGGAGAGCACCAGGACACCCCACTGTCAGCCGGTGTGCATGATGCAGCCTCAGCTACGCAAAAGCTCCCAAACCCCTGCGCTCTCTGACTCAAACTTGGCAGTTAGGGGAGGCTGCCAGGACAACGCCAGGAGGGGAGTCAGGGGAGGGGTATGCCAGAGCCAGCAGGTGGCAATGGCCAACAGCAGCTCTGAAGGCAGATCAGTCTTTCCAGCAGTGAAGACAGCCAACAGAGGGGGGAGCAGTGTGGCCCTTGTTACCCAGTGTATAGGCACGGTTATAAATGACACCGGAGCCCCCTGTACATTTCTCACTGGGCTTGTTAGCCAGGTGGCAGCTTTACCAGAGTCATCAGTGCTCTGAGCAAAGCGTATGCTATATCATTTAACTTACATTTGAGGCCAGGGAATTACATTTCTTGGACTAATGTCTTGGAGACACAATAACAATGATCTCTGGTATTTATACAGTACTGTTCTCTAAGGCAATTAGAGCACCTGACAGACTGCATCTAAATCAGACTGAGAACATGGCTCACACGCAGATGAGGGAGAGCTATCCAGTCACTTTAAAAATTAGAAACCTAGCCCTGGCCGGGTACCTCAGTTGGTTGGAGCGTCATCTCCTACACCAAAAGGTAGCCTGTTCGATTCCCTGTCAGGGCACATATCCAGGTTGCAGGTTCAATCCCCAAGCAGGGCGCATAGGGGAGGCAGCCAAGTGATGTTTCTCTTTCCCCCTTCCTCTCTCGGTAAAATGAATAAAAGAGCATGTTCTCTAGTGAGGATAAAGAAAAAAAAGAAAACTAAATGCAGAATTAAGGTTGTGCAAAAGTTGAAATAGCATTAAGTTGAAAATATAGAAGTTCTGATTGTCGTTTCATACACAAGCCAGCATATCAGCTGGTGGAGTATCTAAAATTCTTAGTCATGCCAATATATTTGTGTCCTAATAACATTCACCTCTAACTACAAGACTGAAAGACAGTAGAATGCAAGTCTCTTTTAATTTTGATCTAGAATAGGATTATATATGTACTAAAGAAATAAAAAATGTTTATTATAATATTTTTTCAATATCCTTTCAAGAGCAGAGGTAAGCCCTAGCTGGCTTGGCTCAGTGGATGGAGTGTCCGCTTGTGGACTGAAGGATCCTGGGTTCAATTCCAGTCTAGGGCACATGCCTGGGTTGTGAGTTTGATCCCCAGTAGGGAGAGTGCAGGAGGCAGCCAATCAATGATTCTCTCATAATTGATGT